>NC_058135.1:93202043-93217684 GCF_016433145.1 Gracilinanus agilis
TTTCTCCTCTCTCTTTCTCCCTCTCTCTGTCTCTGCCTCTCTTTGTCTCTGTCTCTGTCTCCCCCTCTTGTGTCTGTCTCCCCTCTTGTCTCTCTCTGTCTCTCCCTTACTTCCCTCCCTCTTCTGTCTCTGTCTCTGTCTTTCTCTCCCTCATCTCTTTCTCTGTCTCTCTCTGTCTCTCTCCCTCTCCCACTCTCGCTATCTCTCTGTCTCTGTCTCTGTCTCTGTCTCACCACTCACTAAAATGTTTTAAAACACTGGAATACTTTTATAGATTTTTCAGTACTTCTTAAGAGGGACTTTGGAATTTGGAGGATACAAGAATTATTGCAATAAAGAAACTCAGTACTTTGATTTTGAAGAGCAAGAAAGCTGTTTCTCAGAAATTTGAATGTGGAGTGAATGTCTTTTGTTTCAAAGCTTTTAAAAAAACTCACCTAGAAAGAACTTCCTATTAGGGGTCTTGCCCAAAGAGTCCTTTTAGTACATGCTAAAATAGGATGCTCTCCCTTTAGAAAAACCAAAGGGCTGGGACCATGTTGTGGCAAAATGGTTAAGTGTGCTTTTGTTTAGGCTTTTACATAATTGCCTCTAGTGCTATGCAAAATCTGGCTCCTGAATTCTGTCCCAAGGCCCAGATTAGCATGCTACAGCTACTCCGGAACACATCAATTATGCCAGCTCCAACAACCGCGGGCATGTTCATCATGTACTCTGCGCACACCTCTGGCATCAGACAATGATCAAACTGTATCAGACACTGGCATTTTGCTTAGTGGGACTGAAATTAAAGCTTTCTCTGGAAAAAATCATTTTGGCTAATACTTCACAGACACCTCTATCCTCAGTCCTTGGGCTCTGCAACAGCTCGCTTCTTAAATCAGGCCCTAAAAGCATAAGCAAGTTTTCATTTAAATTAGGCATCTTCTAAGCAGAAAGGTCAAAATGATTATCAGAAAACCCAGGCTTGATACCCTAGTAAGTCTCTGCTGTTAATGACATTATGTAAATTCGATATCATACAAAAATTAGCTTAGCGATTTTAGATGGTCCTGGGTTTCTCACCTTCTGTAGGAAATAAGAAGCAAACAAAGTTTGGTCCACTCTCTTGTTCTGCATTATCACATCCGTTGGTCCTTGACCCTCTCAAGAGAGGAGAAATTGAAGGGTGGCACGTTTTGGGTTAGTCACACTCATTCTATCAGATAATGTTATAGTAAAAAAAAAATAACGACTTGGCCAATAATCAACAAATTCCCAAACTATTATTCTGGAAATAATGTTCCTTTGTCATGAACCCTAAGATGATTAGAATACCCTGGAATGACTATATATAAATATAAAAAAGTCATTTGGTCTCTTTTATTGCATATATAGTAAATAAACCATTATATTTCTCTCCCAATTTATTGACAAAGACTATAATTAAATTATCTAAGATAACCCTCTTTCATTATGGAGTTACCATGATCCTGTTTGTCTGGATAGCTGCAATTTTCTCTATAATTAACATACAATAAAGGGATTTTCATTAAAACTAGACCAAGAAAGTTATTCCTTCAGAAGGTACATACCTGGAAGTACCTGATGCAGAAGTCAATTAAATACATATGTGTATATATGTATATATTAATATGTGTATAAACATAGATTTATATATACATGTGAATCATAGCATATGAAGAATAGTTACTAGTGTAGAAATCAAACTGTTTAGGATCAAGTATTTCTAACTGCTTTTGGTGAGGTCTTTGAATCTGTCAGCTCTTCCTGGGCAAATGAGTTTTTAGGACCAATCTAAGACTAGAACAAGCTACATTTTATTTTTTATTTTTAATAATTTGTGCTTCGTCTTCTTGGCAACTGAAACATGTGTTTGGTCTTCATGTTTTGTTTCTCCTATCATCTGACACTTTCCCTTTCCTTCATGCTCTTGTTACTTTGGCTCATTACATATTTCTTGTCTCATTTTGGTTCTATGTTAACTGTTATTGGTGATACCATATTGGGCCAAAATACATGGTTTTTCTTAATAAGTCTATTTTTATTTCTTTGGCCAATAAAAATAGGTACTAATTCCTGCCATCCCTCCTTATATTTTAAATTTTATTTTGCAGACATTTGTATTCTTTTTAAAGTGTACCAACTGCCTGCCTCTTCCCCTCCTACCCCAAGGTTATAAATGCCTTAAGAGGAAGATCTACCATTTTTATCTCAATATCACCAACACATTCCAATGTATCTTTTAGATAGTGGAAGATTAATAAATACTTATTGAACAAGAGGAAAAATAATAATTCCAATTGTAAATAATGATGGTAATGATGATATTATGTCAAAAACTCAATTCTTAGGTTGCTATTGTTAGTTTATAAACCAATAAAATACTCCAATGTTTAAAACATACTGTTCTAGGAACTAGAGAGAGAAAAATAAAAGAAAATAACATGAATATATACAGGATCTCAATGCTACAAATAAGTTATTGGGTTAAGTTCATTTTAATAAATGATTGTTGAGTGCCTACTATGCCAGACCCTAAGAAGAAAACAAAAAAGACCAAGTTCCTGACATCAAAAAGTATTATTGGGAGAGGGGCAGTATGGATAAAATAAATACAACCAAAGTTATAGTCCAAAGGAAAACCCATCAGTGCTCAGCACAGTGCTTTTTATAGACAGTAGTAGGGTCTTAATATTGATTTTATTGAAATTCCATAAGAGGGCTTTAAAGCACTAAGGGGATTTAAAGGAGGGAGGAGAGAAGAGGGAAGTAAGGGAGCATTCTGAAAGGCTTTACAGAACAGTTGAGCAAGTGGCATTTGAACTAGTCTTTGAAGGATGGATCTTTGGAAGATAGCCTTTTGTGGAAGATCAATAGAAGAATGTGGGTATGGCTTACCTAGGAGGAAAGGGCATGGCTAGGTTATACCTTTTTCCAGGGTAGAGAGTACCTTCATTGATGAGATCTCTGATCCAATGAAAATAATGAAAAATTCAAAGGATGGGCAGGATTTCAGCATTCATGAATATGTGATGAAAGAAAGGAGGAATGAAAAAAAAAACTTTTTGAGCCTGGACAAATAGGAAGATGATGGTCCTACTGGTAGGAATAAGGAAGCCAGGAAGAGGAGATAGTTTGGAGGGCAACATAATAGTTCAATTTTAGACACGCTGATTTGGGAGTGTCTGGAAGTAGATCCAGGTATAAATGTCTAGCAGGTAGATGGAGATGTAGCATTGCTAATTAGGAGAAAGAATGGACTAAAGCTATAAATTTGGGTGCCATCTACTAACTAATGATAATTGATGCTATTGCAGTAGATGAAATTACTGAGAGAGACAGTAGTGAAGCTTACAAAAAAATTTAAGTAGCAAGGTATGGTCAATCTAGTCAAATACTTCAGGGACATTTTGAATAGACTTTAGAAATGAGATGATCCATTGATTTGGAGATGATGAGGTTATTGCTGATTTTTGAGAAACAAATTTAGTCTGTCCAAGCATGAAGAAGTCAAATGATAAGGGGCTGAGAAATAGGTGGATGGGGAGGAAAAGAAAGCAATGAATATAGACTATTCTTTCAAGAAGTTTGATTGTTTAGGGCTAAAAACAGATAGCTGGGGAATGAAAAGAAGGCGGTGTTGAAGGAAGCTTTTTCAAGGATCAGAGGACTAAAAACAAAAAGGATGAAATCACTGAGGAAGTTCATAGGCAGAGGGAAAAGGACTAGAGACATTGAATATCCAAGAGAAATTTTTGCATTTTTGAGAACAGAGACTTTGTATCCTCAGTGTTTAGTGCAATGCTTGGCATATTGTAAGTACTTATTAAATGTTTTTCTGATTGACTGACAAAGAAAAAAAGTGTACAGTTCCAAGATAGCAAGGAAAATTAAGATGTAATTATTCTTAGCGTTGGTGATTAGGATTCCACCCCACCCCCAATGGCTCAGTACTTTCTGTTGTGAGGAATCATGGCACTCCTGAAGTTTAGGTTGGCATCAAAAAAGGGTTCCTGGGAAATCAGAACTCCATAACTATTATTCAAGCCATGCTCTTTTTCTATCTCTCCTTCTTTTGTGCAGCTCTCTACAATTTCCTTTATTTCTCCAAAGTTATAGCAGCCTTTATAACCTTCCCCATGTCAATCCCAGAAGAGTAGGCAGCAAGTTGCAGCTGTGGACAGTCTGGGAAATGTGGAAGTCTTATGGCACAACTAGAGTACACATGACACACAGGGAGAACCACCAGTATAAAGCTTTAGTCTTAGCATGAAAGAGGATGTCTTCCTCAGAACTTAGAAAGATAGAGAAAAATCAAGGTGGAGATTTAAAGATATTTTAAGAAGGAAGGAATATTGAACAAGTTTACAAAAGATTAATTCATTCATGAAGAAAAGTAGACACCTGGCAGAATAATGTAGGCTTGAGAGAGAAATACAGAGGCAAGTACAGCCATACTAAGGGGAAAATTTTTCTCCCAGTGTCTTATGACTATGTGGATGGTTACAAAGAGGAACAATTTGCTGAAAATCTAATGGGACTATGTAGGTAGTTTGGGAAATAGATTAGTGGTAGTATCTGTGGAGTTGAGTTTTGAGGTTGGCAGTATGTAAGGAAAGGTACCAGCTATAATAAAAGTACAATTTGGATATTTAAGCCAGCCAAAAAAAAGAACAGCCAGGGGTTAGTGGGGTGGCTGATAATAATCAGTGCTGTGGAAAAGCATGGTGAATTTGATGATTAAGAACTCTTATGAGATCAGAGGTTGGGCTGATGAGATATTAGCAGTGAAGAAAGTGCATTCAGTGTGAGAGCAGAATATGGAGCCTGGAGTGCTTGGTATGATGGCGCTCCTTCCTTGTTTATTGTGATGGGTGGAACTGTGTGGAATGGGATAGAGTTTGTGGCTGGGGTGCTAGTACCTTCTTTTTATCTCTTCCTCTATAGTGTTTGTCAGTAATAAAATGAATAATGATGAGAGTTTCTATGATCAGATTCTGTCTAGTTCAATGCATTTGAATTGTGACTATACTTTCAGGATTTTAATTTATGAAGGAGGATGCCTTGGGACTAGGGGACACAATACCAGGCAGCCTGAAATTTATAAAAATAGTACTTAGCACCCAGCTGACAATTAATTACTTAAATGATTAATAATAAATTATTAATTTAACTTAATTCATTAATCTAATTAATTGCAATCAATAATAAAATTAATAATTAAATAATTTAATTAAAATTAAATGGTTAATACAAATTAATTGATTGGTTAATTAATGCTTAATAAATGTTTTTTGCATTGACTTGAAATGAGTGGAAGAAGCACTCTTTTCTTATGTTAGCCTGGATGGATTATCGTTGACCCGTGATTTGAGAAGAATAGGATACTGCTGAAGGATGAGATTTCAGAACTTAGAAGAAGAGTGAGCTTATGAGGAGTGAAGAAGCAAGAAAAGCAGGATTAGGGAAGATGGTGACTGGAATGAGCAAAGTCAATTAAAGACACGGATGTGGAACATGTTCAAGTCAGGAAAGACTCCTTCATAAAACATTCTCAACTTCTGCACCACCAAACTGGCCAAGAGTTTAATCTTAACCAAACCCATGAGATATAGTTTATAATCATTTTGGGAACTTATCACATTACATGATTTGTATTCTGTTTATGTGACATGTAATTACTTCTATTGGATAGAAGCTTCTAAAAGGTAAACTCTCGTTTTATCCTCGAATCAGCCCACATCCCCCTATAACTTGGGAGGATGGACATGGAGTGAGGAGACATTTTTAGCTGGACCTTAAAAAAGTAAATGAGGTGCTGGAGCATATTCATCAATATCTCAATGATCAGTTACCATCCACAGCCCAGATTAATTGACAGCAAGTTGAAATAATATTAGGATAGGCCCAATAGGGGATAAATTCCCAGAAAACCTGGGCCTGCATACGGTGAGAAATAGGAAGATGCTATCTACAATTCATGTCTACAACTTTGGGAAAAAAATTGTTTCTTTTAGATCCCCCTCTGGTCTATTTATAATAGGGGGGCTAATCAACACCATGGCTAATTGAGAGTTGTCTTTATTAGAATTGCAGGACCTTGTATTGTCTTCATAAGAAGCAAATTTTTAAGGGATGAATGTTAATGTTTGGTCTTTTGTTAAAAGTTCTCTTACAACAGCATCAAGTAATCAAGGCATATGATTTGATAATTGATGCATGGGGAAACATTTTAATGAACTTCTGATGCTCTCTTCTCAGGTGTCTTGTCTCTAAGGGGTAGAATGCAAAAGTCCCAGTTTTTCAATTAATAACTTGAGTGTTCCTGACTTGCTTGACCATAATTAAAATAATTTTATTCTCATTCCAATTTGGGGAATTAAAACTTACAGCTCACTTACCTGGTAGAAATATTATCCAGGATAATGGCACTGGGACCCAGAACTTTTAAAATGCTAGGTCATGGTCTTTGTCTAAATATAATCGTCTTTAATCATTCATGTCTAATTAAAGCTGTATTCAAGTAATTGCTAAGGACTTTTCAATTTACTAAAGGGATATTTTATTAGGAAGATAAATTTATTTGGATTAATTTTCTCCTATTCAGTACACCTATACTTTTGTAACCAATGGGATTTTTTACTTGCCACAAGGTAGAAGAAAAGTGGAAGAAAGCAAATTTTTGCTTAGGAAACTGACAACCACGTTGACTTTCACAGACTTCCCCATCTTTTTGTCCATAGCAGTGGTGGTAGTAGTAATCCTTTCATTTTTAAGGGGTATTTTTGTTCAAGAAATTTAGAATACTTTATATATGTGATGACTGAAGACTTGACTTAAATTCTACAACACAGAACCTCAGACTGAGGGGCAGAATGGTACAATATACAAAGAACATTAGCCTGGAAGCCAGAGCTTTGGGTTCAAATCCTGTGTCCGACACTTCATCTTGTGGTTGTAGACAAATCCCTTGACCTGACTGGGCCTTAGTTTCCTCATATGTAAAAGGAAGAGATTAGAGTAGATGACCTCTGAGGCCACTTGTAAATCTATAAGATTATATATAATTCATAGATTTAAGTAGGATTTTATTTGTACTTTCTGTTGTCATGCCTAGTCATATTTAAGCTCTTCTGGTTTCATTAAAACCAAGGGTTCACTTAAATAAATGACATTTAGTTTCTAAATCGGTGTTTCTGTTTCATGCAATTTACAGTTTGCAGCAGGCAGGGCTCAGATTCAGTTAGTATTTCCATTGGTAATCAAGGTCCAGGGTTTTAAATGAATGCAATATTATCCTTAACAAAAGAACTGTAAACACGACTGATTTAAGAATGTATTCATTATTCTGTACACGGACCTTACTTACTATTTGGCTTTTATTCAAAGCATAAAAGTTGACCCTAGAAAATGCTAGCAGAGGTTACGGGGCAGAGGAACATGCATAGCTGGAGCCACGTACCAGAGAGGAACTCCAACAGGTTTTGCTTATATCTAGGTTAGAAAGAGAATCCTAAGGCTGGATCAAGAGTGTCCGTCCTTAGTACTCTTTTGGATGCAGTATGTGGGAGAGTGTGAGAAGGATCAGGCAGCTGAGGTTTGGAATAATGGTGCAGTGGCTTATCTGTAAGGGTTCAGCACTCCCTTAGCATGCCCTACGTGCCTCATTGTATATGGTACCTGGCTGCTAGCTCCTTCAGTAAGGCAGCCAAGAGCCCATGTGGCAAGCCATTGTTTCCATGGCCAGGCTTGGGATTGGTACAGAGAAGTCTGGGCAGAGAGTACATAAAAAAGAGAAGCTGAGGAACAAAGACTTGTGTAATATATTCAGCCCAAGATCTGCAACGTGGTATTATGGAAGAGCTATGGGCGGTTCAAATCCCAGCGTTGCCACTTACAAGCTCTGTTTCCTTGGGCAAATCACTAAGCCTCTAAGTAAGTCTCCTTTCTCCCTTTCAGAATAAAACTACTTGTGCTATCTGTTGTGAGGAAAGTACTTTGAAAACTTTAAAAAGCCGTATATGTAAGAGCAAATATATATGCACACACACACACACACACACACACACACAAGAGACACAAATGAAATTTTGTTTAGCATTGTGAAAAAAAAAACCCAAACTATGGAGATGAAATACATACGAAAGTTTAGTTCTTGACTTGTAGAGGGCTATGCTACTCTGACAGTGCATCCCCTGAGTTCTAGGATCTCACTCCAGCCTCAAGATGAATCCACTCATTATATTTAGCCCTCTTTGAGAGGATTGGGCTTGGAGACAGCAAAGGCTGAGTCCTGAGGGGGTTCTGTCTCTTCCTCTTGTCACCTAATCCAAGGAAACAGAGCCCTGAGTAGAACAAGATAAATTAAATCATAATCCAACTCTGACACAGAAATGGGAGAGAGGCTTAGGAAGGACGGGTGGATTTTAGGGGAAAGAGTCTTGAGGGGGGGTTCTATGATTTCCTCTTGCCACCTAATCCAAAGAAACAGAGCCCTGAGTAGAACAAGATAATTTAAATCATAATCCAACTCTCAGACACAGGAATGGGGGAGAGGCTTTGGAAGGACGGGTAGATCTTAGGAGAAATATTAGGGTCCTGAAAGGGGTTCTATCTCTTCCTCTTGTCACCTAATCTGTAGAGTCCTGGGGGGCAAACATCGTCCATTAAGTCCCAGCCCAATTCTCAGAATGTGGGAATGAGAGAGGGGCTTGAGAAGGACAGGTAGGTCTTGAGTAGACAACAAACAGGTCAGGGAATGTTTCCAGGGCGGGTTGGAGAAGGTGATGAATGTGGTAAAAATCTCTCTTGAGGAGAGATTGAGGACAGACTGATTATTGACTACTGGCTTCAGGACATTACTCTACCTTTCTCATTGAGTACAGTTCCTGGCTCACAGTTTTTCTGCCCTTGTACCTGAGTATAAGGTTTTTCAAGCTAACCTTTCCTATCCTCTACCTCCACCCAACCCAGGAATAGTCACATTCTTGCTCTTGTCATTCTCCACAATTTCTTCCATGTCCATGTTAAAGAAGTCTGAAATTCTTTTATTGTATCATTCCAAGTCTTTCTATGTCTTATTCCTCCTAAACCTAGTCTTCTTCCAAACTTTTTATTGGATATTTTTCATTGACTGTTATGGAGACATCAAACTCAATATATCTAAGACAGAACTCAGTGTGTCCACCATCTCCTTTAGAACTTCCCTCTTGGTCAAAAGTGCCACTGTCTTTTACTCTGGTGACTTGCTTAATTCTTCAGTCTCACTTCACAATCTAAGCTGTTTCCAACTTTTGCCTTTTCTACTACACAACACATCCCACTTAAATTTCTTCTTTCCTCTTATGTAGCTACTGCTTTAGTTCAGGCCATCCTCATCTCTTAATTAGACTATTGCAATAATTTTCTAATTGGTCTCCTTGCTTCAGGACTCTCCCTACTCCAACCCATACAGGTATTAAAGTAATATTCCTAAAGTTAGGTCTTATTATGTCACTCCCCACTCTCAACTACCACCATTCCTTGCTCCAATCAATATTTTTTAATCATTCTCTATTCCCTCTATAGCACAGCCAGAAGTCAGTGAGACTCATCTGAGTTCAAATCTGGCCTCAGACACTTGTGTGACCCTGGCAAATCATTTAACTCTGTTTTCCTTAGTTTCCTCATCTGTAAAATTTGCTGGAGAAGGAAATGGCAAATCACCAAATATCTCTGCCAAGAAAACCCAAATAGGCTAGCAAAGAGTCAAATATGACCGAAATGACTGAACAACATTTCCTCAAGAATGAAATATAATCTCCTCAGTAAAAACTCTTTACAATCAGCTTCAATTTACCTTTCCAGACTTATTATACAATATTCTCCCCCAGATACTCTAAAGTCCAGCTAAAGTGATCTTGCTATTCTTCACACACAACCCTCTATCTTCCATCTTCATATCTTTTGACCTGTTTTTACCCATACTTGGAATTCCCTCCATCCTAAATCCTTCCTCTTGCAATTTTTTGTCTCCTTCAAGACTTAGCTAAAAGCCTCCTTTTTTTGTAAGAGCTCTCCTTTCTGCAAACTCCAGGCTTTCCAGACATACTTTGAGTATTACTAAGTTAGTTGGAAGAAAACTTGGAAGTTATTTTGTCCAGCTCACACTTGAATAGGAATCTCCTCGTAAAATCTAATATCCTAAACTAGTGTCTATCCAGCTCTGTTTAAGATCATTAGTGGAGGAGAGATCCATACTTTATGAGCTAGTCCATTCTGCTGCTGGAAAACTCATTGGTAGAAAGGAAGTTTTTCAAAGCTTCAACATGAAACTTCCCACTGTAGTTTTTAGTTCTGTCCTCTGGGTCAAGCAGACCATTCTAGATGCTAAGCATTCACATACATGAAACCAGCTCTCATGTTGTCTCTAAGCATTTTTCTTTTTTTATTTTCAAGGCTAAATAACCTCTGGTCCCTTCAACCTTTCAGTTTTGTTGGCAAGGTACAAGCAAGATTTACTTCCAGAGTGCCTGAAATGATTTATGTGGTTATATTATCTGAAGTCTCACAAATTAGAGATTAATTTTACTTAACAACTCTCCTTTAAAAAAAACAAAACACCCCCTCCCTGGGAGGTGAGAGCTTTCAGTCATTGACCTGGAAGTCCGAATTAACTTCTTCCCAAATATACCCTTAGCAGAAATCAGTTACAGCGAGGGAATCAGGTATTTGATGGAAGGCAGAATGGAAGAAAAAGGAAATTTTGGAACAAATGACACTTTGTGAAGGAACACGGGAGGATTGTAATAGTGGAAATCTTAGGCAGTCAAAATTTATCTTGAAACCCTGGGCCCTTGGGAGATAAATTAAAAGGAGTATGGAAAAGAGAGGGCATCTAACAAACTGTATGATTTAGACATTTTGTTTCCTATTTGCATAAGATACCTGAGTCCTAGGCATGTCTTTAGAGCTCACTTTGCACTGGGGTACTTTTATTCATGGTCATGAGGTGTTCTCACAGGGGGATAATCGTACATTTTCTTTATTTTAGCTGAATTGATCTCCTTTAGTAGCATTCAAGAGCTAAGGAGATGAGGTGTTTTGAAACACAGAAACAGGCTGTAGTCACTCCAGGATCATGCCTGGCACAGTAATCAATTCATTACTACCACTTCAGAAAAGGATGTGTCCCTGACATTCCAGGTAAAAATACTTCTCCCCTTTTTGGTCTCCACTTTCCTATGTATTTTGTCTCCGTCTATTAGAAGGTAAGCTTTTTCAAGGCAGGGAATGTCTTGTTTTTTTACATTTGTATACCCAGGGTTTAATAGAATGCTTTGCACAGAGTCTTTAGGAAAATGTGGTTTCATTCATTCATTCATTTCTTTTTTAGAAGGACAGTATGTCACCACTATTAGTCATTCATAGAACCTTAGCCTCTTTATTTTAAGATATTGGTAAGAGGATATAAAATTTCAAAAAAAGTGATTTAATAAAGGATACAAATGGCAGGACCATAATTAGACCCCAGCTTTCTTGATACTCAATACAGTGATCTTTCCTTTTTAGCATGATGGTCCTTTTATGATTCCAGAGACCACTCAAAGTGAAGATGACAACCTTCTTTGGTTATAGAATTCCCCATAATATAGGACTATCCAAGAGGGCTTTTTGTTTGTTTGGTTTTGGTCCAGGACTCTGATATTATTGGTGTCAGGAATTTCTGATGAGAAAACACCTTTTTAGAAACACATATCAGCATTTATGCTGCCACTTACAGTCTCAAAGAAGGGTCTGGGTTACTGGGTTTCATATGCTGAGGAGACTTCAAAAATCATCTAGTCCAAAGCTCTCATTTTACAGATGAGGGAACTGAGGCCAAATAGGTTAAATAAGGTTAAGCCTCACATCACTCAGGTAGTAAGTGGTGGAGATAGGACCGGACCCAGGTTTTCTGAATTCCAAACACTGCACATGTTTCTACTGACCCATAATATGGCTTGTCATATGACCAGTGTGTGTCTAGCTGGAAGACACATGAAGTCAGGTTTTCTGTACTTGGAGACTAACTCTAGCCATTACATTGCAGTACTTCTCTAAGAGGGCCTCATTACAGGAAATGCTAGAGTTTGTTATGATGATGGGGCTCTTCAGCAGGGGTCCCTAAACATTTTTCTTTCTTAACATTTTGATGGCTATATTTTAATATAAATGCCATTGAAATCTATATCTCCATCTGTCTCCTGTCTGTCTATCTATCTTTCTATCTGTTTGCCTATCTATTCATTTATTGATCCACCTATCCATCTATCTATCCATCTATCTATCTATCTATCTATCTATCTATCTGCCCATCTATTCATTTATTGATCCACCTATCCATCTATCATCCAACCATTCATTTATCTCTCCATCCACCTATTTATCTATCTATCTATCTATCTATCTATCTATCTATCTATCTATCACAGGGGGATATCTATCTATTGAATTTTTCATATATTTATAAACATTATTATGAAGGATCTATAGGCTTCACAAGACTTCCAGAAGGTATCATGCTATATACACAGGTAAATAATATTTTTACTAATAGAAAATGATAATATCCTGTATCACCTATAAACGCAATCCCATGGCATTTTTGGTTAGAGTAGGATCATAGAGTGAACATTCCCGCTGAGGATATTATCCCATCTTGCTTAGCAAATTGTTTTGTCTTTTATTTAATAGACTAACATTACATTTCCATACTTTATGGCTCTATACTTTCTTTTGGTATGGACAGATCACATTTTTTGTGGGGGACTCAGTAGATCTTCTGGCTGCATTTCAGCTGAAGAATTATTGACTTTGTGGTCCATGTGATGAGGGGACAAAACCTATTTTGCAAAAAAAAAACCCACAAAAAAACAAAAACGTCAGAAAACGAGTACTCAAAATAAAATTAAAAGGAAACCTCAAACTACTCTGGTATTTTTCAAGTAATCCTTATGAAGAATTTACTATGATTCCAGGAGGTGGCGACATAACACTGAAAATATCTGCCATGTGTTTCTTTGTGAGCTCTTGAAAACATTTTAGTACTGGTGAGCAAAATTTCCACCTTGGGTTAGAATTCTTAATAATTATTCAATGCCACAGATGGGAGGAGGGGGTATGTGTGTCTGTTTACAGCTGCAGTTTATCCATTATCGTCTCTCTTTGATGTCAGCCAATCTCTTACAGACTGTCAATTGGAATGGCCTGGCACCAGTGCCTTTGGAATCCTTTTAAAAAAAATTCTTCACATTTTAAATATAAAAGTGATTGGGGAAAAAAGTCCCGAAAGAAACCATTTGGTTTTGATTGGCCAGAATAAGTAGAGTTTTCTTCCATATTTCAGGGATCTGGGACTACAATGGTGTGGGTAAACCCCCTCTACTTTAGTAGATGGTCTTTGAGAGGTGCTATACCTCACAAATGAATCTCTTTGCTGCCACCCTGATGATGAGGCCCTCCAGATTTAGTTAGGTGGGTCCTCAGACAACAGACAATAGACATAAAGGTCTCTTACTAGGTTTTTATTCAACGCTTTTCATTTTTTATAGTCCATATGAGAAATTGTGCTCTGCTATGAGAGCTTTTAAGACCCCCAGGATGCTTCTACAAGAGGATAAAGTAATGGCCTACTACTTCAACAGAAAATACAGGGAGTAATATTTAGCTCTTGTTAAATGCTTGATGAGTTTCTGAAAGCTGTTAAAGTAAAATATATAATTTTACATGGGATTAACCGACAGCTTTCATTTTTAGGATATGTGACCTTCCTTTGTCCTTGAAAATGGGCAATGAATGAATGGCCATGAACAAAATCCCTTTCCAAGAGGCGGCTGATCAATCAATCAATCAATAATCAATCCCTCAGTCCCCAAGCATTTATTAAATAACTGCTATTGTAGTTGCCAAGCAATGTGCAAAGTGCTAGTGAAACTATGACCGAGGGAAAGCCCTTGAGGAGCTTACATTCTAATGGGGGAGACAAAATGTACATGGGTACAAAACACATATAGGCACAAATATATATATATATATATGTATTATGTTAAAGAAATTCATGTGGAAAAACAAATGAACAAGAACAGTAATGATCTGACTGCACACAAAAAGCTGACTCGGAAAGACTGCTTTCATCTCTACAAGCATCCAGTTGTTGTCTGCCAAGATTGGAGAATGTTCTTCCTTGTATTGTCATTCAGGACTCATTGAGCCCAATGCTTTCTTTTTTTAAAAAATTATTTTTTTAACATATTTCTAGAAGTATGTTAAACTGCCATAGAGTAATCTTCGAGCAAGGTTCTTAACCTCTTAGGTGTCACGGATCCCTTTGGCAGCCTTCCTGAAGTCCTTGGATTCTTTCTCAGAAAAACATTTTTAAACAATTGAAGGAAAAGATGAAATTCATTCAGAGTTTTGTGAAAATAAAGATGTATATATTTTTCTCCTCTCCATATTCGTGGACTGTGGATTATATGGGGGTCCATAGACCCCATGATGAAAATCCTTACCTTAGAGGGAAAGGTACTAGCACCTGGGAGATCCAGGAAAGGTCTTATAGATACTTTTGTTGAGGCTTAAAGAAAACCTGGAATTCCAAGAGGTAAGAGATTTTGCATCATGGATATGGAAGTAACTGATACAAAGGCAAGGAGATGGGACCGTGTCTTGTGCCAGTAACAGAAAGTAGCCCCATATGAATGCATCCTAGAGTATGTGGAGGGATATATTAGAACCCTGGGAAGATAGCATGGGTCAGGGTGTCACTTTAAGAGGCATCTATATTTGATTCTAGAAGTGGAAGGGAGTCACAGGTGTTCACCCAGTATGTGCGTGTGACCCAGGATTATAGGATCATATAACTAAACCTGTGCCGAGAACTATTCTATGGGTATATGAATGTTTCTGTATTTAAATTACTCCAAACGATTGTTTGTACTCTTCATGGAAACTCATAGGGCTGGTACTGCAGAGAAATTTAGTCCATCCTCCAGAGGCACTGTCACCAGAAATATCAGCTATTCCTCTGAAGTTCTTGCCTGCTAATCCCCACCCCAGGTGACCTCCACCATCTGCTACCTGCTAGATACTGCTGAAAATGATAAAACTTTGTATATTGGGCACGCTGCACATTCATGCTCTTTAATCTCAATTGGGACACATTTGATAGTAACATATTTATCTTTTTTTGATTCCCTACTTTTCATTGTAGGTATTAAAAATTTTCTTTCCTGAAATTCCCAGTTTTACCCTTACTCTGTTTTCTTTACTGGCAAGACTGAGGCTATTTGTTAGGAGTACCATAGGACTATTCCTTTGACACTGCAAACCTCCCTATATCTAAAAAGAGGCAATAAACTCAAGAAGACCTAGGTTCAAATCCCATCTCAGGTATTTGATAACTGTATAACACTCTTGACAAATCACTTAGACTGAATCTAATTTTCCTTATCTGGAAAATAGGTTAATAGCATCAGACACTTGATTAAAGGAGACAAATTCAGGATATGTAGACTAGTTAGTCATCAGCCTACAGGTGATATTTAACTCATATTAGGAGAGTGAGAGAGAGAGAGAGAGAGAGAGAGAGAGAGAGAGAGAGAGAGAGAGAGAGAGAGAGA
>NC_058135.1:93217716-93253183 GCF_016433145.1 Gracilinanus agilis
AGAGAGAGAGAGAGAGAGAGAGAGAGAGAGAGAGAGAGAGAGAGAGAGAGAGAGAGAGAGAGAGAGAGAGAGAGAGGCAGGCATAGAGAGGCAGAGACAAAGAGAGACAGACAGACAGATAGACAGACAGACAGGCATACAGGAAGCAAACCAAGAGAGAATAATGCTACAAAAACTTAGTGTCAGATGTGTTAGAGAAGTTGAGAGGGATAAGGACTGAGAAAAAGTCAACATATTTGTTAAGAGAGTATGGGCAATATTTTCAAGGAGTATGACTAAGAATGGGAAGAACATATATTAGAGTTGGAATGGGGAAACTGAGGTTGACAGAAGTTAACTGATCTTTTCAGGTTCTTCAGCTAGTTTCTGAGGCAGGATTTGAATTCAGGTGTTTTTGTCAAACTCTATCTGCTGTGCCACCTACCTGCCTTGGAAGGATGAGGAGGAGGATGATATCTCTAAACAATGATGATAATAGCATTTACTTCAAAGCATTTAGGTGAGGATTCCATGAGATCATATACATAAAATACTTTGTAAATATTAAAGTGTTATGCAGATTTGAGCCAAGGAATTTACTTTAATGTAAAGGTGAAGGAGCCCTTTCTCTCCTTTCCCTTTTAATTTTTACAAAACTGCCAAAATTTATATAACTGAGTCTTTCCCTACTCAAAGCCCCATCCCTGACAAAATGACACCTCAAATAACACTCCAAAACAAACCCCTCAATCCTTTCAAATAACCCTGGAAAATAAAAAAAAAACTCTCAAAAAGAAATAAGCAAAAAACAATAATTAAAAAACATCTTTGGTGGTTTCTTGTTATGTAAGATAAAATAAAACCTCTTTAGGCTGACTTAAAAAGTCTCTTCACAGTCTGGTTCCAATCAACCTCTCTCACCTTCTTGCCTGTGGATTCTCTGCCTTCAAGGCAAATTGGTCTAATTCCTTGAACCTTTTTTTCCTCTACTTTATGAATTCATGGGGCTGCTTTGCCTTCTTCTGTCCCTAGAATGTCCTGTGTCCTCATCTCTCCTTTTAGAATCCCTTCAGTCAGTTACTGGCCTTAGGCCTAGAGATTTAATATGACACTTCTCAAGGCAGAAAACCATCCTTGTGTGGCTAGCCTAAGTCCTATAGATGGGAGCCAGGTAATTGGGAGCACCTAGCTGAGTTCAAGAGTTAGGACAGAAGGGTTCTCAAAGCTTTTTCTGAAGTGGGTTAGCGCCTTTGGCCACTAATACCTTTGTGTGAAATAGTGGATTTCATCTCTTTCTTCCCTCACAGGAGGCTAAGGCAGCAGAAGAGAACTGAGTGCCTCCAAATAAAGAGGATGTTGAAACAGGGGGAGGGGATCATGAGAAAGACATGCACAGGGAGCTGATGGAAGGACACCAGAGCTAGCCTTCAGGTACTTTACAACTTTGCCTGAGGGCTCTGACTTCAATGCCTTACCATAATTGTGTGATTTTCTTTCATAGTATCATTCTCTACTGTTTTCTTTAAAAAAAAAAAGTGGGGGTGCAGAAACAGCACGGTGAGATTTTTATTCTGAGAAAGGCTTTCAAGAGAAATTCCTTTTATCCTATGTTTTCATTTTTCTGAGAGTCATTTTTGGGGGGTTTGTTTCTTTGTTTCACCTTGTATGGCATCATTGAGGGGGTTGAAAGTCTTCACCCTCCCCAAACATTCTTTTCCTTTTTACTGTTGGTAAATATCTATATGACACTGACAGATATTGATTTACCCTATTAGAGAAAGGATGGAGACAGGCATCGTGGGCATTTCCCTTCATTAGGAACCAAGTTAAAAACCAACCGCTTTTGGCCTGTCAGCTCAGGTGGAGTCTAAGGATTAGACCAAAGGATGGGGAGTAAGAAGATCTGGTTTTCGTTTCTGTCCTCATTAATGGCACCCTAGGTGTCATTCACCTCCTTGTGTGCCCCAGTGACCCTCAGTTATAAAGAGGAAAATAAATAGGATTATGGACTTATTACCTACTATGTTGGAATTCTAAGATAAACCCTGGGGTCAGACTAATTGCATGACTGCATGAGAAGTATGAATTATAGCCAAGTGCTCCAGTTAGATGGCAAACTAGAGTCCTGCTTTCCACTTTTGATACTGATCCTTGACTAAAGTGATAAAATAAGTACTCTAACCTAGCCCTCCACAAAGAGATGGAATGTTCTTTTGAAACCTGGTGCACAGCATGTACACACAAAAAATATTTGAAGTTATAAAAGAAGTTGGGGGACGTGGAGCAATGAGAAATGAGGTTGAATGCTTATTCTCTGGCAAATTAGATATTTGGGGAGGAAAGAATAAAGTTTGTGCAGCAATGGATTATAGGTCATAGTCAGGCTATGGAGGGTATTGAATATTAATCGGGAAAGAAGAATTTGACCAAAACCATAGGCGTAACTAGGGCTAGGTGCCTGCAGCTGGGCAAATGGGTTCTGAAATTTAGAAGGTTCTGGCAGTTCTGGTGGTCATTCAGCAGCAATGACGTTTTGGTGAGTCCCTGGGCATGTTTTCTTTTCCGGTTGGTGGTGGATGGTAGGGATAGAAGAAGCTGCATGGAACTCCATCCCTGGTCACATCACTGCCAATTTCTCCATATCCTTTGATCCTGTATTTGGCTATGATGAGCAATAAAAAATTGGACCTATCCTAATGTTTCTGAGTGCCATTCATCTGAATCCCACTTCAAATTTTCGTGAAAAAGTCTTTCAATGTTTCATGGGCAAATGTTAAAAATATGTAGACCTTGATTATAGACTTCATACCTCAAGCGTATCTCCTTGCTAATCCTACTCTGATATTTAGCAAAATTAGAAGGCAAACTCTAATATGACTTGGGTATTCTTGGGTTGCTTTTGTGGTTGAATTGATTTACTGCAATAAAAGACAGTAACAAAAAAAGATTCCCCTTTTGTCTAAGATATACAGTTTTATAGTGTATATATATATATATATACAGCATTTTATATTTACAGAGTATATTATTATATATAGTATATGCAGTATTTTATAAATATATATTATGTATATATTAATATATGGTAATTTATATATTCACAAATATAAACTCATATTTGTGAATGTAAACTCTTTTGCAATAGTCTTTCAGTATATCTATATGACTCATAACTTAGGTCATGGATTCTTCACCTTTTTTTTTGTCATGGACCCCTTTGACAATCTTCTATAGCCAAAGACCCTTTATAAGAATATTTTTTTCTTTAACTTTTTCTTTCTGTCTTACAATCAATACTGAGTATTGGTTCCAAGGCAGAAGAGTGGTAAAGGTTAGTCAATGGGAATTAAGTGACTTGCCTAGGATCACAAAGCTAGGAAATGTCTGAGGTCAGATTACTCAAGATCTCTCATCTCTAGGCCTTGTTCTCAATCCAGAAAGCTACCTAGCTACCCCCCAGAATATTGTTTTCAAATTAAATTTTATTTTTTCAATAAGTGAAATCTGCCTTTTCTCCATTCTGTCCTCTGCCTCATTGAGAATTAACAAATAAAAATAAAATAAAATAAAAATTAACAAATTAAATTTAAAAATTAAAAATAATAAAAATGTAAAAAAACAAATAAAATAAAATTGGAATAAACCAAAAAAAATTATAAGTATGTATAGTCAAGGACACTGACCATGTCCAAGAGGGAAAAAGAGTTTTCTATAGAATATCACTTTAAATGCATACAATAAAATGCATAGTTCTACAAAATTAACTACTAACTGGATTGAAATACAGTAGGCATTAAAAAAAGTTCATAGAACTAAAATTAAGAACTTCTGTTCTAGTCCAAAAGTAAAAGCATATTGATGATAAAGAAGACTAAAAGATAAGAAAACTATCAACTTATCAGTGAGTGAGATATATGTCACATTTTTGAATTAAAAGGAAAAGAAGTGAATGAAGAACATGTAAGTTGCTCTTTGGAAGCAACCACTGGACTCCATCAATCACCTGAACATTTAACTGACTTGACATTTTCCTAATAGAGTAAATCTTGTGAATAAAGAACAGTTATATTTTCAGATCCATTCATACCCCAAGGATCTGTAATTTCATGTGGATAGCTGTTTAATCCACTGGCACAGGAAGCATCCCCTCTATGCCTTAGGATTAAATTGTTTAACCAAGAAAAACCAAACCAGACCAAAACGTAAAACTATTGACCAATGCACCTGATAAACTGGTCCTTAGACATTAGATCCAAAGCTTTTTGCTGGGTCCTGTCTTAAGCCATTGTATGGTAGTAGGACTGGCCAGAGTTTACATTCTGTTGGCATAGTCTCACCGATTTCTGGATCATTCCATTCCATCCATCCTGACATATCAGAGGAAGACCTTAATGAAAGTAGCTTACCCCATATAACTCTAAACACTCCTAGTGATTCTAGATGAAATTAGAAATTGTTGGGGGTGGCCCTTCAATTTACTAATTTTATTCCACATTCACCTCTTGTTTTTTCAATGGTAAATATTAGTTCTAGTCATTTTGAAATAACAAACTCAAAGAATTTTGGACTGGAAAAGACCTCAGAGATTATCTAGGTTCATCACTAATTTGTATAAATGAAGGAAATGAGATGGGGGCAGGAGGAGCTACTGTGAATTGTGTAAGGAAGACTCGCTAAAAGACATAGGTATGTGGAGACCTGTGTAGTATACGGGGAAGCATATCTGAGAGACATAGCAAATGCTGTGTGTTCCTCTCATACATACCCTGATCCACCATATTATCCTATAGTTGAAGGGATGGACATGTAGGGAAAATTAAAATAATAAGAAAAGGAGTATTCAGGGGGAAAGTAAAGAAAAGGATCTAGACAAAGGGAGAGAGTGAGATGCAGTGGGAAGAGTGCTGAACTTGGAGTCACAGGATCTGAGTTTGAATCTAGGCTCTGCCACTTGTGTGTCTTTGGCAAGTCCCTTAACCCCTCTTAGACTCAGTTTCTCCCTCTGTAAAATGGGAGTGTTGGACTGAATGACTTGAAATGTCTTTTCCAGTTCCAGATAACGTGTCCTTGTCTTCTTAATTGTGGAATGTCGATGGGAATATAAATAAGGCAACTGCTTGTATAGCTTGAAAAAGTTGCTAACATCAGTAGTAAAGAGTACTTTGCAGAATGCCAAATACACAACAGGCAACTCTCTAAGAATCTCTGTTGCAGAGGTATGAAACAGACTTAGGTGAGGAGGGAGAACTTCTCACCTGGAAGTGATTCCCTATATCAAAGAATCACAGGTCTAGTTCCTATATTTCTAGTGATCTAAAATGCTTCTTTTTTAATATGATTTAATGGAAACCACTATTATAGAATCTGAGCTTTCCCATGAGAATATAATTCTAGATCTGAAGGGCCATCTGGGGTGCTTTCTATAAAGCAGATACTAAATAAATGCTCAGATACTGACATTCCTAGTATATGCTTCAGGCAGCTTCACAATTAACCTTAGACAGGTAAGAATTAATCAAATTTAAGTTGACCTTTAGGAGTAACCAAGGGAAACATTAAAATATGAAAAGAATAATAATGAGATAAAGACTTAGAGCTGGGCATCATCTCAGAAATCATGTACTCCAACCCTCTCATTTAAGAGGTGATTAAAATCAATCTCCAAGGGGTTAGATGACTTATCTAAGGTATCTCTTGTATTAAATGGTAGGAGATGGGATTCAAAACCAGATTCTCTCCAACGTTGCCATGAAGGATCATAATGGTGATGGTTTCAATGCATTTTGATTTTTCTTAAACACAGGAGGCCAATATAGGATGAAAAGAAACTTAGTGGGATCCGTGGAAGTGCATTTTACTTAAAATAAAGCATTTTGACTTCCAAATGTATAGTAAAGCTCTATTATCCCTCATTGGGATTTGTTCAAATGGTACTTTATAATTTTGAATGTCATGTCATTTCAATCAATAAGTTATTGACAAAGTCTGTTGGTTAACTGCAGGCAACAAATAACTGATCTTTTCTTGCTGTCCTTTCTTTTTCATTCTAAAAAAGTAAAATGAAATCTACTCATTTATCTTCCTCTGAATTATGTTCTTTCTGTACAAAGCAATTTTATGGAATCCAATGGCCCCAATACACCGTGTGATAAAAAAAAAAACAAAAAACCAACTTATGTGCAATTTTACTTTAAA
This sequence comes from Gracilinanus agilis, assembly GCF_016433145.1. Lineage (NCBI taxonomy): Eukaryota > Metazoa > Chordata > Mammalia > Didelphimorphia > Didelphidae > Gracilinanus > Gracilinanus agilis. The sequence goes on from NC_058135.1 coordinate 93,223,891, forward strand.
AATAATCCAGTGATTGTCAAGGATGACATCTAGTACCTTTGGGGACTGAGGGCAAGTATTCATTGAATAGACTGATAATGGCCAGAATGCTTTCTTATTTGATGAAATTTCCTTAGTGGGGTGCTTTTGAGAAATATTCTTGACTAGATTTAGTTTTTATGACCAGTTATTATCAACAATAATAGCATTTATATAGCACTTAATAAATAATTATTTTATTTCATAACAACAACAGTGAAAAGAATATGCTATTCTTATCTCTATTTTACAGATTCAGAAACTGAGTCAGAGGAAGGTTAAGTGACTTGTAAAGTGTCACACAGGTGGTAAGTATCTCAGGTCAGTTTTATACTTAGGTTATCCTGATGCTAGGTCCAGCCCTCTAGCAAACCACTTTGCTATTTTAGTCTTGGTTAGCTTCCTTGAACCCAATTTCCCTGATATTCTAAAGAATGCCTGTTCCACAAGCAGGAGATGAGAAGTTTGAGGACTACAATGGGTGGACCTGACACAGGCTCTTCTCCTGTTAATTTAGGTTTGGTGTTGGAATGAAATGAAGTCATTTAACAGTTAACAAAAAGGGGGTTTGCTTCACTATATCATAGAAAGGCTATTCAGGAGGATATTGTACCCCTTCCCTTGGGCAGGCATGGCCTCCATATGGAAGCATGACATCTTACAACCTCAGCCAAGACTGAAGGACCCCAGCATCATGGAGATGGGTCTTTTATGACTTCAGGTGACTGGAAGCTGTGCCAAGGAAAGTCTAGTTTCAGACTCAGCCCCTGAAGATAATCAAATCTTGGGGAAATTTTTCTTGCTCCTCAAGGAAAAAGGACAACACCAATTAGCCTACCCTCCTGAAAGGGAAGGAATGGAAGGAAGGAAGGAAGAAGAGAGGCAAGCTTGGTTGATAGTATTCCTATTAATGAGAAGGCTTCTGAGTAGTCTTGTATTTTCATTTTATCCCAACCACCAATGTGTATTTGTGGAACAAGTCCCTTTATTTTTGTGGGCCTCAACTTCTTCATTTAAAAAATAAATTAATTAATTTGCTTGTTACATTAAAATACCCAGTTAATTCCCTTCACCCCTCACCTCCACACCCCATGGAGAAACTATGTCTTATGAATTCATTGTTCATAAGTAGGCAGATCTAGTATAATTAAAATGATAAACCTATCTAAACTAATCTACTTATTCAATGCCATTCCAATTACATTACCTCAAATTTTTTTGAACTAGAAAAATAATAACAAAATTCATTTGGAAAAACAATGGTTTTCCATTTCATACAAATATCAAAGGAATAGATGAAAAATGTAAAATTTTTAGCAGTACCAGATTTTTAAACATATTTTAAAGCAGAAATGATAAAACTATCTGGTACTGGCTATGGAATAGAAAAGTAGACCAGCAGAACAGAACAGACATAAAACAAATAGCTGAAAAAGATTATAGTAACTTTGTGTGTGACAAAAACAAAGATCTAACTTTTAGAATCAGAATTCATTATTATCAGTGTGACTGTGATGCTTTAACATTTCTGTGCCTCACTTTCTTCATTTGTAAAGTAAATGGGGTTTGTTTACATGACCTCTGAGGTCCCTCCTAGCTCTTAGTCTATGTTTCTATAATCTATTTATATAGGCCCAAACTAACCTCACAACTCTTTATGCACCTCTTGTATTTCAGTTCTTGGCCCAGTGATTTTTAGTACTCTGCTGTTCCATTCTCCTTTTTCTTGGAGTATTGATTGGAGTTTTCTCTAAGAAATAGAGCCTTCCTCTTCTTCCTACTCTTAGTGTTTGGGAAGTTTGTGGGCATTTTTAGTGGTCATTGGAGGGTGTGAAGCTGTCAATCCTTTCTGTGTGATTACAATAGCAGCTATTTCCATTCCCACAAAAGAAAAGAAAAGAAAACACAGAAAAATGAATCTACTTTCTCTTAGACCTTAGACCCAGATTCAGGTCCTTGATTTATTGAGTCATGAGGAAGTTTGTTCTTCCTTTCTTTCTCTCCCTCCCTTCTTCCTTCCTTCCTTCCTTCCTTCCTTCCTTCCTTCCTTCCTTCCTTCCTTCCATTTCCTCACCTCATTCTGTTATGGAATTGAACTCCAGAGTGCATTTATTAATCCAATAGTGGTCAAACGTTAATTAATTAATTAATATGTTCTCCTGGGATCCACTTGATGGACAGTTGTTAAAAATATATTTATCTGCAGTCTTGTAAGTGAGTGGAATTTAAAATGAAATTTAAAGGAGAGGGTGAAATGCTGCCTACATATATTTTCTTAGCCAAATTACATAGAGAAGAGTAGCTATAAGATTGGAAGAAGAGTATCAGAAACCAGTAATTCACAGAAGTGATCCAAGAAGTAAGTTGGAAATAGAAACCATGATTCCAGCTGTTTATGCTCAAATTTACAAAGTATGTATAAGTAAGATGAATAAACGAAGTATTAATAAACAAGGTAAATTAGTGATGTCAAAATAAAACAAACTCATTGGCATCACTGACATTTAGTGGGAAAGGACTCAGGACTCTACTATGTCTGTGAAAGAAAAATCAAATAGCATTTTATTAGCAATAATGATATTTTTATAATGTTTTAATATTTTTAGTATGTTATATATTATATATAATTTCATTTAGGACTTACAATATTCCTTTTATAAGTAATATAGCTATGATTATCCTCATTTTAAAGATGAAGGAACTAAATCTCAGAGAGATAAAATGGCTTTCCTATGGTAACAGATCTAGTAGGTTTCAGAGGCATGTTTTGAACCTCTTGACTCCAAATCTAGCACTATCTCTTGTCCCTCAAGGTTTGAAGGGGCACACTCTGGTGCGTAAATCCATGGTCTGAAAGAAGGAAATATGAGAAAGTCAATGAGGGAATTAAATAAGGAGAACCAGATGTAATACTGATGTGAGACCATACTATTGAACACCTAACAGAAAATAGACTAAGTGTTTAGGAAGCAGATCAGAAACCCAGTATGGCTGACTGGAAGAGTTCTTTGACTATCCTGACATTTGCCAGAACTCCTGCTCTCCGTGAAAAGCAGAGAAACTGACAGATTCTTTACTTGCCTTAATGATAATTTCTTTCTTTGACAGGTGGAAGACATGATGAGAGAACATCAGTTCTGTTCTGTATCTGATTGTGACTAATGAACAGCTGAAATAGAACCGATGGGACCTTTGGGAGGAAGTGATGGCTCCATATTAGAATTCATGATAAAACAGAGGAAAGCTGGGCTTACTTTGCATTGTACCCTAGATTTTGGGAATGTAGATTTAGAAGGTTCAGAGGAAGGATGAGTAGCATCCTATGGTTCAGGATTACTCATGGGAATCTATCCTAAGGGGACTAGGATATCAAAATCAATAACAGAATTTTGATTGCAACACAAGTCATTCCAATGAGAAAGAAAGGGGAAAGTGGTCCAAAAAAACCAATAGAGATGACTGATTGATGTTCTTATATGGACTTATTGATAAAGATCTATTATGGTAGATTCTCCATTTTAGATTTTTGAAAAACCAATATAGCCATGTAAGAGAGATAGATGGAAGAGTGAAAAATAAAGGATGAATATAATAGTGTCGGGAGAGCTAAAGGTCAGGATAAATAGAAGCTGATGATAGATGCTAAGTATGAAAAATAATTTTTTTGTTTTGTTTGGAACAAAGGAAAGGTCAGAGAAAGACAGAATTGCTGTTTGAGGTGGATAATAACAACAATACCCCAAATTCATACATTTGAAGATTGAAAAGTACTTTAAAACACATCTCACCTAATTTTCACAACTGTGGTAGGTAAAAATGGTAGGTACCATTATCATTCCCACTTAACAGTTGAAGAAATTTACATGTAGACAAATTATATGATTTGTCAATGGTCTGAGAATTTAAGTATCTGAGAGAGCACTTGAACCTATGCTTTCCTAACCCTAAGCCCAAAATGTCTTTGGATGAAATGTTGACAATTGAGAACGGGGAGAATGAAAAAGTATTAAACTTTTGTCTTTATTTTCTCTTCTAAGGAAGAATTATCTTCATATACAAAAATATGGTTGACAAATCAATTATTGATTGTCAATAAATACATATTTATTAAGTACTTGGTATTGTCCTAGGTTCTGAGGAAGCAAAGACAAAAATAAAATCTCTATTCTTGTAGAAAATTTTATTCTATTGATCATATAGCATGTAAACATATAAGTAATATATTACTTAAATAAATGGGAAACCTCTGATCCGGTTCATTGGTAACTCTATCCCTGGGCCTCCACCATTTTGAGAGTTACCCCAGCTATATTTCACTTCACTCCCCTTTTGACTCTCTCCAGATTCCACCTCCATCTACTCCCTTCTTTTCTGTTTGCCTACTATCTTTGTTTTTTAAATACTATTATGAGTTATTTTCTCCTATTAAAATATACTCACAGAGGGTAGGGATTGTCTTGTTGCCTGCTAGTATTTTATTCACCAGCATTTAGTTTAGTTCCTACCACAGAGTAAGAGCTTATTAATGCTTTACTCAACCACATAAAATATGTAAATACAATAAATTTAAATGGAGAAACCAATGGCTGGTGGGAATAAATTAAGACCTTGTAGAAGGTGGATTTAAATTGAGCTTTAAAGAAAACTAGGGAGTCGTGTAGAGACTAAAATGAGGAGGAGTGTGTTCCAGGAATGGAGGCAGCTTATGTAAAGACAGGTGTAATGCTGTGATTGAGAAACCTCAAATAGGATAGTTTTGTTGAGTTGTAGAACACGAGAGGAAGAATTTATAAACAATCTAGAAAGTTCGTCTGGAGCCAAACTATGATGGTTTTGAAATATCAATGATAAGAATTTGTTATTTTATTCTAGAGGCTTTTAGAAGAGGGAAATTTGTTGCATGTAATAAAAGAAAACTTTGTACTGATGCCTTTGTCCCTAGCATTCTATTGATGGTATAAAGAGCCCCTACCAGCAAAGATCCTTGTTTCTTCAGACATAGTGGCTCTATAACACCATGCACCCCTTATCAGCCATAATTGTGAGGATTGTGAATGCTGGCACCATGGAGGAAAGCGAGACAAAGGAGAGATCAGTGCTCTAGAACCAGAACTAATACCATGACTGTGAATATGTGTCTTTTCTCTGAATCCAATAGCTCTACCTAATGAACTAAGTAAGCCTGTTCTTTTATATTATTTGTGTCTTTTGGGTCAGCCATTCATGGTATCTCACTACCTGGATTTAGGACTGAAGGCCCCCTAGCAGGAACATCAAAGCAAATTTCATTTGTAAGGTTTACATCTAGTATATTAAGTTTTCCTTTGATGTTAAGGAAGATGTGAACTCTGGTTGAAGGCCTTTGCAAATGAATTACATTTACAATGTCTCTTACCAGTATTAATTCATCCATCTAATAAATCACTCAATTTGAATGAAGCCTTTCCTTATGTTCATTAAATTTCAAAGGCTTTCTTTCCATTGAAATTTTTCTGATGTTAAGATAATAATTCTACCCACAGGTCTTCCCACATTCGAATTCCGGCATTACTTATTTGATGATCACTAAAGGTATTCCTATTAGCTGAAGGTATCTCTAAATTCATTACATTATTTGGGTTTCTCTTCTATATGAATTCTCTTGGGCTTCTAGATAGCTCAGTGCTAGACATGGAGTCAGGAAGATCTGAGTTTAAATTCTGCCTCTTATATTAAATGACTTCATGAGGCAGGGCAAGTCACTTCTCTTACCATCAATTTTCTCATCTGTAAAATGGATATAATAACAACAGTTACCTCCCACAGTTGTGAGGAACAAAGAAAAAAACATATATAAAGTAGCATTATCTAAAGGCTAGCTATTATGTAAACACTAACTATTCTGTCCACGAAGCTAGTTCCTTTAGTCAAAGACTTGTCCCTATTCATAACATCTACCAGAACTCTCTCCTAATTCTTTATTTATGTAGCCTAAGGTTACATGGCAAATAGTAGTAGGATATGAACCTGGGTCCTCACATTCCAGTTAGTCCTCTTTCCACCACATTACACTGACTTTCTGACTGAGTTATAACTCCATTCTTTCTTAACTATATTAATTACAGTTATAAAGTCTCTTTTCAGCATGAATACTCTGAAGAAATACTGACTTGTAGCTGAAGACTTCCCCACATTCATTGTATTTATAGGGTTTCTCCATGTGAATTGTTAAGGTCTTTTACCTCTATGAATTTTCTGATGTTTATTCTAATTTCTCCTCTTACTCAAGACTTTACATATTAATTATATTGATTTCTCTCTGAATTATCTGTTGCTGAGTAAGGGATGAGCCATCAGCTAAGATTTTCTATGTGCTTGGATTTTCCATTTGTGAGTTTTCTCCACATGGAATTGCTCAAGTTGACTAAGTTGTTTATTTCATCTACCTACTCTCTGTGTCTCTCTCTCCCTCTCTCCCTCTCCCTTTCCCTCCCCCCTCTCTTCTCTCTCTCTCTCTCTCTCTCTCTCTCTCTTTCTCTCTCTCCCTCTCTTCTGTCTCTCTCTCCTTCTCTCCCTCTCCCTCTTCCTTTCTCTCCCCCTTTTTTCTCTCTCTTTCTCCTCTCTTTTCTCTCTCTTCTCTCATCTCTCTTTCCCTCTCTTCTGTATCTTTCCCTCTCCCTCTTTTTACTCTCTCTCTCTTTTTCCCTCTCCCCCTTTCTCTCTCTTACTTTCTCTCTTGTACAAAATGTCTGATACTTAGTAGTATATGTCTTTTGGCTGAAGGCTTTCATACATTTGCTACATTTATAGGATTTATATTTATGATGAATTCTCTGATGCTCACTAGGCTGTCCATTCTTGCTGAAGGTATTTTGGCATTGATTTTATTTATATAGTTTCTCTCTACTATGAATTTCTGATGTTCACTGAGGTGTCTTTGCTTGAAGCATTTCCCACATTCATTTCATATTATATGATTTCCCTCCTGTGTGAATTCTCTAGAGATTAATAAAGAAGGAGCTGCTCTTTGTTAGGGAAAGAATCGTAGTGATTTCTGGTTAGGTACATCTTGGACTAGATGGACTTTGAGAACCTTTCCAACTCTGAGATTCTTCAACATTTTTCAAAATAACCTAGTCTGAATAAATAAATAAATAAGCCAAGTCTGAATAAATCAGACTCAAAAATATTTAATATGCCAACAAAATTATAATGCTGAAAGTGACATTAGAGAACATTTAATCCAACAACCTAATTTTACTCAACACCCTAAAGAACTCTAAAAATGTGAGTTGATTATTTTAAGAATATGTCTCTCTATGGCATTCCGACTTGAAGTGCAGAAGCTACTCAGAGGTCCAATCACACTTACAATTGGCATGGGAAGTTTGAACTGTTCCGCTACTGACTAGGGCTGGTTCATCCCTCCTTAGACAATCTAGTGGTCTTGCATTCCAGAGGAGGCCACTCTATGGTACTTCAGACATGTGACTGACATATAGCCCACTGCAGCTCAGAATTCCAAGGATTGCAAGGATGCTCTACCATGCTCAACTCTAAAACTCTAAGTTATGGAGAAGATGCCAACATGAATCGGAAGGAGTTTCTTCACCAGGGAGTCCCTTTTTCCCCAATGAAACCACAGGTCCAGCCCTTATCTTTTGCTTATAGGCGTACCTATTGTGTTCTCAGTAGACAAGGAAACCTCCTTCAGGAACCATTTTGCTTTTCTTGGTTTCCTCAATGTTTTGAAAATGCTTGATGTATTAAGCCCTTCAATATCTGTTAAGTATGATGATTAGAAGTGAATGATATTTAAGTACTTTTCTGTGTGCATGGTTGACTGTATGCACTACCAGACTTTATGTAAGAGACTAAGCACAAAAAGGATCCAAGAATACCTAGTTGGAAAGAGAGGGCGTGTATGTAGAAAGATAGTAGTAAGAATGTTAACAAGTGGCAGGTTGTATTATTTTTTAGTCATGCCTGAATCTTTATGAGTCAAAGATACACCGGGCTGACTTGCCATTTCCTCCTGCAGCTTATTTTATAGATGAAGAATCTGACACAAGCAGGGTTAAGTGACTTGCCCAGGGTCATAGAGTTAGGGAGTATCTGAAAACCAGATTTGAATTCATTATAATAAATCTTCCTAATGCCAAGCCCAGCACTCTATTCATTGTATCACCTAGAAGGTAGGATGTGGAAAGTGCCAAATGAATGGTACAGACAATGTGTGCTAAGCATGACCAGTAGAAATATTAATTTATTTGGGAAATACTTCCTGGAAAAGGAGAAATCGGTTGAGCCTTCAGTGAAAGGCAGTACTTAAATTAGGAGAGCTTTGTACCACAGACATTTCTAATTGGGGGATTGGTATGAGAGAAAGAATAATAGGGAACAGACATATTTAGGGGATAATGAATAGGTCAACTTGTTTGGAAATGGAGAGGTCCTATAGGAAGATACTGAAGATAACTTTGAAAAGGGAGATGGAAATCTGGTTAGAGGTAGCCTTGAAGGTTCTATGCAGGCTGATGGAGGCAGTGTATACCATATATACTATACTATAGTAGCTAGAGCTCTGGATTTAGGAATCAGAAAAGTCTTTTGAATGCCATCTCAGAAACTAACTAGCTGTGACACAGTTGACTTGGAGTCTCAGTTTCCTCATCTGTAAAGAAGGAGAAAATAATAGCACTTATTTCTCACAGGGTTATCAGAGTAGAGATATTGCTTGTAAAATTCTTTGCAGACCTTGAATCACGATATTAATATAGGCTATTCTCATCCATGCTAGATTAAGGAGTCTGGACTTTATTTTATAAGATGATAGATTTTGAGTTAGGGGGTTCCAAAGAAGCTTTAGAAGCCTTCTAGTCCAAGTGGATGCCATTCAGAGATAGCTGGGTGGCAGAGTGGATAGAATCCTAGCTCTGGGGAGAGAAAGACCTGAGTTCAAATCTGGCTTCAGATTCTTACTAGCTGGGTGACCTTGGGCATGTCACTTAACCTCTGCCTTCCCCAGTTTCCTCCACTGTAAAATGGGGGTAATAATAGCCTCTTCCTTCCTTGTAAAGACCAAATGAGATAATACTTGTAAAGACCTTAGTACATAATAAATGCTTGTTTCTCCTGCTTCCGATTTCCTTTTTTACATATGAGGAAACTGACGCCCACAAGCCAGTAAAGTGATTTACCTAAAATCACATAGAGAAGAAGAAGTGGCATAGTTAATATTTGAACCTGTCTTATGTCAAGAGATCCAACAATCTTTCCATTATACTTTATGCTCCAGGGGGCAGTGAATCCACATCTCTAAAGGTTCAAGCAAGTACTGACCGGTTTGACTGAACAAATAAACTAAGCTCAAATCTTAACAGAGGATTTTTCTCCCTATAAAGCATGAAGATGTTTTATATATTTATGCATATATATGTATATATATGTATGTATATGTATATAGTGTGTGGGAAGAATATATAATTGTGACAAATGACTGTTTCCAGTCCCTCTTTCCCCTGCTCCAGATCTCTGTTCATCAACATCAAACCTAAACTTGAAGCATCTTAAAACATGAACAATAAGGGAGTCATGGGGAGAAAGAGGGGCAAGAGGAAGGAAAACTTGAGGAGAGAAGGAAGAGGTAGGTGAGAGAACAGAGAAGAGAGAAAGAGGAGTTGGTTTTTGCTAAATCTGTGTCTCCTGATTGTATCTAGACTTGAAGTGCAGATGCCACCCAAAGGTCCAATCACAATTCTAATTGGCATGGGAACTTTGACCGATTCTGCTTCCAACTAGGGCTCATTCATCCCTCCTTAGGTTCACGTTTTAAGGTCCTGCATATTTCAGATACATGATAGGCTTAAGTCCACCGGAGCTCAGAATTCCTGAGTTCAAATGATTCACCAACTTTAGAAGAGAGAGAAAAAAGGGAGAAGATAATTGGGGCAAAGAAGAGAAGGGGGGCACCTAGACACACATAGGCTGAGGCCCTGGAAGAGCAAATTTTAGCCTAAAAGCCAGGCTCTGTATGAGTAAGATGGTGGCTTTGGATATAATAGGATTGCTTGGACACTGCTCTGATAACCATTCTTACACGATTGGGAAGCCCAGTGCAGTATTTCCAGATCAAAGCAGACACCTACTTGAAGCTGCATTTATTACAAAACCCTGAAGTGCCCACATCTCTGAGAATAAAAGGGGGGTCTTAAGTAGGAATGCGGGCAGCAATAGGAGAATACAATTTTGACAGTATAGCAACCGCCTAAGTGGCTGACAGAAACAAGAGGTAATTTAATTCTGAAGCTTATCAACTTGCGTGGCTACTGAGTTCAGCAAGGTGCCTAATACTGTCACAGCCATACCATAAGGCTACTTGACAACAATTCTGACTGTCATTGCAAGGCCTGTGGAATTCTATTTTTTTTTTTTCCATTTTCTCTATTGGAGATTCCCCTGGTGGCATTTTTATCTGACCTTAGCAGAGAATGCATCCTCTCCCAGTGGTAATACAATGAAACTCCATCATGACTCAGCTTCCTATTTTATATCTATCTATCTATCTATCTATCTATATATTACATATATTTATTACATATACATTACATACATATTTATTATATATATACATATATATACACACATGTATATATATATTTAAAAGTGTTTTACTAGGAGTCAAATCATGTCTCTGGAAATAAAATAGTCACACATGATACACATACAGTGGGTAGATAGCAGCCCATATGCCATATCAGGCATCCCCTGTCCTCTGTACCCTATCTTCCTCTTTGTTCTCAGCGTGGTGTCTCCTAGATCTCCAGTCCTATCTTGGGCTTCTGATAAGCCTGACTGTTTTTCCAAGATAAGCAGCCCTCTTGGGTAGCACAGATGCCTGCGGGATGTACTACAAATTCTTGGTGGGTTCTTCTCTCAGATCGAAAATAAATATAGAATCTGTTTCTCTAGAATGTCTCTGTGTTCTTGGATCTTTACCAGAACAGTTGGGAGCATACTGAAAGGACTTCATTTCTCTACACAAATTAATTGGTTGAGAATTTGAAGTCTGGAAAGGTCCACGCTCTCAAGTTCTGGATATCTAATCAGTCTGCTCCAATCCTCCAAAGAAATATTCTTTCCTCTACTCCATTACATTAATCTCTTTTGAAACCCATCTTCATGTTGTATTCCTAAGGGCCCATCAAAAAAAATGGTCTCTGGTGGCTAGAAAGAGAGTGGCATGGAGGGAAAAAATATGTTGATGTTTATCAAATGCTGGCTTTTTCATTTAATGTGGCAGTGCTGGGGAATGCAAACTTGCCACTGAATATTTTTAAATACTGCCATGCTCTTAAAAACAGGATGCAAATCGTGATTTAAACTCACTCAGAGGAGAATGTGAAGTCACGAATGCAGGGATTCTGAATTTTCGTGTGTGTGTGTGTGTGTGTGTGTGTGTGTGTGTGTTAACCATACCATTACAGAGGTTTTAAATGGAAAGAGCAGGATGAAGGACTAGCAGTAGTTGGCAGGTATCTCCGGGCAAATCTCTGGGCTGGCTTTCAGCAAAGTTTGCCAGACTAAGCCATGTCTCCTGACTCCCTTCTGCTGATGAGCATAAATCTCCACGACAAGGGAGAGGGGCGAGAAGTAAAAATAGATGGGGTTTTCAAGGAGTTGGCAGGTCATTACTGTAAATTATCTGATCTATACAATGTTGGGATCAAGAATAGGCTTATCAAAGATTATTTACTAGTCAGCTTGATACTGTTTTGGTTTGATACTCCTGTGTTTAAATTACAGTAACACATACAGAGGAGTGATGCCATCCATCATAACTAGGGCACTTACTAACAGAATGAAGCCTCTGAGACGGATGCATCTATTCCCAGTAAAGAAATAAGAAGATAGTTCAGAGAATTCTTAAGGGAAAAATAAAGGGAATACCTTTAGTAGCACACAACTCCTTTCTTTCTTCATTTTTTCCCTATCACTTAGGCTCTTCTCTTTATTTACTCCACACATAACCCCCCTTTCCCTAATTCTCTGCAAATTCTGAGATAGGGAAATGAGGAACATTTGGTCCAGCTTGTCTTATTCCACAACAGGTTGCCCTGACTTTTCTCCATTCTTGGGCAATTTGTCGCCACCTGCTTTATTACTCATAATGAGAAGTGATAGTGCTTGGGAGTAGGCTCTAGCTTGACATGATTAAAGTGAGATACCCTGTGCCCACCCTTGATGCCCTGGCATTTCCCTCAGCTGTTACTCACTCAAAAGGGTCGCTGGGATCTGCCCTCTGGAGCTCCGGAGGGATGGGGATTCTTTTGTAGTACATTTCCCAGTCGAAGGCTCCTCTCATGGCATCCCCCGCCTGGGCTTCATACCCAAAGTGATTGTGGTCAATGACATCAATCATGGGACACACAATGGTTTTGCGATTGAGGGCAATTTGGTCTGAAAAATGAAAACACATACACACAAGAGGGAAAGATACAGCCGGTCAGGTCATCGATCTTATTTTGGTAAAGAGGAGCTTATACATTCTCACTAATGCTCAGCTTTGGGCCCTCAAGCTTTGAAATCACTCTGCTTCTAAAAAGTGCAAGAACTCTCCATCTGAAAGTGGTCTTAATGCGATGGGACAGTGATTAGAGACAATTAGAGTGGCTCCATTTTCCTTTAAGAGAGTTACATCCCAGGGAGACCTGTAAAAGTCCATTCGGCTTTTTCTGTCACCGTTCTGCTCTGCTCTGTCCCCAATCTGTCATTTTAGCATGCACCAGACATGCACAGAATAAAAACAGTACCAGGATTTCTTCAACCGTACAGTTAGGAACTGCAGAGGAAATACTGGACTCCATTCTGGAGGTTCTGAGATGTAAATATTTACCTTCAAAGTTATTTAGCTTTGGCTCTGAGTGGAGCTCCAGGTAGGATGGTTCTCTTTTCTCATGTTGACAGTTTAGACATTAAATTCTCAGCCAAAAGGCCTGACATAGCCAGTGCCAGGTGATCTTTGCCCTTGGTCTTTGATATAACACTGTTTATTAGTAAGAAAAAATGACATCCCCAAAGGATACATCTTTTACTTTCTCTTTACCATATTTAAACAATGCAAGGCATTTTGGGCAAGAACTAGTAGCAGCAAGTCCTGTTCTTGGTTTTACTACAGGCTAAAGGTTTACCTATAGACATTCCATTTGTCATTTCTCTGCTATGGTTTTGACAGTAGTGACAATACCCCTTAATAGGTGAGCATACATAGCGTACTTTGGGTGGAAAAGCCCTCATGGGGAAAAGCAATAGAAAACAGGAAGAATTAGGGCTTATACATCATAAGTATTTTTCTTTCTCAAGAATGTGTCTTCAACTTGTCTTTGTAATTAGTTGCTAATACTACCTGACAGAGGGAGATTCTAAGTGCCAACATCAGTTTCTCTTTTGCTCTTGGCAATTCTTTGGATCGGGTATGTATTATAAACTATTTTAAAATATCTTCACCAATGGAAAGGTGAATAATATTGAAATTTACTACACATCTATCATTTCCATATTCTTCATTTTCACTGGAAGTCATTTTTTCTTCATGTGAGGAAGAGAAGAAAAGTAGCTGAGCAATACTGTGTCGCAACGGATTAGAGTTTCTAAGTGAATTAAAAGTTTATCTACTTTCTATAAACACATTGTATTCATTAATGACTATATAGAACCAATTAGTTTTGCTTTTAGAAAATGGGACTATGGAGGCAGGATAGATTGATCCTCCTCATTGTATAGACGAGGAAGTAGATCAAGAGGAGTTAAGTAACTTACTTAAGATCACACAATCACTAGGTAGCAGAGACTGGATTAGAACCCAAGACAAGTATCTAAAGTCATTGCATTTTCCACTGTACCAGTCTGGTCTTGAAGCCACATATTTTTTATGCTCTTTCCACTGCACCATCCAAACACAGTGTTCTTTTTTATGTGCCAAGTGATCATAACACAAGGGAAAGAATGTTGGCTTAGAAGAAAGGAAGGAAGGAGGGAGAGAGAAAGGAAATAAAGAATTAGGGAAAGGAATGAGGAAAGATGAAAGGAGAAATAAAGGAAGGAAGGAAGGAGGGAAAGAGGGAGAGAGAAAAGAAGTTATGAGGGAAAGGAAAGAGGAGAAGAATGCCAGAAGATGAAAGGAAGGAAGGAGGGAGGGAGGAAATAAAGAAGGAGGAAAAGAGAAACAGGGAGAAAGAAAGGAAGGAGAGAAAGGAAAGGGGGAGGGATAGAGGGAAGGAAAAAAGAAAGAAGGGAAGAGAAAGAAGGGAGGAAGGAAGGCTTCTAATATGTGGTAGGTAACTGGGATAGGCATTTTAAAATATCTCATTTGAGCTTAACAACAAGCCTGAGGAGGGGTTGGCATTATTATTGTTATTGTCTCCATTTTACAGATAAGGAAATTGAGTAAGAAGGAGGTAAAGTGACTTGCCCAAAGTCACATAGCTAGAAATTATCTGAAGTCATATTTTGAACTCAAGTTTTACTGACTCCAGTCCAGAGCTCTCTTTACTTCACTCTCTTAACCTTTAAAGTCAAAAGACCTGGGTTCAACTCTCACTTTCCACACTATTTGTGACTTTAGGCAAGTGACTTAAAATCCTTAGACCTCAGTACTTTTTTTTAATCTGAAAAGTGAAAGGATTGGAGTAGATGACTTTGGGAGGTTCATTCATTCATTCATTCATTCATTTTTTTTTGTTTATTCATTTATTTGTTTGTTTTTCTTAGCCCTATTCACAGTTAGTGAGAGAGAAGAGCTACCAGTGATGGCTGCAAGTGCAGCATACACTGACACTTCTCCATGAGCAGCATTTTTCCTTTGCCATAGTCACAGGTAAATCTTATAATGTATTTTAGTCTTGACCTGAAAAATATTTCTTATACAGGTAGCCCTGAAGGAGGAAACTCTCCATCTTAGAGTGAAATAGGCTTCCTCTTTTACCTCTGCAGGAGTTTGTAGCTTTATGATTTCAATTATTTATTTTAATCAAATGCAGATCTGGGCGAGATTTACAAGAACTTGACCAATCAGGAGTCCAGAGGAGAAGAAGGGGAAAAGAGAATGAGCCTGTTAAATTAACTGTCAAGTTTCCCATCATATTTCCTGGTAACTCTGATCCAGGTAGGCCAGATTTGGGGTGACCCCAGTGTATCTAATTTTTTCATCTAAAACTTGTGCCCATACTTCAATTTCTAGGAAATCAAACATACAGACTCTTAAAATTCACATTTTATTTTTAGTTTCACACTTTTTTTCTCTCTTTCCACTCTCCTCCTCCACCTATTAAGAAGTCAAGAAATACAATGCCAATTATACATACAGAGACATGCCAAAAATTTCTTCATTAGCCAAAATATATAGACTATTAATGAGAAATACAAATTCAAGTACAATCCCAAGGTATAAAATGAATCAAGGCAAGGCTTGGCTTCCCTTATTTCCTCATTTTGAATGACATGTTGAGATGCTGATAAAGAAAAAAGGAAAAGATAATGAGCCTAAGTTGGAATCACTCCTTTATCCTGACCAGACCCAGGAGGAAATAAAATACTTTAATCAAGAAAGGAGCCAGTTCTGTTCTGGAGGTTAGGTTCATAGTGAGCCATCCAAGGGACTTCCAGTGACTTCGTTATTGACATTTGGGGGAGTTGCTTGGGTTAGTGAATACATTAGGCATTTTCCTGCCTTCATTGAGAATTCAGGTGTCAGCATACTGTACTCCGGAGCTCAGGTTCATTTTGAGAGACAGTGACCGTTGCTGATGAAATTCTAAATTGCTATGTCCTTGTACAAGGTACTTTTAATTAAAACCTTAAAGGATTCTTGGCAACACGCTTGGAGGCATTCCTCTCTTGATTAGGATGGCCAGGCAGTCCGGTGGGTATGGGATTGGAGATGCTGGAAGGGATGGCTATATTGTTTCCCATATTAAATCCTATACCAGTTACAATTGATTCCTTCCCCACCTTTGACTAATGGAGCTTTGCTGGTTCTAGCTGGAATCCAGCACCTGACTCAATAGCAAATCATCCTCTCTGAACTACCCATTGTGAAGGCAGCTGTTATTGGCATTCACTCCAAGGCCAAGGATATATTTACAACAAAAGCTGATTTAGTGGAATCTGGGAGAATAGGCGGAAGTACAATATCGGCACACTAAGAACTTTTTTGAAAAAAATGTTTTCAGGTTTAGGGTGTATTTCTTGGCCTTTGCTGGACTCATGGTTCTCATTTCACTTAAAAAAAAGATAAAGTTAAACTAGAACAGGGCTCTGAAGAAGCTTCTTAGTTTTAATCATTTGCAATTAGTTCTTACTAATTAAAGCTTTGATGGAGAATCCTCCCCCACCCCCTATTTTGGTTAAGCATACTGTCAGAATCAGACATACTGCATAAAACTCTACAATTTTAAAAAAGGGTCTTTAAGAAAGGTGCTATGTAAACATTAACTTAGTAACTTCAAAGCTTTGTGAGTTGTGGGGACTTCTTTCAGGCATGGTGATTTAAATTCTTCTATGGTTTCCATGAGTTGGGGCCATGATCTCAACATATCATTATCTGGTGATCAGACATCTGATGACAATTTTTTCTAAATTTAGATAGGCTTGTCCTCAGATGGCAAAGATATAATCTATCATCAAGCCTGTGCTTGAAGCTTTGGAAAGAATTTGGAGTCTAAGCCAGTAACTAACACTCTCTCTCTCTCTCTCTCTCTCTCTCTCTCTCTCACCTCTCTCCTCTTTTCCTCTCTTCTGTCTCTTTCTCTCTCTCTCTCTCTCACCTCTCTCGCTCACCTCCCTCTCTTCTTCTCTTCTGTTTCTCTCTCATCTCTCTCTCTGTCTCTGTCTCTGTCTCTGTCTCTCTCTCTCCTTTTTAAAACCTTACCTTTTGTCTTAGGATCGGTTATAAGATGGAAGAGTGATGGAGAGGGCTAGGAAATTGGGGTTAAGTGGCTTATCCAGAGTCATATCTCTAGGAAGTGTCTGAGGCTAGATTTGAACCCAGGATCTTTTGACTCCAGACCTCGTGCTCTATTCATGATGCTACCCAGCTGCCCCATTAAAGCTAGCATTTTCTGTCAACATCTTGGCATATCATTTAATATGAGGAAACAGGAGGAGATGCAAATTACCATGGTTCACTTAACTCCTTGGGATTAAACTTGAATTTTTATTTACCATTAAGTCTATATATTTGATTTCTTAGAAACTAAAATGCAGACAGAAAAATTTAATTGAAAAAATAAGTGTCACTGTATCTACTCCTAAATGGGATTTATATCCTATCTCTGCCACTTGCATGATATAAGGTAAATAATTTAAAAAGTTCCTGCATCTCAGTTTCCTCTCCTATTAAATAAGGAGTTGGACTGGGCACCCTCTAAACTCTTTTCTGTTTTTGCATTGAGGACCTTTTTCTGATTGGTAGACCTTGCTAGGGGGAGTCCAATGATACAGCCTCAAGATTTATGCTCATCACCTCTTAGCCACAATAAGAATAGATTATACAAATATGACTTTTTTTTCAAGTCTATAAAAGACCACTAGATAGAAACAATGTTGTCGTGGTCATGTTGAAATGATTATAGAACTATAAAAAGGGTCTTATATTTCAGTATATTATCTGTTTTTCTGTTGGTATAGAGCTGATAGAGAATTGCGACCCCTTTGCTTAGGAGCTAGTCTTTGAGGATGGTTCTGATAGAAAAACTGATCACCTATGAAGAACTTTTTGGAGCTTTAGAGAAGCTGTTCTTTAAATCGTCAATATTCAATCGTCAATATTAAATCTTCTGTTGCCAAATGCATATTCAAAGCCTTGCAATTTGGTAGGACCTGCCACAATATATGCTCCATTCTTATAACTTTGGGGTATCCAAGTTCCCATCCACGACATAATGAGGCTTCAGAGTATGATGTAAGGTGGAGGCATGTCAGGATCCATCTCAGAAAAAGATGTGACAATAGCCCATCTAATAGAGTTTGCTCACCTTAGGCTACCTGGCCTCTGAGGTCCTACCCAATTTGTTTACAAATAAATTCAAGTTTACACATGAGCTTTTTCTCACTGACTGTCTGGTGAGCACAGCTATAGAGTGAGAAGATGTGGGAGAAATTTCTCACAGCAAGGAATGGTTTTCCAACCTGAGGCTAGGCTGGGGAGACCAACTGTAAAAGGTGCCATCTGGAGAGATGATTGTTCCCTTTCTTGGCTTTTCTAGCTAACTGTTGTTTATTCTCCCAGCACTGGTGTAAGTTTAAATTTTAAGTCTCTTCCTTCTCTCTCAAGCAATGCTTTCCAAAAGGGCTTCCTATCCTACAATAACTACAAAGCAAATACAATTCCATAGGATGCTCACGTCACCAGAAAGTGGATGAGAACATGGATTTGGGACATGAGTGAAGAATTACATCCCCTTGTACACAGTGTGCCTGCCCTATAGCTCCTTGAGGGTAGGGACCACTTAACGTTTGTTTTCACTATCTCCAGAGCCTAGCACAGTGCCAGGTATATAGTAAGCATTTGTTATATATATAGATATAGATATAGATATAGATAGATATAGATATAAATAGATATAGATATAGATAGATATATAAACATGTTATATACAACACATATAATACATAAATATAATATAGTTATATGTTATACATATATACACATATAAATATGTTACATTTATATATAAAACTTCCCAGGAATTCCAGTTAGCAAATGAGGTACTTACTGAGCAAAGGAGGCAGCCAGTTCACATTGACCTCACAGTGAGAATCCAGGAAGGTTAAGACTTCTCCTTTTGCCATAGATGCACCCAACAGTCGGGTTCGTATGAGTCCTTCTCGTTTCTTGGTTCGAACAATTCTCACTTTGGAAAACCGGGCCATGTATTCTTCTAATTTATCTTTCAGGTGCTCTGGAAAGGAAGAGGTAAAGAATCCAAATGGTTAACTCTGGCAAAAGAGCAAAAGTTAATACTTAAAGGATAAGGAAAGGAGAACTTGATGATTTGTAGATGAGCACAAAAACTCTTTCTGTCCCTGACCTGCGGGACACTGAGGAGATGTTAATATGAGGTTTCTTGTCTTTTTGTTTATACTTTGCAAGATGCTTCTTAAATTCTAAATATTGCCTTTTGTTTGAACACAGAGGAAGCCACAAGATCCTAGAACTTTCATTGCACAGTTGTTGGCAACCTGCCACCCACCTTTAATCCTGGCTAGAACAACTGCAAGATGTTCATCAACCCTCTAGTTTCCGTTACCCAAAGCCAGATGAATATCCTGGCATATGGTTACACAAATGGTGCCCTTTCTAACAAGGCTTCCCACTTGTATTCAGTTTGATAGAAGATGTGTGGAAAACAATGAGGAAAAAAATTACCATGGCATCTGCATGACAGAAATGGATTTTTTTCTCCATAGGGGAACAGCAAGCTAGCAAGTGAACTTGGAAACTAGCTACCATTGTGAAGTGAATGAGTAGCTGAGTGGCCAATAAAATTGTACTTCTTGTGGGGAGGCCACTGATATATTCCAAAGCATTCTATGTATCAGAAAATGGCTGTACTTAGGCAGTTTGGAAAAATCCTTTTTGCAAATTAAAAATAGACAAGAATGAATCACTACAGGGCAGCGATGGGCAAACTACGGCCCGTGGGCCAGATGCGGCCCCCTGAAATGTTCTATCCGGCCATGCAACATTATTCCTGATCTGACTAATACAACGAGTAGGATACAATTTAATGAAACTTCAAAGGAGTTGCTTTAGAAACAAACTGACAGATGAGCATTTCCTTTCCTTTGGCCCCCTCTTTAAAAAGTTTGCCTATCACTGCTATAGGGAAAGACAAAATAATCCTGGAAGACAAAATAATTAACTGTTTTGGACCAATTATTTGGGGGAGTAGAATTTTTTCTTTTCATGAATAAATGTAGTTGCCTAATGCTGGAGAAAATTTGACCTATGATTATATATTTTTTATCCTCACTTTCTGTCACCCACATTTAGGAT
Organism: Gracilinanus agilis; assembly: GCF_016433145.1. Taxonomy (NCBI): domain Eukaryota; kingdom Metazoa; phylum Chordata; class Mammalia; order Didelphimorphia; family Didelphidae; genus Gracilinanus; species Gracilinanus agilis. The sequence continues at coordinate 93,243,944 of NC_058135.1, forward strand.
GTAGATATTAATGTTCCTAAGAAAACAGCTCTTGCTAGCTGTGACCCTGGGTACATCATTTAACCCAGGTAACCTCAGTTACCTCATTTGTAAAATAATGTGGAGAAGGGAATGCCAAACTACTCTAGTATTCTTGTCAAGGAAACCCCAAATGGGATCATGAAGAATCAGACATGATTGAAAAATAACTCAACAGAAAAGAAACTCTCCACAAAAAAACAAAAACATTATTCTGTTGCTTCAATGTAATGTCAAAGTTTTTCTTGTTTCTCAAAGTCTATGCCGGCACAGTTTAAAGCTCTATTAGGTTCTTTCAAGCTAAAAGAAAATACAAGTGACCTTCAGTACTATGGGGGTCCCTTTTTGCTTTATCAGTGATAATATCAGAGTCCTGGAAAGGTGGAAAAAAGATACTACACATCACAATTCTTAGACCATTTAAAATCTTTAACTATTGGTTCTCAAAATAAAAGATCTCTTTCCAATCACTAAGGATATGATATACTCTTAATGGAATTTGCATATGACCTTGGGCAAGTCCTTTAATTTCTATGTCTCTTAGTTTTATTATCTAAAAATGAAAGGGCTTGATAAATGTTAATGTTCTTCATGTTTGTCTATTAGAACAATTTTTAAATACTTGATACAAACAAAAGAATAAGGCAAAAGAAGCTACAGTTAAATGGAAGAATGCTGGTTTTCCTTAAAGAGGCAAATAGAAGAGTAGTCAGAATTGGTATCATCATGTATTCAAGGGCAAAACCACTCAGAATTTTATGAGATACTCAGTCACTTGGCTTTGTAATGCTCACTATCAATGTTTTAAAAATTACCATGAAGATAATGGCAATGTGTTTAACAAAATCTGTTGCGAGGGACAAAGAGAAAGACAAATTATAAGTCAAAAAGTTACTCTAAACTAAGTTGGCACATATATCTCTATCTATTTATATGTATAGGCACACATCTAATGTTATCATTATTTACGGTTGGTGACTATAATACAAAAGTGAATATATGAGAAGATAGTGAAAAGATAGGTATAAAATATGGTTCAGGCTAAGAAATAAAAGTGGCCCCAAACTTATAGATGACCCAGAAGCCTCAGGGCAATATATTACAAATATTTTCTTCAAGGAGAGTCAGAAGGTGCTAGATAGAAATAGCAAGGACAAAATTGCATCCCCCAAAATCAAATTAGCTAGGTCTTGGAAGGCAGGAAATGACTGTTTGCTGATGTGGAGTCATTTCAGAAATAGCTCTCCATGTGGTCAGATGTACAGGCTTGAAAGCAAAGGTTAAAAACAACACCAGATTAGTAGGTAGGAAGAAGATGAAAAGAAAACACTAAGTTCAATTAAAATTTCTCCAAGTTGACCTTTCCAATAAGCTAATGACTGCCAAAAAATGGAAAATAGATAAAGGAAAAGACATGGAAACACACTATAACTTTCCCCTATCATAGTTAAGCAGAATAAAGCAATTACCACAAGGTTAAATGAGCCCAGAGACTGCCTCATTTTCTAGTGCCAAGTAGAGAGATATGACAGCTATGTGCAATACAAATTATGAATATAAACTCATTTGGAAAGGATAATGATGAGGAAAATGGTGGAAAATAGCCAACAAAATCTACTAGCAAATCAGCAAAGGGGGATGGAAGGAAAAATCGCATATACAAAAACCATGGTATGAGACCAAACACACTACTGGATATTCCTTTCTTTTTTTTAAACCCTTACTTTCCATTTTAGAATCAATATTAAGCATTGGTTCTAAGGCAGAAGAGCAGTAGGGGCTAGGCAATGGGAGGCTAAGTGACTTGCCCAGAGTCACACAGCTATGAAGTATCTGAGGCAAGATTTGAACCCAGGACCTCCTGTCTCTAGGTCTGACTCAATCCACTGACCTGCCTAGCTTCTGGGTATTTCTAACAATGACATGTGTGCAAAATTCACATTCCAAGTCTTATTGCAAAAAAAAAAATATATATATATATATAGTACTGGGGAATATGATATCAGGAAAGAATGTAAACTGGTCAGTAATCAAGGATGAATGATAAGAGATGGATAGCCCAAGTCATGAAGTTATGTTCTTGGGATATTAAAAAAAGACTTAGAAAAAGTCTTGAGTATGTAAATCACACTAGATCTGTATAGTTGCCAAAATGATATTCCCAAAACATAGGTCTGCCCAGAATTCAATTAGAAAATGTTATGCCCAAATACAAAATTCAAGAAAAACATGAAAGGTAAACAAGAAAGAGGAGAAAAAAATTTAAGGGCTTCAGTAAGGTCAAATTGTTTATATTCCTATATGGAAAAATTGTATTTGTAACTCTCAAAAATTTTTACTGTCATAGTAGATAGAAGAATTATTCATAGACAGAGGTTGGAGTACTAAGTGGTTTAAGATGATATGTAAAAAAAGGGGGGGGGGTAGAATAGAAGATGGCACCTCTAAAGCATGAAGATGTGATAGCAGTAAGAGATGAGGACAAGGTACACGATTGTTTTTCTCTTCCCAATCACCAATATCTTCCCCTGGTCAGCATTTCTCCTTGTAATGGTCTACACTAGCATCGTGGACACCTGGGATGCTGGCTTCTCATAGGTGAGTCTTTCCCTTATTTTGTCTAGAATCAGTTGTCCAGACAAATGCTTCTTTCCAGTTCATCTTTATGTGTTGTTTCCTCCCATTAGAATACAAACTCATTGAAGGTGGGGACAGTCTTGTGGCCCTAGCAATTAGCATACACAGTTCCTGGCACATAAGAAGTACTTAAAGATTGTTTCCTTCCTTCACTCCTTCATTCTTTCGCTCCTATTTATCCATTCACTTATCCACCCACTGGCCAACCAACCATAATACAGGAATGTACAAGCTAAATAATGATAAAAAAAATTCAGTCAGATAAAACTCTGATCAAGTTTTATTATATTTTTAAACTCAGACTTTCTTTTCTTCTCAAGTCTTCTATTTCATAGTGATTTTTATGTGATGGACTGTTAAAATAAATGCTTAGTGTTCTAAGTTCCACAAAGGGAAGTACAGGTTTGGCCTATGTCAGAAGTCTTTTCCTTCTGCCCTTTTATATTTTTTCTTCTAAACAATTTTGAGTTAGTGTTAAAGGGAAAATCGTCTAGAAAGAAGACACATTGGGAGCCAAGCTATGGTTTGTGATTTCCAGCCAGAGTCACTGACAGCCTCCCTCTGATGTGACAGAAACAAATGTTTGGAAAAAAAAAAGATGAAAAAAGGGTAGAACAAATTTCTGGGTCGAGACACTGCTTCACACCAGTCTATCTATTGCTTGTTAAAACATTTGTTTGCTGTTGTGTGGACATAAAATAAATGAATTGCCACCTTCACGCTAGGCTCTCTTTGTCAACAGATAAATAATATACTGCCTTTTCCTCCTTGCTATAGAGGTTTTGTATTCAGAGATATGTCATTGGACAGAGATGCAGGTTCCTTCCATCATGTGCAGCTTGCCTTTAGCTTTTTCTAGAACACCACATCTACACACAAACTTAACCAGATCAATTATGTCAAAAGTATTCATAGATATAGGGTAAGATGAGGCAGTGGTAAATATTGCAATCACAAGTATGTTGTTCAGTCACATATGACTCTTTGTGACCCTACGTTGGGGTTTTCTTGGCAAAGATACTAAAGTGGTTTGCTATTTACTTCTCTAGCTCATTTTAGAGATGAAGAAACTGAGGCAAAAGATTTCAATGACTTCCCCAAGGTCACACAGTGTCTGAAGTGGGATTTGAGCTCACAAAGATGAGTCTTTCCAGTATCAAGCCCATTGTTCTATCCACTATACTACCTAGTGGAATGAAGAATACACTACTGAAATATTTCTAGTAATTTCTAGTAATTTTTATGTCTATTTCTAGTAATTCATTCAGAAGGCATTCTTTGAGTACTCACTAGGTGCAAAGCACCAACTCTGATAGTATTTATTAGTAGAAATAAAAAAGAGGCATTTTCATTAGATGTCTACTGCTTTGGGAGCATTATTTCCATTCTGTGCCTCCTCCCTTCTTCATTCTTCCCTCCTTGGACTCTGACTCTGGGATTCTTGGTCCCCATAGGTGAGCATTTGTCTTATCTCGCCTAGAATTCCTTTTTAGCTCCTCCTTTATATGTTGTCTTTCTCTATAAGAGTGTGATCTTCATGAGGGTAAGGACTGTCTTGCCTCGTATTTCCATCCTCTGCTCTTAGCACAGGGCTTGGCATCTAATAAACACTTAATAACTCAGATTTTCCTGACTTCAGACTCAGCATTCTATTTACATCACTACCTATCTGTCCTTTTATCTATCTACCCATCGTCTATCTATGTATCATCTATCTCTCTACCTATTTGCCTATCATTTATCTCTTCTTTCTGTCTTTAGCTACCAATCATCTACCTATCTTTACATCTCTTTCTTCTCTCTCTTTTCCCCCTCTTCCTATATATTACCTATACTTACATACCTATTCAATTATCTATGTCCATCTATCCATAGATCATCTATCTATCTCATCAGCATCATCATCATCATCTCTCATTCTCTCTTTCCCTACCCATTATCTACCTATGTCTATCTCTCCATTGATCATCTAACTACCTATCATCTCTCAGCCTGCCAGTCTGCCTGTCTGTCTCTCTCTAGCAAGTTATCATCTATTGACCTATATATGTACCTGTCATCTAGCTAACATTTTTCTCATCCATATCCTCTATTGATCAGCCGATCAGTCTCTCTGTCATCAAAGTCAGAGCTTAAACTCAAGACTGCTGACTCCAAATCTGCTACTTTTCCTGTATACTATGGTGTAAAACTCCCTTCTATGCTATGAAAATATATTTTAGATGACTTTTATAATTTACTCATAATAACTTGTTTCAAATCTTGTGGAGAATTAACAACTTGAGGATTGGTCTAGTTTTAAAAGGTCACTTCTAAAATCGTAGTTTGGCGCTCAAAGTTCATTTCCTTGTTGGAGTCCAGAGGCAGCCCATGAAGAACTATTTAAACCACAATGTGACTTAAGCATAATTTAAATAATATAATTTCAGCTACACTAAACGATCATTTGCAACCATATGGCCAATAGAAAATTCATTTCTAATTCCTTTTGGGATGTTCAGAATACATCTGTCCAACTTGACATTGATAGGGGGTGGAGTACCCACCTGGGAAAAGGACTAGGTTGGAATGTGGTAGATATTCCTGGGTACCAATATCAACTTTCTACACAAGTATAAAACAAGGAACTAATTCAGATCAAGCCCAATAGGAAAAAGGGCAATTACTCTATTTCGACTTAGGGATTGGCTCTGGGCACAGAACATTTCAACTATGTAAAGCTTATTTATAATTTTGTTTATAAATTGAAATATGCCAACCAGTATTTGTTTCTTTATCCTTAGCCATAATCATCCAATTTCTATCCACTTTTTCACCACCAAAACTTACAGTAATGTCTTATGGAGCTTATTTTTTACATAACACCATGTATGACTACTAGGTAAATGTTATAACCAATTGTTCTACTTTGAACCTAGATATTGTGATTTCATTAGTCTGACTTAAAACAATTATCTGCCTGACTGCCCACATGAATGGGCATAGGCAGCTTTTTAGTAACATTTAATTACTTGTACTCAAAATAATGGTGGATATCATTAGTCTAATTAGAATATTAGACTAGTGTATAGTAGGGAATCATATACAATGAAGTTCAAAATTAAATGTTTAGTTTTTGTTTTCTATATTTTAAGCCTAAAACCTAAGTAGATTTATTTATTTCACCAATATCTAAAACATTTTCTAGTTTCTTTTGTTTGTATATTTGGGAATGAATGATATTTTAAACATGAAATTTTAAAATATTTCATTTATTATACTAGTCATCTGAAACTACATTTTTATATATTTAAGAATAAAGGAGTCAGTAAATGAATGTTTGATAGAAGGGAGGCAGAGAAAGTCTATGTGGTGAGTCTCTCTCCAAGCACACCCCTTTGCTCGAATATACACTGGGAGATTTTAAGGGGGTGTTACCCTGAAATTGGGTGACCTGGATGGTCATTCCACCCCTCAGGAGTTGGGGGTGAGGCTTCCCTATAAGATGAGGTATGTGGCACTCCAATCTGATTTTGAATAAGTACAGGGTTCACACAATCCTCTCCCACCAGTTAATTTCATAGTGAGTGGCTGGCTTCAAGATGGAGGCAGCCAGACCAAGCTGTGGTTCCCCTCTCCCTCGTTGTCTCTCAGGCACTCTGGAACACTATCTGACTGATGAATGGTTTTTATTATTTGCAATTCAGGGATTGGGGAAAGGGGTGAAGGGCAGAGGGATTTTGGGGTGCCCTCTTCTCTATTTCTATGGAGTCTGTCACTTAGGAGGGAACCTTTGGGGTAAGCTTCTTCCCTCCACCCTCTTCTTCGGTTTCTATTTCTAGTTTTCTGTTTCTATCCTTTTCTATAATTGTAAGTTTTTTTTGTTTTTTTTTTTTTAACCCTTGTACTTCGGTGTATTGTCTCATAGGTGGAAGATTGGTAAGGGTGGGCAATGGGGGTCAAGTGACTTGCCCAGGGTCACACAGCTGGGAAGTGGCTGAGGCCGGGTTTGAACCCAGGACCTCCCGTCTCTAGGCCTGACTCTCACTCCACTGAGCTACCCAGCTGCCCCTATAATTGTAAGTTTTGACTGAAAGGGGGTATCTCAGCAAGATTGGTTAATGGGTAATGGGTGAAGGAGACCAAGAGATTGCTCCCAAAATGGAGTCCAAAAACTTAGCTGACTTAATGGTTGAAGTCTTGATGGGTGAGATGCGATGGAATGGCTTTGATCAGGGAATCAGGGTTTCAGTTTCCAAAGAAAGATCCTCAGGAAGCCCTCAGGACTGGATCCGAGCTGGGATGTTCTCCTCCTCCCTCTTCCCAGTCCTCCATGCAAAGCCTTCTCTTCTTCTCTTCCTCAGAGAGATTCCTAGAATTTTCTGTGGTCTCAACTATCAGCAACTGTTGGCAACTGCCTTCTCTGGTTCCTTTGGTCCTATCCCCCTTGCACAAATCCCATTCTTACATATAGGATATATTTGAAGTATTATTTGATTATGTGCAAATTCAAATTCACTTCACATAAGATGGGGACCATTTTTTTGAGGTTTTTTAAAAAATGAAGTTGGTTGTAGCAGGATGGAATAAAACAAGTTTTGGTTCATCCTACCCACCTACCTATCTGTAACTTAGTCCCATGCCCTCTCCTTTCTCCCCTTGCCTGGTATGACTTTGGCCTATGACTCTGCATAAATATGTCCAAGGGTCCTTGCTGGCATGGACATCTTGGCCAACAAATCTTCAGTGCTCTTGGTGTGACTTTTGGCACAGCAAAAAGTAGCATGGATATTGCAGCCATGCCATTCATTCCACAATTAATCATTCCTATTGTCATGGCTGGGGTCACGGCTCTCTATGATCTGGTGGTGGCTGTTCTCATCAGTCATTCCTTGATGCTGGGATTCAGTATGTTCAAGATGTTTTACTAGTTGGAAGTAGGCAAGTGCTTGAGAGGGTTGGGAGCTAGCTTTGCCATTGACAGTGGAGGTAATTCTGGTGTTGGGGAACAGCACAGCAGCCCTGACTATCATGACCTTGATCTTGGCCAAGGTGCTTGTCCCTCATTCTCCCTACAAAGTATATCCTCTCCTTTCCCTTTTTTTGCAGGGCTCTTCTGCTCCAAATAACCCCTAGAGCTACAGAGTATGATACAAACACTCTACTGCATCACTCTACCCTTTCTAAATCACTCTGGAATGAATGGCCTGACACTTGGTGCAGTTGTCCATTTGGTAGTTAGTCTTATAAATGATGCCATGTCTTTGTGACTCTTATGACTACCTGGGGCCAATGAGGCAGCTATACAATCTCCTTACACATTTGCTGTGAAATCTCTGTGTATCAAGATGAATTGGAATTGTCATTTTCCCCTTTGCTGGATATTTACAAAGATCTGACATGTTCATAACATTTATAGAGTAAGAATTTTCAATTTCCCATGCTATATATTAATCTTAAATAAAAGTGGATAATTGCACTGTGGGGTTAAATGTCAAGTGCTGAGAATTCCTTGGATTTGATAATTTGAAATTCAAGATTCCTATCGTGTCTTGGTATTGTATTTTGGGGGAACATATGTTTTCAGTGATTCTAGGTGCTTTACTGGTGTCATAGTAATTTCCAAATAAAATTCTGACTGGAAAAAATAATGAATTAAATAAAAGTAAGTTGATCTGCTTTAAAAAAAAGTTTTAGTGATGTTTTTTAAAACATCACCATCCTTCCCTATTGACACCTACTCCCCCAACTCGCCCTCTTAACAAAGAAAAACAGTTAAGTAAAACTAATACAATGGTCATTTTGCACCTCTAGCCTACTGTCTCTCCTATCAAAAAAAAGGAAAAATGTTTCATGCTTATTTTTTTTAGAACTTAGGCCTTTATATTTATTTGCCTTTGGATGTTTTTAGTACTATTTTCTTTAAAATGATTATGGTCATTGCTTCTTAATCTCTGTTCTCCTTTCTTTGCATCTGTTCATATGTCATTAGGTCATTGATTAGAGGAGGAAGGAATCTTAGAGGCCACAAAGTCCGAACCTTTCATTTTACAAATGAGAAAACTGCAGCACAGAGAAGATAATCAATTTATCCTAAGGCAAGCTTTGGATCCAGTGCTTCCTAATTAATCATACAAATTTATCTGAATCTTTCATATTTGTTGTTTCTTACAATACAATAATATTTTCTCACTTTTTGCTTACCTATTCTTAACTGACTCACACCCATCGTGTTTCAAGGTTTTTGACCATTGCAAAAGGTACTCCTCTGATATATTTCTGCCTTTGAACTCCTGGGGGTGGTATGGGTCTAATAGGATTGGAGGGCAGAACAATAAACTCCTCCCCAAGCCTCCCTTTACAGAGGGCTCATCATTTTTCAGCTAACTCCATTTTCCATCAGCTAGAATCCCTGCTTAGTTTTTACTCTATAAATATGATACCAGTAGCAACTTCCCATCAAACCCTATCAATCTTCCTTTTGTATATCGTTTTCTCTCAATTAGATTATAAGGTTCTTGAGGGCAGGGGTCTTTTTTTTTTCCTTCCTTCCTTCTTTCCTTCCTTCCTTCCTTCCTTCCTTCCTTCCTTCCTTCCTTCCTTCCT
>NC_058135.1:93257973-93350114 GCF_016433145.1 Gracilinanus agilis
GGGATCCTGGACTAATGACACGAAGAATTGCTCTTGGCTCAGCTTCATCATCTGAAAAATAAGATTAATATTAGCTCCTACTTCCTAAGGTTGTTGTGAGGATCAAAACGGATATTATCAAATGAGATATTATTTGTAAAGCTTTTATAAATCTTTTGTAAATAGAAATATAAATTTTATAAATATAATATAAAATATAAATAAATAAAAATAAATATAAATTTTATAAAACTTTTATAAATCTTAGTGATATATAAATGTTTGCTGTCATCATCATCATTTTATCATCTTCAAAATAGATTATGATGAGACTTAAAGTTTATAAGATTTAAAAGGAATGATGTACAGCTTTACAAACTTTAATGATCTACACAATCATAAGCTATTATTATTATTATTAAAAAAAACCTGTTATCATCTGTCTTAGAATCCGTACTAAGCATGGGTTCCAAGCAGAAGAGCAGTAAGGGCTGGGCAATTGGGGTTAAGTGACTTGTCCAGGGTTACACAGCTAGAAGGTGTCTGAGGTCAGATTTAAACTTAGGAAAATGAGTCTTGCTAGCTCCAGACCCGACACCTCATTGTACCACCTAGCAGTTCCTGATGGGTGCTCTGTGTACTCTCTCAGGTCGGGCCACAGACCAAGCTCTCTTTCCTCAGCACTCTCTCTTGGCTCCTGTTATTTGCTCCTAATCATAGGTTCCATCTCCCCTAGGGGTCTGGGTCTCATCATCTATCCTGGAGACTTGAGTCTTTTAGAATGACTGCCTGTTAGCTGTGTCTTCTCCTTGTTCTGCCCTGTGAGCCTCCCCAAGTCCTGCAGAAAGCCTCCTCCAGTCCTTTTGACAGCAGGTAGGGTGCAAGTCTCAATAATTCAAGCTTTGTAAATGCTATAACAAAAACCTTTTGAGAGACGCTAAAACCAATTTTCTGCTAACTATATAATATAATGTTAGGACTGCTGGAGCCAGTTAATTTTTTTTTCTTCAGGGGATCAGAGCAAGAACTTTGGCTTGGTGGCATTTCAAAAAATGAGTAGAGTTTACTAATCCTCATTAGAGTGGAAGGGCCCAACTCACTCAGGCTGCTTAAATGCCGATTAAAATGATGACTTCCTTACCCTAGCTACTCTTGTGCTAAACTGTGGATTTGGAGAAAAATGTTCAAATCTAGGCTAATTTACTTCTTATTTTTCAAGGTGTCTGCTTATTTTTATTATTCATCTAGCCTGATTGGAGAGTTACTGAGTGCCAGTAATCTTTCATATGAAGCTGGACCCAGACCATGGCTTTCCATCTCCTCAATCCATCAAGGAAGCCATGCCCACCTGGGCATCTTGCCATGTTCTCCATTGCCGATTCTCCCTTCCCTTTGCCACCTCTTGGTCTGAGAATAGAATCAATAGAATCAATTTTAGCATGATGATAGACTATTCCACGACTCCACTCACAATCTCTGGGATTCCTCAAAACAAAACTCCCTTCCTAGGAAACACTATATATGTTGATGATCCCATCAGGATGTAAGTGTCATGGACTAAGCAATTGCATTTGAAAGGAACAGAAATGTTTATTTCCTGTCCTGGAAGCAACTGAGAGGTTCTCTAAAGAGATGGGGATTTTGTGTATGGATTTGATTGATAATTCAAATATATTTGCCAGACTCAGATGTTCCTTAGTTGTTGATCTTTGGCAAGCCATCTTGGAACCAGTATTGATTCTAAAATGGAAGGGAAAGGTTTTTAAAAAAATATATGTAAAAAATATATGTACACATACCATATATACATACATACATATATATATATATATATATATAGTAGACTGTTAGAGTAGTAGTTAGTAAAAAGAATTTGAGACATAGGGCTAAGGTGAAGCTTAGAGGCCCAAGTGAGATGGAACATGCCTGGGGCCATAGAAAGGCAGGTCTAATTAGTCTGAATTTTCCTCTGGCAGAAGACTATTCCATATTGACTATTTGCTGTCCAAGGAGGCACATTCTAAATCCAAAGTTTTCCTAGTATTAAAATTATAAATATACTTTCTGTCTAGTTGGTTTAGAATTTTTTATTTTGGTTACATAAAATGATCGATCAGAACTGTTTGAGTTTAAGGACTTTATTTGTGAATGGGATGTTGCAAAAAAAAAAAATTAAAAAAAGGAGAAATAGTAGCTAGAAAGTTAGAGAAAGTCATGGAATAGATATGTTGTCTCAAATTTCCAAGTGGAAGGATTTCTTTTCCCTATCCCCTCAGGTTAGGGAACTCAAATAGCAAAATCATTATCAATAAGATAATCTTAAGGATATTGATTTAAATATTTTTATTGATTCCTCAGATGGGGTCATAAAACATGTGAAACTAGATTTCTCCCTGGGTACGAACAAGATAAACCATGATGTGGGATTCTACTCTGCCCTCTCCCTGACAATGCTTTTTCACTGGTCCCATTTGAGCTGAGTGTGTAAAGATTGGAGTAAAGATGTTGACTAAAGGGTAAGTCATACTTCCAGCCAGTTAAAGGAAAAATTGGGAAAGGATATCATTGCCTACTTGACAGTGGGACATTCAAAAGGCAGTAGGCTTATTTTCTATTAACCTAAATACCTTCTATATATAATATATCATATATAATTATATATAATAATATAATAAATTACATATAAATATAAATAAATAAATATAATATCAGAAGGAAGAATATTGTGATATGGCAAAGTTGTTCAACTAGTTGCTTCTTGAGGGAGGACTATTTTATTTCTACTATTATATTTTAAGAGCCTAGTATAGTGCCTGCAACTTAGTAGGTATTTAACAAATAAATTTTGATGGATAATAATTATTATATAAAATGAGTAGAATTGTTTGGAATGTCCAATATAGAAATCTGAGAAATATCACCCCAGTCATTTCTCTGAGAAATAGACCTTTGGCTCCTTTAATGCCATACAAGGACACTTAAATTATAAATACTGCAGCAATAAATATATCCTCAAAGGTTTTCTACTACTGACACACGTGCATAATTTTTCAGAGAGGGCAATACAATTTCTAATAGTGAAATTGAAATCTGGCCTTTGCCCAAATAGCTGGGAGAGCTGACATTCCTACTTCACTGTAGAACTTTCTCAAAAAAGTAGAAGCTCTGCCAAAGCAGCCATTCTCACTGTAGGATGAGGAGAAGTGAAAAAACGGTCCCATTCTTGTTCAAGAAGGTCCTATCTTGGTTAAGGCATAGTAACTTTAGCAAAACAATATTTGCTTTGGGGGATATATATATATATATACACACACACACACACACACACACACACACACACACACACACACACACACTAGGAACTGTTCAGTAGAGTCAGAAAACTTGGGTTCAAATCCTGACTCTGCTACTTATGACTTGCAGGACCCTGACCACGGGCAAGTGATTCACCTTGCTTGTGCCTCTGTTCCTTATCTAGAAAATGAAGGGATTGGACCAGAAGTTCTCTGAGGTTCCTATTAGTTCTAACTATATGATCTGAGGATTCTATGAATGTGGTACTAAAGATAGATTATTAGCACTTTTTTTTACAAATGAAGAAACTGAGTTTAAAAGGTGAGGCCAGTCAGTTAGCCAACAAACATTCATTATACACATACTACTAGCAGTGCTGGTCTCTGTGCTAAGGGCTGAGGATACAAATACATAAAAAAGAGACAGTTGTTGCCTTGAAGGAACTTACAGTCTAAAGAAGGTTCAAGTGACTTGTCTAGTCGGCTAGTTAATGTCAGCACCATTATTTGAATTTAGGTCTTTCTGATTTCAAGTCTAATGCTCTATCCATCACACCATGTTATTTTTCAGTCATGGCTGACATTTATACAAAACTCTTTCCATATTTTATCTCATTTGATTCTCCTCGTATCTTCTTAGCTTAGCCAATGAACTGCACGTGCACTGTTTATAAACTGTAGATACCAGTTGTGATATATTCACTATAGCTTCCAGAATCTCAGACGTGGAAGCAAATTCAGAGTCTGATCTATTTCTGAACAAGCAATACATCTACAATATTCCTGACAAAGGGTCCATCATTTATCCCTTTTCTTAAAAACAAAACAAAACAAACAAACAAAAAAACCCCTTACTTTCTCTCTTAGTAACAACTTCAAGAGAGGCAGTCAAGGCTAGGGTCACACATCTTGGAAGTGTCTGAGGCCAGATCTGATTTCAGGTCCTCTCAGACTCTAGGTCTGGCATTCTATCCACTATGTTATGTAGCTGCCCCTAAACCCCACTTATTCTTGAAAACCTCCATTGAGAAGCAAGGAGCACCTCCCAACACATCTGATTCCCGCTTTGGGTATCTTTAGTTTTCCTTTGGCCTCTCTATAACTTCTACCCTTGCACATTCTTCACCTCTCTAAAGTCCAGGGAAACAAGAGAAGTTCTTTCCCCATCAAATATATGCATATATATTTCGTGTCCTCTGCAAAGTCATTCTCTGCTAAACATCTTTGCCATACTGCTACTCACCCTCTTCTAAGACACGTTTCACCTTGTCAATGTTATTGAAAACATATGGTGTCCAGGCACGAAAGCAGTAGTCCAGATGTGGGCTGACCAGGGCAAAGTGCAAGAGGGCCATCATTGCTCTCATTATGGATATTACATCTCTTTTTATGCAGCCTCAGAAATCATTAGCAATTGTTAACTTCCTGTCTTATATTACTGACTTTAATGAGTCAGCAGTTTTTGTTTTCTTTTTTTTTTTTTTCCAGAAATAGAGACTATCACATCATTATTAGGCAGGAAGAGACCTAAGCTGGTTATTTCTGACTTCTATCCTTGGGAGATAACTTGCAAATCACCATAATTAAAATATGATATTTCCAGGAGATCTTCAGATGAAGATAGTCTCCTTCAATGTCATCTTTAAAAATCTAAAATCCTTTATTAGGAACAGTCATATATAATCTAGGAGCATTGTAAAGGATAAAATGCTGGACTTGGCATCAGGAAGGCATGTATGCAAATTCATCCTTCTTAGCTTTATATTGATTAGCTGTAAAACTCTGGACAAATCATTTAACCTCTCAAGGTGCCAGTTCTTCATCTGTAAAATGAGGGAGTGAGTCTCAATGGCCTCTAAAATTTCTTCCAGCTCTAAATCTATGATCCTATGAGAATTCCTTGAAAGGCAGGGGCTGTCTTATTTTTGTATATGTTTACATAGTACTTTGAACCATCTGGGGCACCTAGCAAGAACATTTTTTTCATTAATATATACATGTATGCATGTGTACATATATATCACAGTTTAAAGTCACTCCTTCCACATGTTCCTCTAAATTTTATAGTTTTTAGTGAATTAATAGGAAGATAAAATGCATTGAATATTGAGGCCTAAACCAGATATAAGAGAGTGGCTTAGATGGCCTTTGAGAAATTGTGGACCACTTTTAATGTCCCAGGTTTCTCTCTGAAAACAAAGATCTGTTTTCTTCTCATGATGCTGTATGGCTGCAAAATGTGACATTCTGTAGGATCCCCCAAAATTAAAATTGCAAGCCATCCAAAAGATAATGAGAATAATGGAATATTATTAAATGGGATGTAAAGGAATAAATGGGATAATCTATGGGAAATATGAACAGAGTGCAAGGTATTACCAGTGAAGAATCATCTGTATTGTTGTTATCCATACATCCAGGCTTCATTGGTATTCACATTAAGAAATCTAGAGGTGTATCATCAGCACAAGTGGGTAGATCCCTTGAGGAGGATTTATGGGAGGACTTGGACAAGAGCACAGTAAGTAGGATGAGGAAGGCAAATGGATGTCTATCTTCACCACTAGAGGGAGAACCCACATCACATCTACAAGATCACAAATCCATCAAAGCTATTAAAGTCTCAGATAGGTAGTAAACTACTTGAAGGACAATGTACATTGATCTGGAGGCAGAGAAACTATAAAAAGCACCAAAAAATCTGTTCTGCTTTCTTCTTATTTCTTACACATCAAATCAGAATAGAAAACCCCCAAAAGTACTGTCCTGAAGGCAATAGTTGTACCTCAGGTGTGATCAGTCATCAGAGCAGCTGCCAAGAGGATTTACTTAATCGAATTTTCTCCTTAAAAGGGCATTGCTGTCAGCTGCTCAAGGTTTTCTAAGCCAGCAGCTTCACAGTGGAGATACCCTGGGGGCTCAAGGGTGTTTGTGTATGTGCACAATATAAACCTATTAGCAACTGTCAGCAACTCTGGTTGTCACAGCTGAGAACCTCCCGGAAGCAAGGGTGCAAGGATACTAAGGCCAGGAAATAGTACTGCACTTTTAAAAAGTTGCTGCCATTAACCAACTCCCTTCTTCTCTCCCAGACTAGAAAGGATTCTTAAACCTTAGAACCTGAATGGATCTGTGATGACATCCACTGGCAACTCCCTCCAGTGGCACTGATTACAACTTCAGTCTCCACACTTCATTCTATCTGAGTCTTATCCATGGACCTTTCATAAATCCTCCAAAAGTTTACACTCAACATGGTACAAGACTCCCTCTAGATCAGAGTCTTAGCTTTTAAAAAAAAAATGTCATGAAGACCACTGGCAGCCTGGTGAAGCCAATGGGCCTCTTCTCAGAATAATGTTTCTAAATGTATAACATAAGAAAGAACTAATACTAAGAAAGCAAATTAAATTGAAATATAATTATAAAAGAAGTTCAGAGAGACTCCTTTTAAGTTTACTTCTCTAGATCTCTTACTATTGGGAAGTATACTTGCATAGGTAACAGTGAAGCAGCAGGTTTTCCATCTATTCCAACCAAATGGAAATAAATCAAGTCAATAAGCATTTATTAAATACTTTGTGGCAAAACCACGCTAAGCAACGAATCTGACATTTAATTTCAAACTATCATCAGGGAAGAGGCTGATGCTGGTGATCTGATTCGCTTCTCATTCTCATCCCTCATCCACTCCTTGTTCTACCCAACACCTTTCCAGTTTCCTGAAAAGGGTAACTGTAGAGTGGGAACTAAATGATTTTGTTGTTACACTCATATAGCACCTCTGACTACGTATTCTGCTGCTGTAATGAAAATAATTACCTCTTCAAAAGATCATTGATGTGTATTTTTGGATCTAGACCCAAGTTCAAATTATGTCTCTGAGGACACTGAAATAGACAGGTTTGAAGATCTCTTCTAGCTGTAAAGATATAAATTTATCGTTCCTCCAATAGTCAAGTCTCTCTATCTTTGAGATGCTCTGAGTTCTGAATTTTCCTTCTTCATCCCTTGCCTATTACATAATATGCTCATTGTTGTGGGCTATTTCTCTGTGTCAGATAAAAGGAATTCTGACTTTGGAATGACACTAAAATGACAATGTAGATATTGAGTAGCTGAAGTACTACTAATAATTAATTAATAATGAATAATGACAATATTAGAGACCTAGTTCAGAAGGTCTTTCTTCCATATTGTTGTTCAGTTTTCTCAGCCCTCAGACCTCCATGACTACTTCTTTTACATCCCTACCTTTCTCTTTCGCTGCTCCTCCTTCAGCCAGCCCTATCATTATTTTATATCAAAGGATATCATCACTGGGTAGTTCCATGTGAAACAGGGAGCCCAGATTTGAATGCTACAAAAATCCAGCTAGGAATCAGCGTAAACTTTTAAGCACATATGAATCAGAACATGCTGTTTGGTTCACAAATGTTCTCAAATATCAGAGCTTAGGTGCTATATTGACTTTGGCCCAATTTTATGTTCCCAAAGTTTTATTACTCCTTAAGTGGTTATTTACTATCAATGATTTTTGTGATTTTTTTCAATATCACCATATAAATGGGAGAGTAAACAATATTCACCATTAATATTTATAGTAATAATAATAATTAACATTTAATTGGAACCTTAAGGTTTGCAAAGCACTTTGTATATATATATTTTATCCTCACAATATCAATTGGAAATAGATGCTATTATGATCTGAACTTTATAGATAAAGAAACTGTGGCAAATAGAGGGCAAGTGACTTGCTCAGGTTCACATAGCTAGTTAATGTCTGAGGTTATATTTGAATTCAGGTCTTCCTTACTTCAGGTCTAGTACTCTACCTACCTACCTACCTATCTACTACCTACTACTCACCTAATGTCTTGGTGCAACAAGGAAAAATTTCTAGGTGTTATATTACTTAAAAACCTAATTGAGAACTTATGCTTATTGACTCAGAAAAATATCAGTGCATAATACTTCCTTCCTTCCTTCCTTCCTTCCTTCATTCCTTCCTTCATTCCTTCCTTCATTCCTTCCTTCCTTCCTTCCTTCCTTCCTTTCCTCAATCGTTTATTTAACCAATCTTTATTAATGCCTATTAAATGCAAAATACTAGGGAAAATAGGGGGCAGCTGGGTAGCACAGTGGAGTGAGAGTCAGGCCTAGAGACAGGAAGTCCTAGGTTCAAAACCGGCCTCAGCTACTTCCCAGCTGTGTGACCCTGGGCAAGTCACTTGACCCCCATTGCCCACCCTTACCACTCTTCCACCTATGAGACAATACACCGAAGTACAAGGGTTTAAAAAAATACTAGGGAAAATGATTAAGTAGACCAGATATGATCTTTATCCTCATATAATTTATACTCTAAGAGGGGCAATAAGACATGTACACAAATAATCAGCACAAAATAAAATGTGATGAGCACATCAGAGTATAAGCATTATAGTGCTATGAAGGTTTGTTAGTGAAAGAGCACTGGCCTTTGGGATACCTGTGTTGGCAAAGTTGCATCCTCATAGCTGAAGAAGGAAGGTAATTAAATGTTCCTTGATTTAAAATTCTTTCTCCTGGATTCTTATGCAGAGCAAATTACTCCAGTGGCTATTTATGTTTTTGATGTCTGTTTTGTTCCTAGATCTGGCATTTCCCTCATAACAATCTATTGTTTCTGATTTAGAATCAGTTTCCTAGCAAGTTACTTCATATTTTTTTGCTTGGCCTGAGTAATCTAACCTCTAGTTTTCTCCCTTTCTACTAGATTTTCTGACTTGGTCAGTCCTGTGGATGTTTTTCTATCTGGTAACTGAGTCAGAGCCAGCAGGACAGAATACAGAGTTCTATTTTACCTCTTGGATTGTCTGCTTCTCTTCACTCCATTGTTCTCTTATGTTTTCTCTATCTAATTCATCCTCTATATATGTAGCTGCCAAAAGGCACAGATCTGCCCTAGTCTCCCTCATTTGATTATGAATTTTCTCTGGCTCCGTATTGTCTCTTAGGAACAAATATGAACTCTTCTGCTTGAAGTTTAAAGTTCTTCAGAATGTAGCTGTAATCTCTTTCCAACTGAGTTCATGTTACTTTCCCTCTCTGCTCCCCACTCAAGTGGCCTACTTGGCTCTTGCTTTTTATCCATACCTATGAAGATCTCCTGCTTCACCTTCACTTCTTGGAATTCCCAGATTGTTTCTTCTTCTTTTTTTTTAAAATCATTTTCATTTTATTTTACATTATAAAGTCTCTCCCTTTTCCTCCCCTTCCTCCTACCCACTGAGAAGGCAAGATAAATAAAACTCATGTAAAGACATGCAGAAACAAATTTCTGCATTAGTCATGTTCCAAGAAAAAAGCAAGAAATAGAAAAAAATATGCTTCAGTCTGTACTCTGAGTTCATTAATTCTTATTCTGGAGGTAGATAGCATATTTCATCGTGAGTCCTTAGGAATTGTAGCACTCTCAAATATTCTTAAACTCATCTCAAGGACTAACTCCTAAAAGAAGCCTTTCTTGATCCCCTCAGTTGATAGAACTTCCTGATATGCACTTCCTCCCCAGACCCCTGCCTTCAGAGAAATAACTTGGTATTTCTTTTGCATCTATTTTGCATCCTTATCTGTGTACATGTTGTTTTCTCTCAGTAAAACATAATATGAGGAACTATTTCTTTTCCATTTTGTCCAATATTTAGACATATGTGCTTAAAACATTCTTCTTTATTTCTTTGTTTTTATAATTGTTAATTAAGTTTGCTTACTCAACAACTTTCATAGTGTAGAAAAGCCAATGATTTCAGTTACAATTGAACAATCTATATTCCTTTCTTTTACTTTACTGTTGACAAAGATAACTTTAAAAATTAGATTATGCCATTATATCATGGAAACTTTCTCACGTAAAATGTTCAACAATATGAACATTTGGGATGGAATGATTTTACTTTGAATTAATCAAATTTGGCCAAATAGTTAATATTTCTAATGATTTTTAAATGATAGATTTAGAGCTGGGAAGGTGTTAGAAATCATTTAGTACAATCCTATCATTTTACATATGAAAAAACTGAGAGATTAAGTAATTTACCGAAAATCACACAGTAGGAGAGCTGGAATCCAATCAAAGTCTTCTGAAACCAAATCCATTTCTGGAGCCCTTTCTTTCACCCCCACTGGGCCTCAGAAGTTGAGAGGAATATTGACATTATGCTATATAAAATAGATAACTTTGACTATATAAAATAAGAAAAGATTTTGCACAAACGAAATCAATGCAACTAAGATTAGAAAGGAAACAACAAACTGAGGGACAATTTTATAGCAAGTGTCTCTGACAAAAGGTCTCATTTCTCAAGTATATAGAGAACTGAGTCAACTTTACAAGAATACAAAGCATTCCCCAATTGACAAATGGATAAATGATATTGTGTGAAGGAAATTTACCCTCCCCATTTTCTGGATTCACATAGCTACCTGCATATTTGGCATGAGCCTGAACTTGATCCATCCAGATAGTGTGAAAGAAATCATTGAGTGAATTGGGTCACTAGGATAGAATGGCAGCCAGAAAAAGGTAGCAATAGAGTCAAGAGACCATGAGACAGGGTCTGGACTGCTTTCTCCCCCCCCCCCCCCCACCTCCTGCACTCCCTGTGCAGCCCAGGCAAAAGAGAAAGTCACAGTTGGCTGCTGAGACATGATGGGCAAGAGGGCATTTCATTCTCTTCTCTTCTGTGTTTGTTGCTGGTTGGACTTCCCTGTGAACTTGGCTAGGGTGCCCTAAGACTGGTCACAGGTTAGCAAGCTAAATGTAGCAAAAAAGAAAAGTAACTCTATATCCTATTTTTCCATCTTTCTCCCATACTACTTTTGATTAATAAAATTATTAATTTATAGCCAGTCTCATAATTTTCCTTCTTACATTATGAACAAGCAATTCTCAGATGAAGAAATTAAAATTCTTTAATTATATAAAAAAATTCTCCAAATCACTGTTCATTAGAGAAAAGCAAACAAAAACAACTCTGAGCTATCACCTCATAGCTATCAGACTGGATAATATGACAAAAAAGTATAATGATAAATGTTGGAGGGGATGTGGTTCTTTTCTTTGAGTCTCTTTCTACTCTCATTCATCTCCTATATAGACGACAAAGTGATTTTGTAAAAAAACAAAACAAAAACTAGTATGATGTTATTCCCCTACTCTGTAAAGTCTAAGATTTCCTATCACTTCTAGAATTAAATATAAATTTTTCTGTTTGTCATTTAAATCCCCAGACAACCTACTTTAAAAAGCCCAATTTCATATTACTCCCTTTCACATCCTTTCTGGTATAGCCAAACTAGTATTCATAATGTCTTTCACATATGGTATTCCATTTCCCAATACCTTTACACTGGCTGTCATTCATATCTAGAATACATCTTTATTTTAATATTCTAGAATTTCTGGTTTTCTTATGTATTTGGAACTGAGACTTGTCAGAGGGGCCCGCTATAGTTAAGATGTGCTCCCCATTACCACACCAGTAAGTTGTGTTTTCTAAAAGATGAATAGTATTTTTCACTATAATTGTTCATAAAATTCAATTCAACAATCCAAAAAACATTCATTAAGCAATTATTATGTTTGAGTGGCAGAGGAGCATTAATGGATTGAATGCTGGGATTGGAGTTAAGAGACTTTGATTCAAATCCAGGTTCTGACATTTACCACCTGTGTGATTCTGGGCAAATCATTCATATCTCCAGGAGTTCCCTAGGATATATATATATATATATATATATATATACACACACACACACACAAAGTCCTGCATGAATGGTAATCAACTTCCGTGTAGAAAATTCCCATTTTGAACTGAGAAAATTACAGATTCTTTAGGCATTCAGATATGTATGAAGCATTGTATATGCAAAGACAAAAATGCTACGGTCCATGCTTCTAAGAATTTCTGCTAGGGAGTGGTGTACAAAATATAAAGATAATTATTATGCAAGGTTAGAGAAGGGAGACCACTAAAGGACCAGAGAAAGTTGTCTATTAGAGTTAGCTCCTGAGATGAGCCTTGAAATAAGATATAGATTCTAAAAGGGGAAGTGAGAAGGAAGTGCATTTTATGGATGAGGTAATTTGTAGGAACTAAAATGATAAGTGTTGGGAAAACAGAATTGTTCAGTTTGACTGAAATGAAGAATGTGTAAATAAGTGGAATGTGGTGTGGTAAAAGGAATACATGGTTCCTTTCTACAGAATGATGTTTTTTTGCTTAATTGCTCAGGATTTCATTAAATGATTCAAATTCTTTTTTTTTTTAAACCCTTGTACTTCGGTGTATTGTCTCATAGGTGGAAGAGTGGTAAGGGTGGGCAATGGGGGTCAAGTGACTTGCCCAGGGTCACACAGCTGGGAAGTGGCTGAGGCCGGGTTTGAACCTAGGACCTCCTGTCTCCAGGTCTGACTCTCACTCCACTGAGCTACCCAGCTGCCCCAATGATTCAAATTCTAAGTTGACCTGCTAACTATTCTGCAAAGGATGAGTCTCAGTTTTATAATTTTATAGCAGTTGTATTAGACTATGCATATTACCATGAACATTATTTTTGAACACAACATACAATTTGTCCTTTCCACTATATCACTCTAATGCAAAAAATAAATAGCAAGGCACAACCATTTCAAAGAGAAAATATGGAAATAGTTATTGTCATTTTTTTCCCCTTTGGTAGAAGTGAATAAGCCTGATAAAGCATAGGTTTGGGTTGGAAATGGTTGTGATTTCTGTACTTACTATGTCTTTGCAGCAAGTATGCCTTTGTAAAAAGATAATTTATGTTAATTGGTTAAATGGAACTGGGGCACTACTGTTAATAGTGGGAGAAACACATCATAATAAGATCTTTATTTGATGGGGCTAGAAAAAGAAACATTGCTGAGGGAGAAATATGGCTAGATTTGCTCTGGAAGACTGAATGTGGGGCCTTGTTCTATGTACACTTGCACAAATGCAGGTATATAGCCATTCACAGATGCCAGACAACTCAGGTCTTTACCATGTCTGATGTGTATCTCAGAAGATTTGTAAATACATTTATAAATCAACTGGTAATTTGTTTCTTTGAAAAGTCAAAATGATAGTATAAATAAAAGCCAGAAAGATGGAGAAAAGAGTAAACTTTTTTTTGTGTAAAAGAAAGAATAAAAAAAATTAAGGATATAACTCAAATCACAAAAGGCTCTGTCTTTAAACAAAATATCTTGAATTTTGCAGATTTTCAAGTTGGGAAAAAACCCTGACTGATCCCTTGCTATTAAAAGGCCATTTTGTTTTTCCTTTGTCCATGAAAAAAGCTTCGTCAGGAGAGCTTAGCTCAATTATTGAGTGGTAATGGTACATGGATTGAGGTGTTGGGACTAGAATCCCAAATTAGCATGCATGGTGGTGATTGAATAATGACACTGATATAGCCAAAGCAACCATAAACACCTTTGGGTTTTGGTTTGACTTCACAATAAATAAAGACAAATTGGAGACTCTTCCCCTAAACAGTTCCTGTGAAAAAGAAGTCATGTCACAATTTCAATTTAGATGAGCCCAGAACTCAATTAAATGCCTGGGAATTGAGAGAGTTCCCAAGCCTACAGAAACTCCCAGCTCTTAACATTCTTTATTGTAATATGTAGGCAAGGATTTAGGCAAGTGGATTGCCTGTCCTTGATGGGCAGCATTGGCCAGCTAAATATATACGTGTGTGTGTGTGTGTGTGTGTGTGTGTGTGTGTGTACTTGAGAGGAATTTATTCTGTTTTATGCTTATACCATTGACAACAAATGAAATGGAAAAGAATCTCAGGTGAGATGTTGCTGGTTAACTTTTTTTTAAGGAACAAATACTAGGAAAAGATGCTGGTTGCAAAAGAGCCATTAGCAATGGAAATACAAGTGAGAAAAAATATGAGAGTTTGGAGCATCTATTATGAAACAAAAGATAAAACAGAAAAAGAATCATTGTCAAATTCAACCGGTATGCAAAGGGTCAACTCTCTTTCAAAAATCTGATTGCTCTATTTGAAAATTCATGAAGACCAACAGGCAGAGAACTACAGGGGCAGAATGCTACCTTCACTGGGTGTTTTTGCTCATCGTTTTTCTTTGTTACAAGACAGTATTTAATATGGAAGAGATAGGAGTAGTATTTATAGAAGTGACCATAATGTGAAAAAAAATAATTCAATAAGACATTATAAAAGAAAAAAATGCCTGAAGAATTATAAATAAGCACTACCACCAGACCACCTCCTGATCTACAGATCAAATGCTTGTTATTACTTGACATGCTGTTAATAGGATAGAGGAGAATGTCAATGGTTTGGAATTTTCCTGTGTCCGGCTTTTCAGATATAAATTTAGTCAGTATAGTAAGAGTCAGATAAATCAGGAAATAGTTCAAATGAAATACATGTACTAAATTCAGGTGCATCATTCAGTTGGCAATTCATTATGTAGTGCTTTGAGACACCTCTTGTAAAGATTCAGTTTGATCCAACCAGAATATATTAAGAATGTCTGCTAGATTCCAGGTGCTGGGGATACAAAAAGAAAACAGTTTCCCCAGAGGAAATTCCAATCACTTGGGGCCAGGATGAGGAGACAATGTATACATGCTAGTGGTGTCCTTTTAAATGTTTAACAACTGACTCTACAAGAAAAGTATCCATGGCGCACTTTAAAGTTTAACCTTCCTTTTTAACATTTCTTCCATCACTCTTCAAAGTCTAGACAATCGACAAAACAAAAATCAGGCCCTGATTTGTACTCTTTGCTGATTTCTGAGTTGTAATTGATCACACTAAAAATATAACAAAGGCTAGCACATCCTTGATATATGGAAGAATGAATTAATAATAATTACAAATAAACATAAATTTATTATTTAGATGGCTTATATTCCAAGATGGTGTGTGTGTGTGAAAAAAATCTAGATAATGGATGCAATGGACCAAAGTAGAAGATTTGAAAGAGAACTATGTGCTATAGATTGAGGGCTGAAGTTGACTTTTGAGATCAGTGAGTCTAACCCTTCTCATTTTGTAGATAGGTATTAAGTAACTTGTCCAGAGTCACATATCTACTAAGTGTCTGAAGATTTGAACTTAGGTCCTCTGACTCCAAGTGAAGTCCTTGATTTTCTACACCAGAGGTTTCAAACATATATCCAATGGGCCACTTGTAAAATATGAGGCAATATTGTTTCTTTTTAAAAATTATTTAATTAATTAATTTTGAATATTTTTCTATGATTCCATGATTCATGTTCTTTCCCTTCCCTTCTTCCTCCCCCCTCCTGGAGCTGATAAGCAAATCTCTTGGGTTTTACATGCATCATTGATCAAGACCTATTTCCATATCATTAATATTTGCAATAGAGTGATCATTTAAAGTCAACATTCCTAATCATATCCCCATCGAACCATGTGATCAACCATATGTTTTTCTTCTGCATTTCTACTCCCACAGTTCTTTCTCTGGGTATGGATAGGGTTCTTATGAGGAAATATTTTAAAAACACAACAAAACATAGATAACATTATTTCACTGCATCACTCTACCCTATTCTTTTTCCTTTCCCTGCACTCTTTTCTTCCCCCAATCTACAAGTACCTAAGCAAACCAGAGGGAGAAAATGAGACAATCCTGAACAAAAACAATGAAGATAATATTTTAAAATAAAAAGTTAAAGCTAGGACATAAAATGATACAAAACCTGAAGATCTGAAATATTTCTTGTTCAATCCCCCAATTGAAACCAGTGATATTCAACCACAATAATGTCATTAAAGCTATAGGATTATATCTTAGTAAAAGATTGGGGCGGAGAGCAGTGTGAAAATACATTCAGGTCTTTATTTGGGCAAAGCCAGAATGCTGTAGCATTTGAAAGTCAGGGCATTTATTTGGTTTGTCAATTAGAGGAGGTGGATTCAGAAAAGGTTCAATTGATGGAGGAAGATAGTAGCAGAAATAATGCAGGTCCATTTTACTTACTAGTAACTCAGTTCACACAGGGTCCTTACTATTCATTTTCTTACTCAAGACACTTTCATTATACATCGCATAGATAGTTGCGTTCTAGCAATATGATCTTTCACCTCTGAATGCAGGACAAATTCCAGCTTCATGGCTGATGAGATATCTCAGTGATCAGTTGCATTTAATTTTCATGTTCCATTTGCCCTGACTCCTGGTTTATCTGGCAATTACTATACTTATTAGTATTGTTTCTGAAAAGCTAGACACTTAGGGATACTGAAATATTTACAATTTCCCCAGTGCTATTAGCAACCCATTAAATAACCACAAGCAGCAGGTCACTATTTCCTCTAGGAATATGCCAAGAGTAGTGGCATGGGACAGGACAGACTTGCAGAGAGGAAAGAAAAAGAATTCAAATGGGGAGCATTTGGAAGACAGACCAGTCTGTGTTAGAGAATGAGTACAGGTCTAATTTGCAGTAAAGGTCCTTTAGAAGTCAACTGTAAGGCCAGCCGAATAAAAAGTGGACCAGATGATATTTTAGGTACCTTTCCATCCTAAATTCCCTCTTTCTATGAATAATATTGAATATTAGCAGATAGGCAGGAATTTCTTTAGAAAGACTAGGAGAAAGAAGGGAGAGGGGAAAGTCACATGCTTGAGTAATTGAAAGCTACACTGGACAAAGCACTCTGAAATATAATTTGTTCCTGGTCTCCAGGGAATGGACAAAATGATCTAATAGGTCTTTTCCATCTCTGCTTTCTATGACCCCGAGCCGTTAACATCACTTTTCCTCGTTATGTCAAAATGAATTGCCTATTTACCACTGAACTCCAGAAAGGGTTTTTTTCTACCTGGGGAAGATAAAAACTGGAATTTGCTACCTGCACTTCAATTCAACTTAATCAATGTGTCAAAGAGTCATTCTATGCCTGATAATATTATTTCCTGAGACCTTTTTGTGCTAGCACAAAACCCCTATTTTCTTCATATTCATGGGAAAGCTGATAAACTTGGGTTCTGGGAAAATGCTCATCCTTCACTGTCAAGACAAAGCCCCCAATAATTTCGGTAGAAATTCTCCAAAGAAATGATAATGGGATGGGCAAAATTGCAAACAAAATGAAATGAAATGGCCTTTAAATCTCTAGTAGTCTACACATGCAGGCCATTTATTAACAGCCGAATCAGTTCAGGCTGGCTTGCTGTGACAATAAAATATTGAGAAACATGGAGGTAGGATGGCTTCATTTATATGCTGCTCTATTGCATAAATTCTCCCCTTTTTTGAAGGGGAGACAGGCATGAAAAGGAAGCGACACCATGTAAATTTCTCACCAAGGAGTAAGAGGTGCTCTTTGGATATATATGAGAAACATCGCTGTCACTAAAAATAGTTGGAAAATGGCCTAATTTGTAATTTAGAAAGAAAATAGATCATTGTTTCTTTCACAGACTTGATTAAATGAGGTAATAAATCATAGGGCTGATACATGCCAGGCATCTGCCAGGGCAAGAGTTGGCAAAGAAAGTGACAAATAAAGAGTCACCAAGCAGTAGGAGTTTTATAGGCTGTCACAAAAGTGACAAGTCATGATAAAGGGCAGCATTATGTCTCCTTCACTGATAGTCCATAAACAAATACTCTTTTGCAATTCTTTTGTTTGGCCCTCTTTATCTTCATTTAGAGCAGGAGGCAGCTCTCCCAGGAGGGGGAAGAGAGGGATTTGAATTTTTTTTTTTTTTTTGCTAATTAAATGCTCTCCCCACTAGACTCATGCTTTATGATATTCCTTGAAGCAAGAGTCCCCAACTGGGCAATTTACTACAAACTCCCAGAATGCCAAGAACTATTTTTCATTCCAGTATGTAAAGGTGTTAGGCTCCATAATATAATTCTTTACATTATCTACCAGATCTCTAATTGCATAACACACATTATACTTAGGATGACTTAATCACATCATCAACTTGAGGTCCTATGTATAAAGTGTTTTGCAAACTTAAGTGTGCTACAGGAATGCTCATTCTCCTCATTATCATCATCATAACCATCAGCACTACCATTATTCTCTCGTTCTTTTCAACTTTTTTTAATTTTAATTTTGCATATTTCCCCATAGTTACATATTTCATATTCTTTCCCTCTCCCCCCAATCCCCCCTAACCCCCTTAGCCGAAGCACAATCTTTTCAACTTTTTTGATGGAGTTCAGATAGAAATGGCTAAGGCCAAGTTACTATGCTGCTACTCTCATTTTATATTTAACATTCTTCAAACTATTGCATCAGCAAAATAATTTTTTTTAGCTGAATAAAAGTATTTATTAGATTGTATGCAAGCATCTTTGGGACATTCCCAGTAACAGATGGGAAGGAGGTGATTGGGGTGTTCAGGGAAGACAAAGACCTCTAGAGTGAGGACTGGCTTGCCCTTCAGGACTGCTTTTCTCCTTTGATTTACACGTGCTACCCAGTTCTCACCTGTGCCTCCAAGAATCTGTAGCACATATAGCAGCCACATCTTGGCAGGGGGGCTAAACCAGCTTGGGCATAACTGACAAATTTTAAACGCAATAGTGAGTTAGAAGGGTATCCGCCCTAAGCATGGGAAGATGTCCCCTGTCAGAATGAGCTGTTGAAAACAATTTGTTCCAATAGCAGTGAAGGTGGTATAAATGAAAGCTATGGAATGCTTAGAATTTGGCTACATATTGAAGAAGCCACCACATCCCAAGCCATCACCAGCAATCTTAACTTTTGCCTAGTTGCTGGATTTCAGTGACTGGAAGAGAGAATGAGGCCCCTAATTTTGTGCAAATTTGTCTCACTTAAATACAAATTTGTCTCATTAAATACAAAATTCTATGCTAGTCAATAGATACCACCAGGATGCCATTTTGGTGCTCTGAATATGAAAGACAATAATCAGTAGCAGATGGATAGTTTCTAATGATATGCTGCCCGTTCTCCACTTTTTCCTCATATAATCTAGAATGGTCGATGAATTCAGGCTTTTTAAGGATAACCCTTCTGTATTTTTAGGCAGGAGAGGTGAGATTGATGATCTGGTTCCGATATTTCATCAAAAACACCTTTATTTCACAAATGAACTCTACTCAACCATTTTTTGGTTGAGTATATATGGTCTTCCAATTCTTTCCTGGACATTAGACTTTTCATAGGATCCATCCAGAGAGGAGTCCATCTGACAGATCCAAAGGCATGCATCTGCTTTAGGTATATGGTGTTTCTTGATTCCAAAAATCTTTCCTAATGGTTTTGGCCTACTTATGTGCTTTAAGGATGTCCATCAATCCTCCTTCTTTCTGGCATTGAAGTATTAATTTTTATCTACTCTATTAGAATGATGGGTCCTCTTGCTCTGTTGTATTGCTTGGATTTTTGTTAAGGTATTTTCCAGGTTTGTAATGGCTCTTCTTAGAACTCTTAAAGTATATATTAAGACTAATATTTTTCCTGATACTTTAAGCT
Organism: Gracilinanus agilis; assembly: GCF_016433145.1. Lineage (NCBI taxonomy): Eukaryota > Metazoa > Chordata > Mammalia > Didelphimorphia > Didelphidae > Gracilinanus > Gracilinanus agilis. Next base: position 93,277,776 of record NC_058135.1, read on the forward strand.
TTAAGGCTTGTTCCTTCTATTCAGCTTTCATTCTAGAACCAGTTTCTTGTTCCATAAAATGGGGATAATTACAGCATTTACTTCCCAGTAGGGATCCTTGCTGTGAGGATCAAATGAGATAATACTTACAAAGTGCTTAGCATAGTGCCTGGCACATAATAAATGGTATATACATGTTAGTTATTAACTATTAATGTTATTATAGATTTAATTTGAAAAAATCATATCTCTAGGTTTCTATGCCACCTAGATAAAAAATGTCCAGGTTAAATTGATGTAGCTTTGTCCTCTGAGACATTTAAAAATACGAGTATTTCTACTATTAAAAAAGATGAAGCTTTATTTATAATTTTTTATAAAAGCCACTCAGCATAAAAAAATCTTATCTATTGCTCTAAGTATATGTAGTTTCCCAAGACACTTACAATCTGGGCCCACCCCTTCTAGAAATCCCTCATCATTTTCTCCGGCTCCTCATTTTAAGAAGTCACACTAAACAAGCTGTGGGATAAAAAATAGACCATCTTATTTTGAACATTAATCACACAAGTATATAATAAATACCTAACATGTTCAAAGCACTGTGGTAGCACATATAATGAATGCAAAGACATATTGGGCACAGTCCTGCCCTCAAAATCTTCTCATCTAAGAACACCAAAATATGCCTTTTTACTTGACTAACAATATGAGATATGTGCCAAATAAGCAAAACGAAGAATAAATTCTATAAGAAGGGGACTGATTATAGCGGATCGAGGTGAATTTGAAGAGCTATCTGGCTGTAGTCTATTTTCCTCTTCAGGCATTTCGGACAACTTGGCCTCTTTGTTCATTCTTATACATTACATTTCATGCCCTGACTTCATAGCTTTGGACAGGTTGGGTTCATGCCTGGAATAAACTCCCTCCTTATTCTAGGAATTCCTGAATCCCTGAATTCCTTCCAAGCTCACTTAAAGTTTGACTGCCTGCATAAAGTGTTTCTTAATTCCCCAAATTCTGGGTACTAACACATCATCGCATCCTTTATATATATGCATGCTTTCCCCTTGGATCAAATTATATTCTAGAAGGAAGGGAGTACTTCAATTTCCAGTCTTAGTATTTCCATTGTGTAGCACACTACCTGGCACATAGTAAGTATTTAATAAATTCATGTTGGTTAATGAAGGAAGTAGTGTGCCTTGAAGGATGGGTAGAAATACTAAGTGGTGATCAAAGAGGATAGTATAGGTAAAGGAGTCCAATGTAGACGAATAATAGGATATTAGATTGTAAAGGAGATTTGGGGCCAGGTTTTGAAAAGCCTTGAAAAACATTCTACATTTAGACTTTATTGGCAATGTGGTCTCACTGATATTTTATTGGAAGAAGAGTGACAAGACGAAAGTTATGTTTTAGGACGCCTATTCTGGTGGGAGAGCTGATGGTGAATTGCAGTAAAAGGTATGATTTTCCAGAGTATAGATGTAAAGTGATAAAATCCTGAATTAAGGGGCCGGGATAGCAATGGAAATAAAAATGAAAGGAATTGAATTCAAGAGAAATCATAAAAGACCAACTGATGAGAGATGGAGAAAAGATGAAAAATAGAAAGTTAAGATGTTCAAAAAATAGTGAAAGGCTGTTTTGGTTAATGACAACAAAGGAAAGGAAAAGAAGTGAAAAATGATTGGTTAGTGACTATAGTATATGTAGACACAGAAGAACCATTAAGCATTCTGAAACCATTTGTATTGCTAATTTGGATGAAACAGATTAATTTTTCCTAGAGTACTTCAGATGGAAGAAAAACTAGGAAGATACTAGATTCTAGGGAATAAATTTATACTTATCTCACTTACAAATTAAATAACCATTCATTGAAGTAAGAGTTTTCTTTGCTCCAACCTCATTTCCTCCTTGGCAGGAGACATTAACAGGATTTTGGGGGGGTTAGCTTTCTTTTCCTTTTCTCTATTTTCTATTGTTTGTTTGGCCTGGAGAGATGACTAAAGAATAGCTTAAATGGTGATAAAAAACCATGGCGTAGTCTTAGTCCATCCTATGTTTCATAGGGAGGCCCCTACTTTAGGAGGCATGATAAATAAGGGGTAACAATAGATGTAGGAGGGTGGTGGGAGGAGGAAAGAACATTTTTTTTCATTTTTGTTAGGTAATAATTTCAAAATGGACTTAGCCCTTTTTTATAATTAAATTCCTCGTAATTTTATGTCATTGGAATTAAGCAAATGACCATTAAATGTCTTCTATGTGTAAGTACACTGTTAGGCACTAGGGACAAAAGTGAAAAAAAGTCAGTTGTCTTCAAGCAGGTTACGGTTTAGTCTGTGTATATGTATATGTAAAGACAAATATAGAGATAATTGTGATACAGGTTGTACATATACAAGGGAGGTGCAGACTAGTATGAAAGATTTAAATCCATTAAATTGTTATTGTTTGTTATTTTTTAAAAGACAAATTAGAGGGACCAAGGGGTTAAATTAGCAGAGAGACCTGTAATATGTTAGTCTCAAATAATAACTTTCTTGACTTGAAGGATGTGGCATTTGTTAATCTACTTGTGGCCTGAAGGAAGCTGGTGAGATGTGTTCCCCTCATTCCCTGTTTAATCCCTTTTACAGGAAGACTCATTCCCTTTGTTTAAAAGGAAATAAGGTGTTATAGTGTGTTGATTAATTTTGCTTGGCTCTTTTTGTTACAAGAGAGACACTCTGTGTGTGTGTGTGTGTGTGTGTGTGTGTGTGTGTGTTTATGGAAGGATGAGTGAGTCATTTAGAAATGATGAGAGATGTAACAAAAAAGAAGGGAGCATTGATAAAAAAATATCTAAGAATAGTTCCTTTAACTTCTCTGTGAATGAAGTGAGCCTGGAAAAGAAGGCAGGAATCCTGTCCTACTATTTTGTAGAAGACAGTGAAACAGTAACTCCTTCCACCCCCTTCTCAATGAAAGCCAAAAACATCCAGTGGTGGGCCAGCAAATTGGGAGAACTTATTTACTGCACTATTTATATAGTTCAGATATTTAGAAATTCTCACCTTCTAAGATGTTTTATCTACATGGATTTAATCAAGACTCTGAAACAAGAATAAAGAAAACTATTTCCAATGAAATAGCAAAGGGGAATCAGGATGTAATTATCCTACCTGGAATTTGGTCAGGAGGTTAAGGCTTGAAAAGCTTTACCCAGAGGCCCATGAATGCAGACACAGAGGAACCATTAAGCATTCTGAAACCATTTATATTGCTAATTTGGATGAAACAAATTAATTTTTACTAGAGTATTTCAGATGGAAGATACTCCCCCTCGAGGGAGCCAGAATATAGCATCATGTTCCATTGGCCTGTTTCTGGGTCACTGTTTTTTTTTTTAATTTAAATTCATTTATTTATTTGTTTATTACATTAAAATACCCAGTTAACTCCCTCCCTTCCTCTCTTCTCCCATTAGAGAAGGCATTATTTCACACACACACACACACACACACACACACACACACACACACATGCATAAAACTAAGTCTTACTTATTTCTATCTACCAGTCCTATCTCTGGAGGTGGACATATATAAGACATTCTTTAGTACTTCTGTTGCTGCATATTATCCCTAAATCTGAGATGGAAAAATGATGGACTTTTTTTAGGGCAAGTATTCCTTTTCTCAAATCAAGTATTAGAATTCCAGGAGGATAAAAGTTCCATAATGGGAAGGATTGTTCAGTTTTGGCTTTGCATCCATAATACCTAGCACTGTGCCTGGCATATGGTGAACATTTATTGAACTCAGGAGACTACACCGTGCAGTGAAAAGAATTCTGAATTTAGACTTGGAAGGAGGTTCGAATCTCAGTCCTATCACTTGCTACCTGTGTGATCTTTGTGAAGTTATACCACCTCTCTGGGTTTTAGATCCTTCAAGGATTAAACAAAGGGTGACCATGAAGGTACTTTCTGGTTGTGAGTCTCATGACCTCATGAATTCAACTAGGAATCTTTTGAATCAAAAGCAATAAGGAACCTTGTCGTGGTGGCACTGAGGCTATCTGTAAGGCATTTTGACATTTACTAAAAAGCAGTACTATTGGTCACCTTTTTACTTAATGGTGTAAGGTATTCTGAAGACTTAACTTAAGACTTCAAAGGAAAAGGACAGAAATGAAATGCCCTGTCTCTGCCAATTAAAATCCTATTGACCTTGGACAAGCTACTTTAAATCCCTTGGGACTCATTTTCCTCATCTATAAAATAAGGATCTTGGCTTAGATAGACTCTGAGATCCCTTCCAGCTGCAGGTCTATAATCCTAGGATTGAAGAATAAATCTGACCTAGAGGAAACATAAGAGCCACAGAAGAAATTCACATCTCTCCCTATCATATGGTCAGTGATGATGAATGTCCTAAAGACAGAGCTTCATGATTCTGCATTTCTTTCAAGAAATCTATGAAGGGCTTCTTTAGGGCGCTGTGCAATGGCAAGAATTGATTCAACCATAGTATCCATCCCTAACCTAAATGGCAGGTTGACATCCATCTTTCCTGGGAGCATAGTCCTATCTTCTCCCATGTCTGTAGCCAGTCTGCCTGTTAAATTTAGATTGTATATTTGCTAGACACTATGTCCAATTCTGCAACCTAATGTGTTACTGTCATGAAACAATCAGAGGTTAATTTTGGAATCAATCCCTGAATCAAGAGGTATCCGGACTGAGTTCCTGTTTTCAGGCACAATTGTGCTTATCCTGCCTTAACCTGCTGCTGAGAAATAAGCTTTTCAATTCCCTTGGCTGCTGCATTTAAATATCTCCTGGTTTAATCTGGAAGTTCTTCTTAACTTCCAACTTGTTTCCCCTGCTCCCACCCATGTTATCTGTTTCCCTTTTGGACTGTCTCTCCGAATGGGTACTCATTACCCTTTCATATAAGTTTGAAGTCTTATTAAGTCTCCTTTCTGTCTTTGCTTTCCTATGCTAAATAAATCCAGTTCAAATAAGATAATGTATGCAAAAGCACTTTGAACAGCATAACACATTATACCTTTGCAGACTCTTCCTGCCACGCTTGCAAAGCTACTTCTGATCCATCTTACAGTGACTTAACTTTGTTTTTTTCCCTCCTTAAGTGAATTACTGTGCCCTTGTCTTTCTCCTGATGTTCACACAGTTTTTCAATATGGAGAAGTCACTGTGTATTTTAATGAAGCTGATTCTCCTTTTTTAAAATAAGAAGGCACAAAAATGTCTCTCAAGAGTTATACCCCACTTCTCTGTGGGGTAGGGGTGGGGTGGTGGAGAAGGGAGAAGGTGCAATGTAGAAACTGAAGGAGAAGAATAATGGGAATTACAGAAGCCAATATTTAGAGATGAAAGGGACTTTAGGAATTCTTTAGACCAGTGGTTCCCAAACTTTTTTGGCCTACCGTCCCCTTTCCAGAAAAAAATATTACTTGGGCCCCTGGAAATTAATTTTTAAAAATTTTAATAGCAATTAATAGGAAAGATAAATGCACCTGTGGCCATTGCCGCTTCCCTGGATCACTGCAGCACCCACCAGGGGGCGGTGGCGCCCACTTTGGGAATCACTGCTTAGACCAATATTCCCATTTTTATAGATTTTATGGATAAGGAAACTGAGGACTAGAAAGAGTGATTTGCCCAAGGACACATATTTTAGCATCTACTTTCCTAAAGGTCAAGTATCATCTCCTGGTTTGTTTTTGTAGACTCAGCATCTTACAACGTCTAGGAACAGTCAGAGCTTCAAAAATGTTTGATGATTGATAAGCATAAGCGTTTGTATTTAAACCCAGGGCTTTTGACAGCCTCCGGCACTCTGCTTTGAAAGGAAGACTCAGCTTTTTAAATTCATTGGTTTTTAGAAATAAGAATGTTTGATAGGAAACATTTTAAAGAATGGTAAAATATATTTGTGAACCCAGGAACCCGTCACATAAAAATTCCCTCTTCCTCCTTTCTTATTCCTGATACATCAGTGACTTGAGTAGTAGGCCCCATAGAAGAGATAATTAAACTATTCCAAGAGTGTATAAAATGGTGGATTATCAGGGCACTTAGACACCAGCCAGTCCATCTCAGAGTTTCCATATTAGTGTTCTTCCAAGGTCCTCCACCTTCTTTGTGGGTATATTTTATATCCTCCAACTTTACTAAAGATGCTAATTATTTCAAATAAATTTTTAGTTGATTCTCTAGGATTCTTTTAAGTACACTATCATATCATCTGTTAACAATGATAGTTTTTTTCTTTATTGTCTATTCTAATTACTCCAATTTCCTTTTCTTCTCTTATTGCTATAGCTAGCATTACAAGTACACGCTTCTTTGAATGAAGGGTGGAGTTGGGTGTCTAGAGAAGGTCAGAATTACTGCCTGGAAAGACACATACATCTTGTCTTGTTTCTTTAGCGTTATTTGGCAGGGAGCAATCTCTTTTTCCCAAGTATTAATCAATTAACCAACCAACAAACATTAATTATGTGCCTAATAAGAGCCAGGCTCTGTGTTAGGGAATAGAGATACAAGAGGAAATACTGAAGTCCTTATCTTCAAGGAGAAAATATTCTCTCAGAGGAAATGTGCAAATAACTAAATGCACATAACACACAGATAAAGTAACCTAGACTGAGAAGACATAAGCAAGTGAGGGGACTATCCCATGGGATTGATGGCATTAGGAATTTTACTTCCCATTGTCCCCCATTTCAGGAGCCTGTTGTCTTACTTGACCAAGTCACTTACTCTTAGTTTCTACATCTATAAAATAAGGATGTTAGACTAGATGATCTCTATAATCCCTTCTGGCTCTAACATCTTATGATTTAATGCTTAATAGCTAGTCAAAATAATTGTGCACTTCCTGAATTTAAGCATAATAAAACAGTCAGTGAAAGAGCACTATGCTAAAGTTTTCTGAAAATATGAATGCCCTTAAAAATCTTTCAGATGCATCTGGAAGTCACTGATGGGGGTGATGTACTGTAACTTCACAGCTGTCATCTGAGATTTCCCCTGGAATTTCTTAGTACCCCTAGAAAGCTTTTTTTTTTGCTTCCTTGAATAAAATGAGCATCTTCTGAAATAAAATTCACAAAATATTAGAATCCTCCTAGATCCTTATTCCTGCATTCTAGGTTGTCAGAAAAGGTGACTATATCAAAAACTCGAAATATCAGTGGGATTCTTGGATCATTAATCTCTCAGCATTCTAAGTTTCTCATTTCTTTTTAATTAATCCTTCCTTTCTATCCCATTCAAGCACTTTGGAAGCAACAGGATATAGAGGAACCCTGGTCAAAGTCTCAGAAATCCTAACTCTCCCACTATCTAGTTGTGCCATCTGGGTGAGTTACCTTCTCTATATACCTCAGTTTTCTTCTCTATAAAATGAGGGGGAAGGGTTAGATTCAATTATTTTTAAGGTCCTTTTCAGTTCTGATAGTCTGAGAGGTTTTAGTTTGACAAAATAATCTAATGCTGTCAGGCTAAGTTTTCCCTTTTTCATCAGATCCCAGAAGGGAACAGGGTGGAGGGGGGAAGATAAAGAGGAACAATAAAGATTGAGCTTAGATACAGACCTTGACTATTGGACTAACATTTTTCATGCTGTTTACTGGGAAGATCAAGTTCCTCTGTAACTTTTGAATTGCCAGAAGAAAAGCAGACACCCTCTGTTGGCTTTGTGTAGAATTAAAACATTCATTCCATTAGTAATTGGTTAGGTTTTTTAGACTCAAGTATGGTAAAAGAGTAGCTCTCTAAGACCTAAAGAACAGCAAGGTAGTGCAGAGGAGGATAGAGTGCCAGGACTGAAGTCAGGAAGACTCATCTTCATGAGTTCAAACTAGCTGTGTGATCCTGGGCAACTTGCTTAACTCTGTGTGCCTCAGTTCCTTCATCTGTAAAATGAGCTGCAGAAGGAAATTACAAATCTTTCCAGCATTTTTTCCAAAAAAACTCCAAATGGGATTATGAAGAGTTGGACATGGCTGAAATGCCTGAACGACAAAAGCCTAATGGGAATAGAGTTTTCCAGGCCCAACAAAGGAGAGATACACAAACTCTGAGCAGTGAACTGCAACTTATTGAGGAAGAAAGAGGAATGACCTGGGAGTCCATAGATAACAGCTCTCAGTATTTTGATTGGATGACAGATATGAATATTCTTGGTTTCAAAGGAAGAGAAATAACTGAGTGATGAAGGAAGGGGAGAAACTGGAAGTGCTAATAGGAAGCAAGGAGTAATCCAACTCCCAAACCTCAGCCAATGAATGGAGGACAATACTAAGAGAAGGTACAGCCAGTGCTAGAAAAAATCACAAGGGTGGCCATGTCCTGAGGGTAACCAGTTTTGAGAAAGAACTAGTAGAGGGGAGTGAGAGAGGAATAGATTTAGGAGGAAGAGAAATGTATTGCCTATGGAACAGACATTCTAGAGGGCAAGTTGGAAGGAATGAGTGGAGTTTGGATGAAACTTGGGGTGGGAACGTTGAAGGGGATGGGAATAAGGAATGTGGTAGTATGAAATGTTGAGGAGGGTTTAATGGTGATCTATGGAAGTTCACAGTCACTTGGATATGAGAGTATGTCCAGGTGTGAGATTGTTCATCACTGAGAGGAGGGCATCTCAATTCTGCCCTTGAAAGGCAGGTTTAGTAGGACAAAGGATGCCTGAAGTTGAAAGGAAAGTTGCAATTCTTTGCACTAGAAATTATTCCCATCCAAGTTGAGAAGTAGAAGTTGCCTTATGCTGGTCCAGATGGAAGTGGCTACTTTGGGGCAGATAGAAGATTCTAGACCTGACCTCTAGCATCCTTTCTTCAGGGAACATGTTATACCCAGCAGGAGATGGAAGACTCAAGGTGCTAGTATACTCTAATCTGAGGGTTTTCAAGTGTTTGCTATGTGCCAAGTAATACTCTAACCTGGGTATACGAAGAAAAATTGAAAACAAAAACAGCATTGGTCCTCAAGGAACTTTTAAAATTCTAATGAGAGTAGACAACATATAAATAAGTATAATATAAAGTAAAGTGCATAGGTAGAAATAACATCAGAGAGGAAGGCACTAGCAGTGATGAGGACTGGAAAAGGCCTCCTGGAGAAGGTAGTATTTGAGTTTAAGAAGACATTCTTGAAGGCCAGAGGGCCAGTGCAAATGCATAAAGACCAGAGATGTTTGAGGAACAGCAAATAGGTTAGTTGGCTGGGTGATAGAGTACATGGACTTAAATATAATAAGATTCGGTGGGCAAGAAGAGTCCTGGATAGGGAGAGCTTTAAATGAAAGAATTTATTTTTTATTTGATAGGCAATAGATGGCACTGAAGTTTGTTGAGTTATATTCTGTGAATATAACTACTTTCTCTTATCTTGTGTAATTCTTGTCTGTGCCTTTCAGTATCTTCTCCACAGAGAATGCACTCAATGTGACATGATGGAGTCTTTCCTCTTTGTTTCTTAGAATACTTTGTGGACATTTGAGCTACACCCAATCTGCCCATTCTTTTCTGTCCCTTAAACCTTTATCTCATATTCTATCCATAAAATCCCAGGTACAATTCTAGTAAAGTGTAAAGTCCACTGAGAGTAGGGACTGTTTCATTTTTGTTTTTTATCTCCACTGCCTAACAGTGCCTAGTTTTCAGAGTAGATGCCCCTCCAGGGGATTCATAGTTAAGTAGTGTCAAAGAAATGCCAAATGACTTCAGCTCGCCATCAAGGGGGGAAGAAGAGGACATATGAAAAATCTGCCTAGCTATTTTTATATATGACTCATAAAATAGCTTGTGATTGCCCTAGAATCATGGAATTCTCCAGGTGGAAGGGAACTCAGAGGCTAACTGCCCAACCCACACCTGATGAAGATCATCTGTGTTAATCTCCCCCAACAATTCACTATCATTCATCCGTATGGATATTCTTGATTTATTTGGACTACAGCAATCTCGATCTGTTATAGGATTTATATCAGAGAACCAATATGACCAGTTTCTCATGCTTTTCCAGTCTCCTCTGCTGGAGCCTACGATCCACACTGCTTCAGCCCAGTGCTAGGAGAATATTTGTTTAGAATTAGCCATGTATACTTAGGGGATACCCATAACCCCTGCAAAGTGTCCTGGGTTTGTAGAATATTTGCACTAGGAATTATGGTACCCTTCCTGGGCCCATACTTTATTTGATTTAAAAACTACATAAGCCTGGATTATATAAAAATTAGCTCTTAGATCTAATTTCTAAGCCTCTATATTTTTTGAGCTTCTCTGTATTTTGACTTTATATTGCTTCATCTTTCATATCATACAGGGACAAGGGAGACTCTGGGTTGTGAAGTAAGTACATGCTAAAAACGTACATGCAAACAGCTGCTGACAGAGGCCTGGCATAATTTCTGATAAGCAATGCTTAAAAGACAAGTGTCCAGCGTGGGCTGTAATGACAAGCTAAATTGCCCGAAATGGAACTGGCTTGTTAGAGCCATGATAATGTTCATTTTTCAGACACATTTGGGGACACCTTCCTCTGGCAGACTAATGTTCTATAGTGTGTTGTCCTGAATGAAACAGAGCAGTCAGAGAAAATAACTTGGATCTGAAAAGGGGATATGGCAGAAGTAAATTTGGGGAAAGGAAAAGAGAAGGAAGGAAGAGAAAATGATATTAATAAACAGTAATAACATTCATTTCTCTAGTGTTGAAATGTAGGATTAAGGAAGAACTAGGTAGAAATCCTACCTCTGACACTGGATTTGTGCCTCTGGGAAAGCCACTTAATCTCTCTGTGGCTAACTCCCTAAGACATATTTTTCTAAGTCATAGGCAACCTGCCTGTGGCCTGAGAAACTCCAGGATGCAGTCTGTTGAACCAGATTAAAATATAATTGGGAGAAGCGTAACAAAAACAAATAAAGCATGATATAACAGAGATAATTTTAATTTGTGGTTTTCTAAGTCAATATGTGGCCCACAGAGATCCTTTTCTATTTGAGCTGGACATCACTGTTCTAAGTTAGAAACAAGTTGTATTCCACGTCGATAGAGGGAACTCAGATTCTTCCCTGCCTTATTGACATATTGGAAGTTTATAATGTGCTTCCTCTACAACAAACGTTCCAATTCTACAGATTCAATTAAACTCAACAAAGATTCCTTATGTGTCTGCTCTGTATAAGATACTGTCCCAGGAGGTGGATATTCAAAGACAAGAACAAAGTTGTCTCTGTCCGTGCAATTACATTCTCCCAGGCAGAAATACCATGAAAATAAATAAACCAGGCAATTTGAGGAGAGAGAAGACGGTAATAATGAAGGATGGAAACATCCAAGTTAAACTTGGAGGTTTTGTACTAAAGGAGAAAGTCAAGTTGTAAAGAATTTCAGGCATTTTGGTTAATGTGCAAATACATGGAGGCAGGAGATACAGTTGTCATGTCATGTCTCATTGGCAGAGTCTGGACTCGGACCAGATTTGGGGTCAGAAGTTTTGGACTTGAATCTTGCCCAAGAGGCCTGTGTTATATATACCCTCTGTTTGTTTCCCTGAACAGGTCCCTTAAACACACTGTGGTTCTCAATTTGGCTATCTATAAAATGAGGAGCTTTAAGGTCCACACTATGTGAGTGACCTTTGGCAAAGCCACTGAATTCATCTTGGCTACAGGGTCTTCATATGTAAATGGGGGGTCGGACTGCGTGGTCCCTAAGTTCCCTTCCAGCTCGAAATTCATGTTTTTTTGTTTTTTTAATTTTCCAAACAATTTTATTGAAATGTGCTGGAAACACCTGGGCAGGCAGCACAAAAGTATGAACACGAAAAAAAATCACATGTACAATACATTCAAAAAGGGAAAGTTAATCTTGGAGATGGAGATTCCTCCTTCCCTAGACTTGCAGGGTTTCCATTGTGGTTAAGCCTCTACTAAAACTAGCATTAGAAAAAGAAAACAAAAACTGTTGCAAAAAATGGCAGAAAGGAAAGGGGAGGGGTTTCCTGGGTATGGATGTATTATAAGTGGGTGGAGGAGTGAGTTAAAGAAAACTCTGGAAATGACAGTCACTTAAGGAACAATGATAAAATGTTAACTTGAAAGTTTCCTTGGGGGGGGGAATTCAAGCTTAAAAATAATAATAAATAGGGATAATTGTGTTTTCAGATATATATTACTTGATTAAATTGTAACTCCAACATGGAATTCCTTAGACCAAGTGGTTCTAATACCAGTAAACACATAAACACCTTCAGAGACTATGAACTTTTCCACTGATTTAACTCATTCTGACTCTGGATCAAACATATAAAGATCTCAGGACCTGATTGGATGAGGCTGGCCAATACCCATTTCTGGAGTCTCGGATTATTAACAAGAATCCTCGCCCAATTTCTTCCCAATTAGAAAATTCTTGAGTTTAGTAGAGTGACTCCCCATCTTCTTCCCAGGAATTTCCCAGTCACATCTGAGTCTAATGAAGAAAGCTTCCACCCATATTTAGTATCATGTAATTACCTACAGGTTTAGTACCTGTACTAAAGTCGAGAACAGGTAAACTACATGCCATCCACATACCATCAGATATGTCCATCCCTTAGCCCCTTTTGTGCTCTGACTACTATAGAAACTCTAGGAAGAATTTAGTTTTCCAAAAATTTGTAACAGTGAACACATGCATTTGTTTTACTGTTTGTTTTCTTTTGGGCAATTTTGTTCCACAGACAAGGAAAATAGCCACAAAACAACCACAAAACAGGAACTGGCAGAAACTACTTTTGTAAACAGAAGGGTGTTTCCTGCCTATTTGCAAATAGACTCAGCCAAGCCTGGAAGAACTTTTCTTTGCATTTGGGCAGAGTCAAAGCATGGAGAGCATTTGTGTGGAAGAAAACCCAAAGAGAAGATGGACTTGTTGTTTCTCTATTATGAATCAAGCTAGACTTTTCAGCGTACACATGTCAAAATGAAGTCTACTTATTGCCTAGACTGTGGCAAATCCTTGTTTATTGCTTATCACTGCCCTATTATTTATTGTCATAACAATAATAATGATAAAACCACTTTGTAATTCTGAGACAGAAGAGCTCTGTGGAAAGGCATCCTATGAATATAAATTAGTTTCTTATTTAAATTGTTTCAACCAGTAAAATGCATTGGCTTATTGTTCTTCTGGTGGGAGCCTTTTTGTTAGTTATCTAGTTTCCTGGCTGGGTTGTCAGGTGTGAATAGAACACCAGGTGTGGAGTCAGGAAGACCAGAGTTAAAGTTGGACCACAGACATTTACTAGATCTGTGACCTTGGGCAAATCACTTAATCCTATTTGTCTCAGTTTCCTCATCTATAAAATGAAATGGAGAAGGAAATGGCAAACAATCCTGGCATTTTTGCCAAGAAAGTTCCAAATAAGTTCAGGAAGAGACTTGAGATGTCCGAGCAAGAAGTTTTTGCCTATTTAATGTTGATGTCCCCCCTTTAGTCTGATCCTGTTGCAAATTCAAAATTCAATATGAAATATCTTTGTTTTTTAAAAAATAAGGTTTTATTGATGTCTTTTCAGTTTTTGTTACATTGCCACATTTTTTCCAGCATCCCTCCCTCTCAGAGAACATAAAACAAAGAATATTGCTAAAAACAATAAAAGAAAAAGAAAATTTAAAAAATCACCATAACATCAATATATTGAAAAAGTTACAAAGTCCAAGCAATGCTTGCGGCCTTTCTCCTATAGTATATCTTTTTTTTTTTAAACCTTTACTTTCTGTCTTAGAATAAACACTGAGTATTGGTTCCAAGGCAGAAGAGCAGTAAGGGATAGGCAATGGGGGCAATGTTACTTACCCAGGGTCACACAACCAGGAAATGTCTGAGGGCACATCTGAACCCAGGAAGTCTGATTTTATTCCCTGAACCACCTAGCTGTACCTCCCACCTTATATCTTACAATAAACTCCCAGGTGGATGATTTGATGACATTGGCTCACTAACCACTATTTATTCTGAATTCCTATTCTTGAATTCTGAGAATGTTATTAGATACCAGCAAGATATAGAGATATAATACATCAAGACCTTGGCTATATGATAGAGTCCTGATCTTGGAATTCAAAAGACTTGTTAGACATTAAGGAAATTCTATTATGAATCAAGAAAGTCTTTTCAGTGTACACATATGCCAAAATGAAATCTGCTTATTGCCTAGAGACTGTGGAAAATCCTTGTTTATCATTGATCATTGCCCTATTATTTACTGTTATATTTTTGTTTTATTTATTGTTTTTGTTTTATTTTTTGTTTATTTATTGATATAAGGTCCCAAGATGGAAAGCACAGAGTTATCTCAGAGACCATCTAATGCAACCTCTCATTTGACAGTTGAGGAAACTGAGGTTCAGAGATGATTTGCTCAGGGTCACATGTGTCAGAGGCAGGATCTCTGACAGTTTCCTCATCTATTAAATGGAAATAGGAAAAGTCCTCATCTCATATGACTGTTGTGTGGCTCAAATAAGAGGATCTATAACCAAAGCTTCCTGTTCTCAAACAGCTTACATTCTATTGGAGCGAATCACATGTATAAATATAAATATATAACAAGCAATTTTCTTAAACTGATTTTAAGAATGAAAGCAGGAGTCTGAATGTAGATTGAGACATACCATTCATTCACTTGATTTCCTCCATGAATTTGTCTCTAGTTTAAGCAATACGTGCCTTCTTTCATGACAAGATGAATAGATGTATTCTAGGACAAAAGATCTACCACCTAGATAAAATTCTCTACCTTCTTGGGGAGGAGGGTGGTGTGGGAGAGAGGGAGAAATCATGGACTGCAAAATGTAGGAAAACAAACATTAAAATGATCTCGGTATATAATCTGGAAAAATTAAAAACAAAAAAGAATTCTTAGATGGCTTAGATGACTGTTTGGTGCTCATTTGTAGACACAAGCAGTTTACAGCTGGAGTTGAGCATTTGGGGAGGTATTTTTCCTCATCATGGAGCCAAGCTGATGTTCATGTATGAGCCTCCACTTTGAAAAGAGGGAGGGCAGCGGAGGAAAGAAATCCATCCTATTAAAAGGCATCCGCGTCTCTGTTCTCAAACTAATCTGCCATGCAGCAACTTCACTCCATAATGAGTGAAACGTTGGTGCATAATTAGGCATCACCTAATGACAGCATGAGCTGTTAATCAAACAATATTTCTGGGGCTTGTCAGAGAAGGAGAGTTCCTGGATTATTACTTTTTTTTTTAAGTTACTACAAACTGCTAGGTAAGTCAAGCTCCGGAAATAGAAACATCAAACAGTAACTTCAGAATCTTTTCTTTCTAACTGAAATAATATGCCTATTCATCCTCTGAGGCTGTCATTCTGGCTCAGAATTGCCTCCAATGTTTTCTTCAGCTTCTTCATCATTGAAGGTATATTAGTCTAGTGGGAAAAGCAGGGAAATGAGTGGTGGAAAGACCTGGGCTCTAGTCCCTGGCACCAATTGACTAATACTTTATTGTTTCTGTTTATCATTTATTTATCTTTTATATGTACATATATACATACATCTGTGTGTGTGTGTGTGTGTGTGTGTGTGAAAATCTCTCCATCAACATGCATTGCACCTCCTGGTTAATTCTTAGGGAGCCACCCAAAATACAGAATATTAAATACCCCAAATATAGAAATTAAATGACTTATTTAGTCAATCAATAACAAAGCAGGTTTTTAGGTATCTGCTATGTGGTATGGACTCTGCTAGGCATTTGGGGAAGTCAGAGACAAAAGGGTAATAGCCCCTGCCACTGAGGGACTTAGAGTACAGATGTGGGGGAAACCGTATGTGTATGTGTAAGTATGGGCATGTGTGTACACACATGCATACATAAAAGGTGTGTCCCAAAAGTCTTAGAGCAGTTTTAGGCTAAGACTTTTGAGGGACCCTGTGTAAATACATAAAAACAGGTAGAAAAGATACTAAGTTAATTTGAGTGTGAGGAAGAAGGGAGGAAATGAAAAGAGAGAGAAGGAAGGAAAGAAGGGGAGAAGGAAAGAGAGAATAAAGGAGGGGGAGAAGGAAGAAGGGAGAGGGAAAGATGGAAGAGGGAAAGAGATAATCAGAGAGAGACAGGGAGGGAGGGAGAAAGGAAGGAAGGAAAGAAAGGAAGAAGGAAGGAAGCAAGGAAAAAAGAAAGGAAGAAGGAAGAAAGGAAGGAGGGAGTGAAGGGAGGAAAGGAAGAAGATAATGAAAATAATTCATAGCTGCTGATGCTCCCCTTCACCTGATATACTTGTTCATTGTGTCATGCTTAGGCCAGGACATTTGGATAGTGATCTGTGATGAGGCATTCTATGCAGATTTCCTGAGAACTAGGCTGGGAGGAAAGCAAGAATTTCTTTATTTGCTTCAACTATTCACAATGGATGTTGACTTATGGCATCATCTCCTGTACTGAGACAAATATCTTACTTGGGTAGGCAGCTGATGAAATTTGGCATACCGTAAGTGAGAATTTTGAAGCTCTTTCTATATCCAAACCTGGAAAATAAGATGTTGCCTGAAGCTTAGCCATAAAATATCTTCTTTAGTTCTCTTTCTCCTTCTACTCTATCATCATATTCTTGCCAAATTTATTAAAATACTTCAAGAACTCCTCATTTCTTCAGTGTGGGTGTTCTTTCTACCAGTATTAATCACAACCACTTTATACCTTAGTAAATAGTCTTAATGAGCTTCTGTTGGCACAAAAATTTGTCTTCCCATAGCTAAGCAGATGATGAGTCCCTCCAGACCTAACCAGATTGTCCTTCAAGATGCCGGACATCAGTAGGTTAGAACTTAAGACTTGGAAGAACCTACTGGCGTTTGTGCCCAGTGAGTGAGTTAGCAAGCATTTATGAAGTGGTTATTGTGTTCTAGATATTACCAAGGGAAAGATGCTTGAAAATGGGGGGTTAAAGGGGTTTGGTGCATAACCTTTGAGAGTTTATGGTTCCTCCATTCCAAAGATGACACAACATAGCTTTTCCTAATTAATTTAGGGAAATAGCTGGTCTATTTTTTTCTGTTCCTCTTTTTCCCCCTAACATTATTTCTCCTGAAAGATGGAAGATAATCTGTTTCTTGCTTCAGTTTTAAATAAATCTCAGAATCTTCCCTACTTAGCTTAATTATCATAACAGTAAACTAACATTATCTCAAAATCCACTTACTAGAGTATTTCCTTCCGTCCCTTCTCTAATTTTCTTTTAAATAAGCTAGTGAACTGAGCTGGTCTCTTTCCCAACAAGGTAGAGAACAGTGTCATATAGAGCTCTTCCACTGGAAAATAATAGACAGGTTGAGATCATTTCAGCCAGTCCCCTCATTTTGTCATCCTCAGGTCCTCTGATTCCATATCCAATGCTTACCATAATTTCCCCCAATTTTACCTCACAGTATATAAATGGCTTCTCGTTGCTTCATCATCATATTTTTGTCTACTAACTAATTATGAGGCACCACCTTGTCCTTTAAACTGCATTTAGATGGAGCTCCTTTGTATGAAAACATTTCCTCCTCCAAATTCAATGATCTTTTAAGCTAAATTATATCTTGAAGCTTATAGAAGTAAGGATTACTATTCAGATGAATTCTGACCTTCTTTTAGGAACTCAGTAATATATAGGTTTGGGCATAGCTAGGTGGTGCAGTGAAAAGTGTACTGAGACTTGGAATCAGGAAGATTTGAGTTCAAATCCAGCCTTAGATATATACTAACTATGTGATCCTGCGCAAGGCAGTAAATCTGTAAATGGGGACACACTGGAGAAGGAAATGACAATCCATGACAGGATTTTGCTAAGAAAACCCGATGGAAAAAAGTTCATGGGGTTACACAGAGTCAAACATAACTGAACAGCAACAACAAATGTAGAGGTTTACAGAGGGTGCAGGAGGGATTATTTGGCGCAGCTACAGTCAAAGGTCTCGGCTCAACTTCCACTTCAATTCTTTAATATATGTCCATGGAAAATAAATTAATACCTACCCACCTACCCTGGAGGATTGAGAAACACAGTGTGTCCTTCAACTGCATATCTCTAGAACAGCCTACCAGCATCAGGAATCACGGCTTCAAAGACTTTTCTGTTTGCTGTTGGGCACTGGGTCAGTGGGAGGCTGGGAGTGCTAAAGGGAGAAAAATAGCACTGGTCCCTTCAGTCATAAACTTAGTAGATAGTTCAGGCAAATGAAACTAGATAAATTAAATTTAAAAATTAGAGGAGAATTGTAATCCTATAGAGAGCTCTATAGGTATCCCTTCCACATCCAGCTCTCCTATTATGGTTCTGATAGTATGGGTTGGCTTAAGAAATTAAATGGGAACCTGGGGGGAGTTTTGTAGAAGAGGCCGATGACACATAAAAAAAACTTAGAAGCTCTATTACCCATGACCAAATACTTAACCCAAATTTTACAATAAGGTACAAAGAAAAAGAAAAATTTCAGAATTCTTCTTTTATATGAAGAGATGACCAAAAATTTTGTGCAGATTTTCCAGATTGTGGGGGTGATGCCCCTGACTCTTATGATGTGGAAGGGATTCCTGTACTTAATTTTAAGAAATTCAATATCAGTCACTAACCATACCATCTTAAAAGTCATATGCTAATTTATTATAGATTGTCAACCCATTGACTGAATTATATTTATTTTTCCTGAATAATAAGGAGCTTTGCATAAGGAAAGAGAAGTGAGTGTAAGTGGACAGAAACATCTAGATCTTTGCTAATAGATAATATAAGCCTTTTAAAAAGTCAGAAGACTGTATCTATCATAGCTAGACCATAGTTCTAGGCAATATCAAAATCAGTTTTGGGCCCAAATACAAATGAATTTGATGGTTTGTGTCATCTCTAGAGAAGATAGAAACTATTTGACCTCTGTTGGCTCAAATTGGGAGAGCTGTAGTGCTAAGTTATCCCTGGAAAATTCTCTGTGATGAGTAATGGGGGGCCATATATGCTGGGTCTGGTAATCTTTTATTTTGACAAGTGAGGCAAGTTTTTTGGGCTCAAAAATTGTAAGGCTTTTAGTAGAACTGCAGTAACCTCTCCCTTTAGCTTATTCTTTATTCTGACCATTGACTTTGGCTCCCTGATCCTTTATTTTATTCTTCTCTTCATTTCATATTATTTTCTTGGCTACATGGCCCCTCTTATGGCAGACAAATTCACCACAGACCCAAACACACCTGTAGATACTTAGATGCATATTTTCAAACTTGCTTATGATTCTACCCTCGTAACAATATTCCTTCCACACACACACCTCCCACACTAATACTCCCACAAAAGATACTAGGAAAGTATTGTTTAAAATTTATTATTGAACACACACACACACACACACACACACGCATACATAGAACACTTAGGAAATATAGTGGACAGACTGCTAGGCCTGGAACTAGGAAGACTCATCTTTCCTAGTTCAAACCTCGTCCCAGACACTAGCTGTGTGAATCAGGGCAAGTCACTTAACCCTGTTTACTTCAGTTCCTGCATCTGTAAAAGAAGGTGGAGGAAGAAATTGCAAAGCACTCCATTATCTTTGCCAAGAAAAACCCAATGGAGTCACAAAGGGTTGGACATGACTGAAATACCCCAACAAATATACCAAAAAGAATTTATTATAGAGGGAAATAATATGAAGATGAGAAAAAGAGCATAAAAGGAATAATTGGGAATAATAATGAGGAAGTTAAAACTGAGATGGAGAGATACCATTGGTCTAGTTCCAAAGTTTTTTACTTATAAGATTCCACTGGAAAGGCCTCCATTCTCTGATAGCTTTCCATTTTGAAGGTTTCAAATTTCAAGTATCCATGAGGATGTTCCCCCCCTATTCCTTTTTCCCTTCATAAGAATGTATGTAGGAGAAAGGCAAATTGTTTGCTATTCTACTCTTATCTCTGGATTTGGTGTATTGTCAGGCATTGTACACTTTACAGTGCTGGGGAGACAAGTAAAAAAAAAAAACAATCTGTACTTAAATAAAACCTTATAGTCTTAAAAAAAACCTTATAGTCTAACAGGGGAGACAATAACACATACAGATACATGTAGAGCAAAGAAAATGAATGCAAATGAATATAGTTAAATGTGAGGTTTTGTATTTGAATGGGAAGGCACTAGAAACTGGATGTAGATCAAGAAGTTTTCATGTAGAAGATGGAGTTTGAGCTGCATCTTGAATAAGGAGGCTCTACATCCTAGGCATGGAGGTTGCCAAAGCAAAGATGTAGAAATGGAGGATTTGGCTTTGTGTGTGAGGATCAGAGAGATGGTCATTTTGGCAGTATTGCAGGGTTCTGGAGGTGAATACTATAGACAGTGATGAAAGAGACTTCTCAGGTCATTCAGTCCAACCATCCCATTTTGAATAGGAGGAAATAAGCCCAGAGAACCTAAATGACTAGTCTCAGACCACACAGAGTTAAGTGTCAGGCCTGGAATTCAAAAATCAGGCTGTCTGCTTTCAAATCCAGCCCCTTCCCAATTACACCAGACTACTAAATCCCAAATTCAAGGGGGTTTCAGTATCCCCAGGACATTCCTTTTGTTCTCACCTCTTATTTCTAATCCAAGGAATAATTTTCATCCTAAAACCCCTTCAAAACTTGGCACCTGGGTCATTTGGTACAATTTTCTTATAGTAGGATCAGCACTAATTTTACAGTTCATTTTGCAAGTGTTTAACCCCTGCCCTTCCATTACTGTTTCCCAAAGGGTACAGTGGTGGGGCAAAAATGAAATAAAACAAAACAAAAAAGCCATGTTTCCACTGTGAAAATTGAAGGGAAGCATATGGCCAGTGAGTGAGGAGAAGCAGTGCTGATTCATTATTGTTATTTCCACAGAAAAAAGTAGACTGAAGAGGTACCAAGAGTCTCTGAAGAGCCTGTTGTGCATGAACTAAAAAAAAGGGGGGGGGGAAGAATCCCACCTAGAAGCCTTTCCAAGAGCAGAGATAAAGATGAGGGCACTCCCCTAAAATGGCAGTTGTGAATTAGCAGTGATCAGCTGAAGTGGGTCTCGCCACTGAGAAACCAGCTCCTTACTAGCGTCTCAAATCAGTTCCACTGCTCTCCAAACATAATCACAGAGGCTTTTCAGAAGGAGACTCTTCCAATCATTGCCTCATCCTAAACCTTGATGATAATTGTTTATTCACAGGCTCCCAGTGACCTAAATGAATTTACTTGATGGAAAGAATTCAGATGGGTGGGGCTGCAAAATGATCCACTTCTTTTACAGGGCTTTCAGGGAGTTAGGAAAAATCCACCATTTGTAATTTGGACTGTGAGCAAAATCTTTATTTTCTGTTCCACTCAAGAGTTTTTGAATTTCTGCTTGCTGTCCTTTTTGTGTTAAAAACCAGTTGATGGCTTGGCTTTCCCCGACTAGTGGCGAGTCAGTGAGGTTACCAGCTGGGGTGCCTACTTCATGCAGAACGCATCAATAGGCATAGTATGGGGAAGAGAGACATGGTTCCTGCACTGCCCTGACAGAGATTGCTATTGTGGAGAATCCCCACCCCCACAGGATATCTTCTCAAATAAACTGTTTTCTCCTAAAAAGGACAGTGGTTTGGTTTATATTGATCTTGTCTTCAATAGGTCAAAGGTGATTTTTTTGGGTATTTAATTATATATTCAACAGATTTTGATCATACTTTTAAGCTGACTGTCAATCAACAAATATTTAGTAAGTGGATTCCACAAGCTTAGTACAGAAAATGTATAAAACATGCCCAGTGGGATAAGAAGAATATTGAACTGTGAATCAGAAGAGCTGAGTTCTCATCCTGGATCTCATCAGAGTTGCCTCTTTGGCCTTAGTTTCCTCATCAGTAAAAATGTATGAACTAGATGTTCTCTTAAGGTCCTTCACAAATGTAGCTTCAGGGGCTCTCAAATGTGCTGCTAGGGAGATGGGGCAGAATCTTAGTTATCTTTCACTTGTATGCAGCCTAGACTGTATCTAAATTACACAATAGATTTTCCTTTACAGTTAGTTGAATTATCCTATAAGAAGAACCAAAGAACCAAAGAAACTTGGGGTATGGTAAGGAAGGGAAGTGGGCTTCCCAATAAACTTTCTCCCTGTTATTCTCTAGGTAATGTTACCAATGGGACAGCTCAACAATAGAGTGTGCAGAAACAAAGAAAGCTTCAGATTACCAACAGTACTACAGCTACAAATGTAGCTTTTCCTGCATGTCCAAGCTCTACTTGGGATAGTTCCTTGTTTCCTAGTAAACCAGTCCTGCTTGCATTCAACAGGGACATGGCCAGTCCCATATCTGCTCCAAGGACCATCCCCTCCGCTCTCTCTCTTCTTATATATCCCAACTCAAAACTGACCCTGACAATACACCGAAGTACAAGGGTTTAAAAAAAATTAAAAAAAAAAACTGACCCTGTATTGGAATGATGATATACTGACATGTGAAGCTCTTGGCTAGTTTCTCCTCACTTCTATGGCTCTGTCAGATTCCCCTAGGCACGAGGCTAATAGCAAGTCTAACATCTATGATCTTCATCCTTGTATGCTACAGGGCCTGCCCATAGGAGCTACAATTTGGTTGAGGAGTTAAAAGGCATACAGATAAAACAGGATTAGAGATATTAATATTAAATATTGATTTCACCAAATCACAGAAATTTCAGAGCTGGAAAGAGCCTATAAATCATCTAATACCACACACACACACACACACACACACATCTTTCTTGTTTTTTGCAGATGAGAAAAATGAGTCCAAAAGAAGTCTCAGATTGATTCCTGCCTCAGATACTTATTAGCTGTATAACCCTGGGCAAATCATTTAAATTCCTTGTGCCTCAATTTCCTCATATTTAAAATGGGGATAACAATAGCATCTAGGTTATAGAGTTGTTATGAAAATCAAATGAAATAACACATGTAAAGCACATTATAAACTTTAAAATACTTTATAAATATTAGCTGTTATTTTTAATTATTGTTATCATCAAAATTTGCCCAAAGCCATACATCAAGTTCATGGCTCACCTCATGACTCCAATCTTTCTGACTTTTAGTTCTGTTCTTTCCACGATACCAAAATAATACATCATAAAGAATTAGAGACTAGGACGATTTGGGGAGTTAAATGCATGGTAATCAAATCTGTACTGCCATTGGTTCAGAAAGGGGAGTGCCAGTTGATTGCTTTGTGAATTTTCAGACCCAAACTGCCTTCCTTGATCACCACTCTCCCCTCTTTGTTATCTGTTCTACTTTAAGCGACTTCTGAGAAATGATCTAACCACACTGGAAAGCAATTTGGAAGTCTGTGATTAAGATGTTCTTATCTTTTTGCCTCAGATTTCATTGCGAGGCATATACTTTAAAGAGGTCAGGAATATAAAGTAAAGGTCCAGATATGTATGCCAAAATATTTATAGCAGCTCTTTCTAGTGACAAAGAAGTGGGAGCAAAGAAGTAGGGACAAAGAATTCTCATCAACTGGGGAATAGCTAAACAAATTGTAGTATGTGAATATAATGGAGCATTATTGTGCTATGAGAAATGAAGGCTATGATGAATAGAAAGAAGCTTGGGGAGCTTTATATTAATTGATGCAAAGTGAAGAAGAACCAGAAAAACAACATTCACAATAACTACCAGAACACAATGTAAATGGAAAGAACAAGAAAAAAAGCAAATGAAACAGAAATGTGCAAAATTATAATAATGGAAATTATCTGCAAAGTAGACCTATGAGAAAGCATACCCCCCACGTTTCTTTGTAGAAGTAGGAGGATTATGGCTTTGGAATTCTGTATATATTGCCATAATCTTATCAATATATTGGTTTTTTGGTGAATTATTTTTTTAAATTCTTTGTTATATGAAGACTTGGAAAGAGAGGGGGAAATGATACAATGGAAAATGTAGGTGATGTAAAAATAAAATGCTGATAAAAATTTCCAAATTAAAAAAAGTAAGATCCTTAAGGACAGAGTATTTCTCACTTTTGCATCTGTATCCTTAGCTCTTAGCTCTAAGTAAGCACTTATTTTTTTTTTACTTTTATTCATTTGTTCACGGTACAGAGAGTTCATGCAAAAAGAGTTGAGTGAGAAAAGAGATCATTGTGAATTGGTGCCATTAAGGTAGGCTGTTCAGGGGATGGAATTTGAACTTATGGACTGATAAGTAGATGAGGGGAGGTTGGGAGGAGGACATTATTCCAGAGAAGGGAACAGCATGAGCTGCTTAGCCACAGAGAAAGTCAAGTACAATATGGTGTGTTTAGCTTCATGGCCCTGAGTTGCAGCAAGGGAATTAAAAGTCAGATGTTGTGGATTGCTACTAGAAACTTACTAGGGGCTCTCCAGTGACCTTTAAGAAGTATTTTCACTCCACTTCTGAAGAGGCCAGCATCCAAATCTTGCCAACCATTGCTATTTGCTCCTTTCACAGACCCTTTTTAGGCTGGAAATTCTTCCATTCTGGTGAACACAGAATTGTTGGTTCAAAAAAAAAAGAATCTCAAAAAACAACCCACTGGTAGCTTTGGAAAAAACTCAGCATATTTGGAAATAGTTAAATTTTTTATAGTTACTCAATTCTACTCACTTTTCCATCTATTTTAGGTCCCTTCCCCCTTGCCCTAAACTGCATGTTTCTGAGTTCTCAAAACTGCTTATTCCAATAATCCTACTCTGAGCTTTTTCCCTTTGGTCTGATATTATAGCTAAGCTTTGCAGAATATTATAAAAAACAACAAAGTCAGCAAAACAGTATTTCATCTCTTCCATCAATGCCAGTGTAGCCCTATACACTGGGATTTTCTGCGGCCTTAGAACGCTGGGGCTATCTGTTTTATTAGACAAGACTCTAGAGAGGAACAAAAATCTCAGCCTTGTTAGGGCACAGATGCAATTTCAGGCCAGGAATAGCCCTCTCTGTTTCAGCAATGAGAATACAATCAGCTGATGTTACTTTATTTTTTATTAACCCAAATTTGGCGATGACAGTTACCTGATTCAACTCAAGCCAGACTTGCTCCTGTGTTGACACTGCACCAATAATTCAGTGAAATCACTTTATTGAATTAAAAAAAAAGGTCAGTTGGTTGTTTCATGTAGAAAAAACAACTGGTTCACTGACCCTTTCAGTTGGTTGTTTTAATCTCAGTTTTCGTTATTAGTAATTGATTTTGTTATGATGCTATAAATCTAGTTAAGATACTCCACAATTTGCTAATAATTAACAATGACATAGCTCTTAGTAAGTACCATATACTCTGCTAAGTACACATGTTATCTCACTTGATCCTCACAACTCTGGGAGGTAGGTGCTATCATAATCTCCATTTTATAGATGGGCAAACTGAGGCAAATAGCGGTTAAGTGACTTACCAGGTTCATACAGCTAGTATGGATTTGAATTCAGGTCTTCATGACTCCAGGCCAGCCACCTGGAAATTACACTTTGCATATGTTTGCCTTGTAAGATCATTTGTGTCTTATTATTGGTGACAACAGATTAGAAGAATGTAAGCTCCCTGGGGGTAGGGAATTTGTCATTTAAAAAAATATTTTCCTGTCATCTAGCATAGTTTCTTGCATAAAGTTACCCAAGAAACAGACTCTTAATTGTTTATTGAATTGAAGGTGAGATATATGGGACATTAGTGTGACTGGGCTTAGTTGGAGGTGTAGTTAAAGGAGAAGCATGATTTTAATGTCTTAGTTACCAGATTTGCCTGGGTAAGTCATTTAACCATCTCTGCCTCAGTTTCCTCATCTGTAAAATGAGCTGGAGATGTAAATGGCAAACCACAGCAGAGTGTTTGCCAAGAAAATCCCAAATGGGGTCACGACTGAAATAAGAACAAAATCACAAAGCCCAATATATCAACTATATTAACTATCTAACCATTCTGGAAAGCAGTTTGTTGCTTAAGAGGGATAGAAGGACAAATGTTGCAATCATCTTTGATCCCAACTCTCTGGTAGACATTGATCATTACTTCATACAGCCTTGTGTCCACTAAAAAAGAAATATAGGGTAAGGGGTGTGGTATATGTGTATATGCTTGTGGAATGGAATATATTGCATCCCCAAATAACCTCCTGAGACTTCCAAATAAATGACTGAGTATAGCAGGCTCTAACCAATCTAAAAAAAACACACTCCTAAAAATAATGGAAACTTTAGCTAGACCTTGTAAACCAGCAGGATTTCGAATCAAATATTGATATTTATAAAATTTTACAATAAGCCAAGTAAGCATATCTTTTAGCCTAATGTTACATTACTACTTTGGCAGAATATAATCACTTTATAACAATATTCCTGTTCATCTTTACATAATCTGTCTGGTTTGGTGACATTGCTCTCTCTTGGTTCTCTTTCTATGTTTCAGATCACTTTTTTGATCTCATGTGATAGCTGTTGATCTGTAGAATCTTTTCTAATTGTAGATGTCCCATATAAGAGCCAAAATGCAAGGGGTAAAAATAAAAGGGTTGGGCTAAATTTATAAATGTGTGGTCACCAGGAATTATTACTCAATTCCAAATGACTTTTTATGGTGGTTTATTTACAAAAGGAGAAAGGGTGAAAGTAAGAAAATCAGAGAGAGTAGATATTTTCTCTGGCCCTGTATGAACCAGGCAGGGTTTAAGAGGCCCCAGAAAATGGGGCCCAGAGGTAAATTAAAGAAAGGTTTTAGCCACGAGGCCTTCTCTTAGATGAGGAGCCTCTCCAGGGGCTAGTACCTCCAGAACAAGCCAGGGAAAAGGGTCAGCCTTTTTCACTCACCCACATGGTAGTTTTAAGGGAAAATAGAAAAGCAGTCTGAGGTCCTCAGTTGGAGCTCCTCCATGGTCAAATTGAAGGTGAAAGACCTTCTCACAGGAAGTTCTTGTCACTTTTAACAACAATTTCTTTTCATCACTTCCTCTGCCTTCCTTCCACTTTACATGGACCAATTTCAGCTAAAGTTTTCCTTAGGACTGCCCAAAGGGCAGTCAGTCAATTCCTATTCATCACCCTCTTTCACACACGTGGGTCACAGACCTCCCCATACTTAAGTATTAGTGGCATGTATATGCTTTTGGTGATTAAATATAAAAATGGGCAGGGGAGAGTTAATCCCATCTTTACACCCAAGACTTTGTGGAAAATCTTTTTTTTTTTAAATTCTTTCCCTCACTATTTTATTTTTAACTCACATGGGGTTAATTATCATCACTGTGTTGTTGATATCTAGATCTATGTGTCTATTCTTAGGTTCTTGGATGTTTTATAGAAATCAGAAACTCAGAATATCCAAAAGTCAAGTCGATAGCATTTATGAAGTACCTAAAGATGCTGAACTGGAACTGGTGATACAAAGAAAGGGCAATTTCTCCCTAAACATAACAAAACTCAAAACAGTCTCTTCTTTCGGGACCTTAAAGTCTAATGAGGGAGACAATATGCAAGCAAGGACGTGAAAAGAAGAGATATACATAGCATTTGTCATACAAGATTCTATTGTAGATCCTCTTCTCTCCTCCACCCATATTGCAACACATGGTAATCTCATCATCTCCCATAGATTTATCATCTCTACCTTGAAATGATTTATATTAATGGATTTTGAGGTTCCATACTGGTTTGAACTGGTTTTGATTGTTTTATAATGGTTCATAATAGCTTGAATTGGATTTTATTAGTTCAATATGTTTGTAATGATTTGTACTAGTTTAAACTAATTTTTATTGGTTTGAACTTGTTTATACTATTGGTTGACAGGTTTTAGCTAGTCTATACTGTTTTTGATTAGTTTGAACTAGTTTTTAGGGGTTTTTACTGGTTTATGCTGGTTGGAATCACTTTTGACTGGCTTTGACTGGTTTTATTGGTTTACACTGGTTTTTGCTTGTCTGTACTGGTTTTTACTGGTTTAATACTTCTTGAACTTTTTACTGGTTTGAACTGATTTTACTGGTTTAAGTTGATTTATACTGGTTTGAACTCTTTTTTTAGTAGTTTGAAATGTTTTAACTAATTAAAAGGTTATTGATCAAAACTGGACATTATCTCGGTGGGAAAGGAAGAGTGGAAATCAGTTCTTGTAGAAGGTAGTTTTACAATGTGAAAGGAGGCAGGGAAGCCAGAAGATGACATAAGAGTTTTTTAGATATGGGGGATAGCCAGGGAAAATTTCCAGTTTCAATTCAGGAGATAGAATGCTATTCCTGTCAGCATTTCTTATAACTTTGGTTGTAGTATGTGGCCGAATGAGGGTGAGGGGTTGTTAGCTCTCCCAACCCATCTCCCATTAGTTCACCTCTGTCACTTCTTATAAGGATTCATAAATTATTGAATATTGTACTCAAGTGTATGTTGATGCCTAATATTATCCAATTTTCCCTCCCCTTATTTTTCATTTTGTCTTAAACCAGATCCAGTTTTCTGATTCCCTTAAATTCCTTTACAAAATAGAACTACTCGCTGATAAGTGGGTAACTCCCTCCCATCTCTCTCTCTCTCTCTCTCTCTCTCTCTCTCTCTCTCTCTCTCTCTCTCTCCATACACACATTTTAATATATATTTTACATATGTTATATACACATACTTACATACTTAGACACATGCAGGTGCATGCACATACACACATATAGTTCCAAGGGTTATGTTTTCCACTAAACAGACATGGAAGAGAATAGGACTTCCTTGCTTCTATTGATTTGCTTTCTAGAGAAGACTCCTTCTTCCTCCGTATCCCACAGAGCTCAAGATTCCTTGGAGTTCTATCTAAAAGGTCCTTACTTTATCCTAACAGAGGGTAGGTAGAAAGAAGATCTGAACCCTTCAGATGAAGGGGAAAATGGTCATTCTATTAAATCATTTGTTCAATAAGCATTTATTAAGTGTTTCATTTTTATCAGACACTGTGCTAAGCTCTGGGTATGTAAAGAAAAGCAAGAAGCTGTCCCTGCTCTCAAGGATCATATATTTTAGTAGGAGAGATAATATGTACATATAACAGATATATGCCATTAATATAATATAATATAATATAATATAATATAATATAATATAATATAATATAATATAATATAATATAATTAATATAATATAGACAAAGGTAATCTTATAGAGGAAGGCATTAGCAGTGAGATTTGAACTGAAGCTCAAAGGCAGCACAACCAACAGGAAGAGGTGATTTGGGGCAGAGTAGTCCAGACAAAGGGAACAATCAGTGGAAAGGCAACCATTGTTGTCAGATTGTAGAGTGTGTATAATATAGTGTATCCTGGCAAACAAAAGAAAAAATGCCTTCCAGTGCTTAGTGGGAGCAATACATCCTTATTACCAATGGACACTTCCCTGACACTTTGTTAGGATGAGTCAGTATTAAGAAATTGCCAAGAAAGAATATTTATCTTTCATCTTAGCTTTCTATGTTCTCTAGAAAATATTGAGCCACCTGGAATTTTAAAAGAAATTCCAGATATTTTGGGAACAATTTCTAGACCACATAGCTCAGGTTATAAGGGTGAAATGCTTGGGAGGGAGGAGTACAACAGATGAGGACATGGATGGGGGTCACGTTTTGGAAAAAATGGAAGCCATATGTAACAGTAGTAAAGATGTACAAATTGCAGACAGGAATTTATACTGATATAAATGAACTATGACTTCATTCCTCTTCAATACACATCCAGGGAGATCACAGAAGGTTACATGTGGAGACATACAAAATAAATGATGCATTTTCATTTACTTTTCCATCAGATTTTGGCGGCTTTTCTGAGCTATCTTGGTCCATTTCCATTCTTTTACAACTCATAAATTGTATCATTTCTTTTGTTCCTGGCTTGACAGAAATAATAACTTGTTGAAAATCAGCCTAAGCCTATTCCTTCATGAAATGATATGGCATACATAGCTCTGTATTCACTGGAGATTGCTACAGAATATCATAGATATCCACATTGAGTTTGATTTATTAATGTTTCCCCAAGAATGTGTCTGTAGCCATCATGTTTTGCAAATAGAATATATAACAATTCAGGAGTCTCCCAGACTTAGTGATATGTAAATCATTTAATGGGTTTCAAGTGACCTATCAGGAAAAAAACCTCCACAATCAGAAGAACATGCATGAAATAAATGATGGCTGATTGATTCTTAGTTCAAATGTGCAAGTTTACCCTATTATTTACGGATTTTCAAAACTATAATAAGTCTTTGGAATTGTCATTTATCCTCATTGACCAGAGATTCTGACCTTCGGCAAAATGATACATGTGGTTGGTGAGCATGGCCTTTAGATTCCAAAGGACAATTTTTCCTTTGACAGGCTTACTTGATTCTTTTAGTACTCACATGGAAAATGGTAATTTTGGAGTGTTATTTCCCCTCAATTTTTGTATCTCTAGAAGTAAGTTTAGTAGAAAATGAAGGAGAAAGACATTCCTGGTATTGAATTCTCTTTATTTGTTTGAGGAAGAGTCCTTTACTAAGCTCTATTTTGAAACTACATCAAAGTAGAGAGAGGATATTGAGTTCATAAAACTTATTTTAGGAGGGTAATAGTAAACTCTTGTAAGGTCCCTCTTCAGTTGTTTTTCAGTTACGTTTGACTCTTCATAACTCCATTTAGGATTTTCTTGGCAAAGATTTTAGAGTGATTTGCCATTTCCTTCTCCAGCTCCTTTTACAAATGAGGAAACTGAGGCAAATAAAATTAAATGACTTGCCCAGAACTACACAGCTAGTATATATTTGAGGCTGGTTTTGAACTCACGTTTTCCTGACTTCAAGGCAAGGACTCTATGTGCTATGTTGCTGACAAATTGGCAGATCCTATTATGTGACAAAGGCTTTGGGTCTGGGTCCCATGATAGACACTCAATGTATTATTTGAGATACTTATTTTAGAGAGGCTCAACCACAACAATAAAGGTCATGAGGTTTCATATTTTTTTAACCACAGCAAATTATGTTCTCTATTGTCAGTCAATAATAGCTAAAAATAATAATAGCTAGCATCTATATAGTTCCTTATGGCTTACAAAATGCTTTACAGATATTTTTCATTTTATTATCCCAATAATCCTGGGAGATAGGGGCTCTTATTAATCCCAATTTTACAGATGAGGAAACTGAGGCAGCAAAGAATGAAATAATTTGTTCAGGGTCACAAAGCTAATAAATGTCTGAGACTGGATTTAAACTCGAATCTTCATAACTCAAGGTCCAACACTATCCATTTTTGAAATGCAGGAAAAAAAAAGTTTAGAAGAAAACGAGGTAGAGAGACCTCTCTGGTACTGAATTCTCTTTATCTCTACATGGAAGAATCCATCAGTAAATTCTATTCTGAAACCACATCATGGCAGAGGGAAGATGCTGGTTAATAAAACCTATGCCAGGAGAGTGCCATATAGCTATACTTATCATGTGTCAAGAATTGTAGTAAATATTCATCCTAAAGCATGAAGACGTTTTTAACTTTGTATTCCAAGGGCCAAGTGCATTGTGTTACTTTATGAGTACATTTTAATTAGATGATTGAATGAAGTCAAGGGAACTAGAGGGGTAAGGGATCGACAATCTGAAGTGGGTGGGTGGGGACTGGCCCATTTAGAATTGTGACCAACACTGACTTTTCCATAAGGAGAAGCTAATATAATCTGAAAAGATTTTTGCTATTAGCTTTTAGAAAAACTATCAGGAACATTTCTCCAGAGTTTTCTTCTAACTATACATAAACTTGGACTAGTCTTTTCAAGGTATATTTTTTAATTTGTGAATGTTAAAAATAATTTGGTTCAAGTTCTTTCTGTCAGTCTTGTCTTCCCTTCATCTGGCTGGATTTGTTCCAGGCATTCACAGAGCAAAACCAAGTTTAAAAAAATCTTATCTGAAGTACAACCTTCTTCAGTCAATCACAAAAGGGACATGATGATTTTTTTTTCATTTTCAACATAGATATAAAATATGCCAAATCCTTCAAATACTAAATGAAATGTGGTTTCCAGGTGGAATTCTCTATGAAAAAAAACCCCCACAACTTTCAAACAAATTCACTTTTTTTCCATTTGGGAATATATAGCTTTTTGCTTTTGTACTGTACAAATTGTTTTAGAATAGACATCCAAATTAGAATGAGCGAGTGGGCAAAAAGAAACAAGTTATGTCCCCTCAAATGTTAATAGGATCTCTGGAGAAAGAAGGTAGAGGGAAGGTGAAGGAAGAAGGAAAAAAAGGATCCATTCTTTCCCGTTTCCTATCCCTCTTCATTCTTTTCTGTTCTCTCCTTTTGATGAGGACTTCCAATTTGGTACCTAAATTTTCTTTAATACTCCTAGTGATAATTAAATTGCACATCTGGTTTTCCTTCCTCCTCCGTTTTGGCTACCTTTCCATTTCTATGCCATGTGAAGAAAGACTTAAGAATATTCAACTTAGAGAAGGGATTTCGAAAGGATCATATGTTTAGAATGAGAGGGGATCTTGGAGGACATTTAGTTCAGACTCTCCTCCCCCATTTTAGAGATGAAAAAACTGAGGC
Organism: Gracilinanus agilis; assembly: GCF_016433145.1. Classification (NCBI taxonomy): domain Eukaryota; kingdom Metazoa; phylum Chordata; class Mammalia; order Didelphimorphia; family Didelphidae; genus Gracilinanus; species Gracilinanus agilis. The sequence continues at coordinate 93,310,382 of NC_058135.1, forward strand.
TTAGAAAGATGAAATGGGAAAAGGAAAGTGAAATATAGTTTCCAGGTGGAATTCTCTATAAACTGCATACCCCCAAACAAAATCACTTTTTCCCCCTTTTATATTTGGGAATAGATAGCTTTTTGAAAATTATTTTAGAATAGACATTCAAATTAGAATAAGCAGGAAGAAAATAAGGAAAGGGAATAAGCATTTATAGAGTGACTACTATGTACCAAGCACAGAAAGCTTGTGAGATAGGTGATGCTGTTACCCCCATTTTGCAAATGAGGAAACAGAGACAAATAAAGGTTAAGTGATTTGTCCAGGATTACAAATATAGTAAATGAAAGAGGAGGGATTTGAACCCAGGTCCTTTCTACTGCATCATAGTTTTTTTTTAAATGATTTTCTATAGTTTTTCTTGCTAGCTAACTTTAAATGTATAAAAAAGTTACCAATGTGGAAGAGTAATTAGAAATTAGTGGCTTCTTGTACATAGAGACTGATACACTGTGGTAAAATTAAAAGTAATGAACTTCTTTACTAGCAGCAATGCAATGATCTGGGCCAATTCTGAGGGATTTATGGAAAAGAATGCTACCCGCATTCAGAGGAAGAACTACAGGGGAGGAAACACAGAAGAAAAACAACTGCTTGACTGCATGGGTTGAGGCAGACATGATTGGGGATGTAGACTTGAAACTACCACACCAATGCAACTATCAATAACATGGAGATAGGTCTTGATCGATGACACATGTTAAAACCAGTTGAAATGCATGTTGGCTACAGGGAGGGGGGCTAAGGTGGAGGGTGGAGGGGAGAGTAAGAACATGAATCATGTAACCATGAAAAATTTTTCTAAAAAATAAAAATTCAAAGTTATAAAAAAGAAGAAATTAGTGGCTTCATCTCCAAATACAGAATTGGGAATAATGGATGTCTGGAAGTTTCAGAATGGCATATTTTAGCTCTAGCTAAAGAAAATGAATACCTTTAAATTGTTGTTCACTTGTTTCAGGCATGTCCCACATGTTGTGACCCCATTTGGGGTTTTCTTGATAAAGATATTGGAGTGGTTTGCCATTTCCTTCTCTAGCTCATTTTACAGATGGAAAACTGAGGCAAAGAGGGTTAAGTGACTTGCTCAGGTTCACAAACTAGTAAGTGTCTGAAGCCAGATTTGAACCAGGAAGATGAATCTTCCTGACTCCAGGACCAGCCAAGAAAATGAGAGCTAACCAAAAGTGAAATAGTAGGCTTAGGAGCCTGGATGCCTTCTGAGCAGAGTTTTTTTTTTTTTTAAACCCTTACCTTCCACCTTAAAATCAATACTGTGTATTGGCTCCAAGGCAGAAGAGTGGTAAGAGTAGGCAATGGGGGTCAAGTGACTTGCCCAGGGTCACACAGCTGGGAAGTGTCTGAGGCCAGATTTGAACCTAGGACCTCCTGTCTCTAGGCCTGGTTCTCACTCCACTGAGCTACCCAGCTTCCCCCCTGAGCAGAGGTTTTTTGATCACTTGTCAGAGAAGTTGTTGCAGGACTCCCTATTTCAGCTAATACCAGATAAAACCAACTTAGGGGTTCCTTCTAACTCTGATGGTCTGTGATTTTGTGAGTTCCTGACCTAGTGAAAACTGACACCATAGGTGTGGGGACTTGGAGAATCAAAAGATAAATTCCCCCATATAATCTAATAGGGGAAATAAGACACATATGAAGTAGAATATGTAACTGAATAAGAAAGTTATGCTCAAAGTGGTATCACAAAGGGGTTCACAGGAGGAAAAATATTTCTACTTAGGGAATCAGGGAAGGCTGCATGGAAGAAGAGGTATTAGGATTTGAATAGGCAGAGCTGGGAAATTGGGAGAATGGACAATGGTATAGGGAGTTGAAGGAGATGTCAAGTGATTCAGTTCAATCTAGTTGGAATTCAGGAAAGAAGAAGTATGATAAAACTTTAGAGTTAGAGATTGAAGGGACTTTCGACCCCTAATTTTATAGATAAACAGTTCTAGAGAGGTAAGACCAACTGATCAAAGTTACTCAGTAAGTAGGAAAGTCAGAATTTGAACTTGGGTCTTCTGATTCCAAATCCAACACTCTTCCCACTATTTCTTGTTTACAAATATATCAGTGATGCCAAGGAAAGCTAGGAAATGTGGTAGGACTGTAGTCAGGCAGATGAAGATGTTGCAAGCCTTTCTAAGGGGTTTAGAAATGCCCATTGAAGGTTTCTGAGGACTGTTCACGCAGCTGGTGCTAAACTAGGAATGAGTATGAAGGATGGAAGGAGGAGGACAGAGATAGGGAGATATTAACAGACTTTCAATAGTGCTAGAAAGAGGGAGTGTGGACTTTAAACTAAAGTGATGTCTAGGGAATGGAAAGAGGGATACAGATGAAGAAACAACTGTAGTCACAACTTAAAGGGAGTGGTGACCGATTTTCCTAGAGAGGAGGAATCAAAGATAACTCTGAATTTACTAATATAAGAGGCTGGAATATTGGAGGCAGTAGCTTTTTCTGAAATAAAGAAGAGATTTTGTGAGATTTTGAAGAAAAGATGCTGAGCCCAGTTTGAGTTGGGATTTTTAGGTGATAGAACATCATTGAATTAGCACTAGAAGAAACTCAGGAGACCATCCAAATTATACTCCATATTTTGTAGATTAGATAACTGAGGCTAGAAATGTTCAGTAATTTGGCCAAGGTCACAGAGATACTTAAGTGTAAGAAATGAGATAATTGAGGAGACAACTAGAAATGTCAATCTGAAGTTCCAGGAAAGTATAGTACTCACATAAGGGTTCGGATACACATTTGGGAACCTTATGCATATGTGATAGTTAAAGATGAGGAAATGGAAAAAGCCAACAAAAGGGAAATTACAAAGAAGATGGCTAAGAATAGAGCCTCCGGTCTTCCTATATTAAGGGGAGAATAAGAAGAGGAAACAAACAAAGAAGGAGTAGTCACACAGGGGAGAGGAAAAATAGGAAGAGGATGGTGGCAGTCAATAATCTAAAATTTTTACAGATGAATGATAGAAGGTAATGGGATGCTGTGGAGAGAGAGTGCTAGACTTGAAGTCAGAAGATTAGGTTCAGGTCCTGGTTCACATATTTCCTAGCTGTACTACTGTGAGACAGATAATTAGACTGTCAACTCTAGGTCTCAGTTTTCATATCTGTAAAATGGGGATAATGGTACCTTTCCTTTTTCTCATACAAAAACTTTTGTGAAGAAAGTGTCATGTAAAAAGTTAAACATTTATACTGGTTGTTCCAGTAGTCAGAGTGAGGTTTCAAGCTATAGGCTTGACTTTTGCCATACTCTATGAAATGAAAGTGATTATTATAATTATGATGCATGAGAGCAAAGAACAGGGTTTTGGATTGAGTGATCAGATAGTTTTGAATGACCTTGGAAAGAATCATTTTTGTTGAGAGATTGGGGAATGAAGGAGCTGAGAAGTAAATGGGTGGTGAGGAAAAAACATACAAGGAAATGAATTGGTTTAAAAGCTACTTGTGTAATATTTGTACAGTTATGTTCTCCATTCACAGAAATTTCTTTCTTTGGAAATGCATGTTTGTGGATAGACTCTGTATTTGATCACAGAATCCTAGATGGAAAGGGACCTTAGAGGCCATTGAATCTAAAGATAAGGACACTCAGACACAGAGGACTTGCTTCACTTTCCAAGAGTTGTATAGTTAAGTAAGTAGGTGAGCTGGGATTTGGATCTAGGACTTTCTGATTCTGTCATGTTCTCTATCCATTACATTATGGTGTCTCTCCTTGGTAAGTGATCATGTTCTGTGAGACTGGGTTTATATGGCAAACAGAGAGTAGATAAGAGGATGAATGGAATCAATGGGTAAAATCAATAGAGGCAGAGTCCAGAGTGCTAGATTTGGAGTCAGAGAATGTGGGCTCAAATCCTGATTCTACTACTTACTACCTCTATGATCTTTGGCAATTCAACTGACCTCTGAGTCTTAACTTCTTCATATGTACAATAAACAGGTTGCACTCAATGAATATCAAGTTCTAAAGTCCCTTGTAACGCTAATTCTCTGATGCATGAGACATTTATTTTCTGCCCTATTACAGACTAAGGACTTTGATAGGTATTAGAAAGTAATGATGGCAAGGTTGCTTTTCAGGCATTTTTCAGTCATGTTCAATTCTTCATTACCCTGTTTGGGGTTTTTAGGAAAGATATTAGTGTGGTTTGCCATTTCCTTCACTGGTTCATTTTACAGATAAGAAAATAGAGGAAAACAGGGTGTCATGAGTTGTCCAGAGACACATAGCTAATAAGTATCTGAGGGAGCCTGGATATGAACTCAGGAAGATGAGTCCTCCCACTAACAGGAATGGTACTCTATCCACCCTCCACTTTACTGCCCCAGATAGTTGGTTGGCACAAACATTATGGCTCAGTTTAAAAACAAATATATATATGTATATATATGCATATACACATATGCATATATAAATATACACATATATGTACAAAAATATATGAGGCTGTTCAGAAGGTCTCAAAGTGTTTTAATCCATCTCTTTTCCTAGATCTCTAATTTTTAATCTCATGATCTGATTTTATGATGTTGAACTGGGTTTAGAATCATAAACAAATTGGGAGGAATTATTTTTTTCAGTGAATTGGATTTCATTTCCTAAATACCTTTATTTTGGACTCTATCTTGTGCCATGTTCTTGTGAAGAGTTCATTCATCTGTAATAAGTGAACAATATTCCCAGAAAAGCAATTAATAAAAATAAGGAATCAGATAGACTATCATCTCACTTGGATTTATATAGCATCTTTTCTCTAAAGAATTCCAACAGCTATTTAGTTACCAAAATCTGTTCACTGCTATTGATATTTCTGCCTTCACAACTACATATATGCCCTTTTCTATCTTAGCACGAAAGCGCCAGTTTAATTCAGGCACTTATTACCTCATCACCACTTGCTTAGACTGTTGCAATAGCCTTTAATTAGGTCTTCCTGCCCAAGTCTCTCTTCGCTCCTTTCCATTCAATCCAAATCACTCATCCTATACTCTGCTGTCCAAGTGATTTTCCTAAAGTGTAGGTCATATAATATGATTCGATGCTCCCCGCCTATCCACTCAATAACTTCCAGTGGCTCTCTATTATCTTCAGGGTGAAATATAAAAGAATTTCTCATTTAAGCTTCAGAACCTAGACCTTTCCTAATTTTCTAATACAGTACAACCTGCCAGGTGCCCCTACAATAGAGCCGTACTGACCCATTCACGGCTTTTCCCACCAGACACTCAATCTCCAGTTTTCATACCATATGCTGGCCATCTGCCATATCTCTAATGCTCTCCTTCCTCATCTCTGCCTCTTAGAAATCCTGGCTTCCTTCAAAACCGAGCTAAAAAGTTGTATTCTTTGCCAGGTCTATTCAGGATCTCCCCCCACCCCCAGCTGTTCACATTTTCCTCTTGAAGGTTACCTTCAACTTATTTTGTAGGTATCTCCTATTTACCTAATCATCTACCAACTTTCCCACAAGAATATGAGTCCCTTGAGGGCAGGGATTGCTTTGGTCTTTCTTTTTATCCTCAGGACTTCCTTTAGTACTGTTCTATCCCTGCAACAGCACATATTAAGCGCTAAATACATGCTTGTTGAGTGATCTATGCATGAAGTTAAAATGAATTTTTATTTTTGACTCACACTGCTTTTTATATATGTGTGTTCATGCTCCTTCCTATATGTATATGTATGAATATATGGATTTACTTATGCATGCCTATATCTATATTTATCTCTATATCTATCTATAACTCTATCTTTAGCTCTCTCTTGCTCCTCCCACCCTGCCACGTGTGTGTATATTCAGAGTCATCTTCTCTGGTTTACTGATCCCACTTTGAGTGGAATTTTTTTTCTTGAGAATATTTATTTTTTATAGGCTTCTCCCTATAGTAGATGGTTCTGCATTGTTTGTTCACTCTAAGTGACTTGCTGTCTAACCACAATTCCCATTTTCTGCCCAACTGCTACGTCAGCACAGGCTGCTGATGTTGAGTTGGCCACGATGTAATATACAGCTATAAGCCCCAGTGACTGTTTCCACAAATCAGCACTCCAGGGGACCAGGGGGTAATTCATGTTCTGGTAGCAATTATACCACTGTCCCAGGAAGGGTCACTTGCTCCCAGAGGATCATCCGTATACATACTTCACCAGAAAAAGGCTATTTTCCAAAAGTCCTTTTGGAAACAGTAATTAACCTTCCTATCAAGAGCAAACTTTTCTTAAAGAAAACACATTCAGGGCAAGGAGAGTTAAAAATCTTTCCTGTTTTAAGAAGTAGAGATGATAAAATTCTAAGATAATTTTAACTAAAAGAAGGTGCAATAGAAAAATAGCTTTGGCTTTGGAGGCAGAGGATTTAGTTCAAATCATGCTTCTGTGTAACTGTGGGTATATCTCTTATCCTTTCTGGGCTTTGGGTTCTTCATCTGAAAAATGAGGGCCATAGTGTTAACAATTTCTAAAGTTTCTTGAAATCTATGATCTAAAGCTAAAGCCCAGATATTTACCAATTCATGACTCTAAAAACTAGTCCGCATAGTCTCTTTCTCCTTTCTTTTTCAAAAAGAGATTCTAGGAATCTGGGAAACATCTAATCTACAGATCCCAATGGTATACCATTAGATCATTGTCATCATCACATATATCTGTGGAAGATAAGCTAACCCAGTGTGATTCCTTCCTTTCTGAAATCAAGAATATTATGCATATGAAATTATTTGAAACAAGTTGTATTTTATAAAAGCAAATTATCATTTTTATACGTACCCTTATTTAGGTGTGCTATACATAAGGAAGTATAATATGAAAATCTGGATTTAAAAAGCATTAATAATGTATAAAGTATAAATTAAATTATGAGTCTCTGATAGTTTTCCTTTGCCTGCTAATGAATCTTATCCATTAATGATTCCTAAAATGCCATTTTTAAACTAGTGGCACTGCCCCAAACTGTGTATCAGTTCTATTCAATTCTCTCTCTCTCTCTCTCTCTCTCTCTCTCTCTCTCTCTCTCTCTCTCTCTCTCTCTCACTTTTTGTCTTTGTCTTTCTGTCTCTGTCTATCTGTTTCTCATCCAAGGTTGAACTCATAGATGAATGGGCTTCTGAGAGTTAAAGTTATCAGCATGGAAGGAAACTGTTTCTCTGAAAGATCTGGGCTAGAGGAGGAAGTCTGGGGGTTTTGAACTAGTCTCTTGCTCCTCTGATGGTTGGTTCAGCCTCTTTCCAGGATGGAAACTACAATTCGTAGAAGTCCATGCAGATATTGGCCCAAAGTAGAGCTCCAGCCCTAAATCACACACAGCACCTTCTGGGTACTGAGAGAACATGACATTACTTTCCTAGACTATTGATCTTAACACTAGCCAAGAGCAAGATTTAATGAACTCATAACATCAGGAACATGAGCCAGCCACTGGACACCTTGGGGGCAAGTGTTCCTTCTTAGAGTGGTTGCAGCAAAAGAATACTCACAGTCATCTTCCTCAGAGCTGAACTTTGAATGAATCCTCAGAGTGCCAAATGGGGCTAGTGTCCATGATAACCATGGGTAGATTTTATCAATGTATTCTATTCTGTTGCATATACAGCTGTACATTCAGATCTGTGGCTGCTGATCTACTGAAGGCTTTGCTTCCACTTGTAGTCGAATTGGGCTAACAGGGTTGTTACTCTAATTATCCATACAAAAATAGAATTGCTCTGAACTGCCCACCCTATACATCATCCTACTTCCATTTGGTCAGACTGCATAGCAAAGAGTATAGAACTTACAGTCACAGGTCTTGAATTCAAAGCCTACCACTGCCACTACTTACTATGTGATTGATTAGAGAATGCTACTCCACTTATCTAGCTTCTAGCTTTTACTCTATAAAATAAGAGGGTTGAACAACTTGGCCACTGGGGTCCTTTTATTTTACATCTATTATCTTTTTCACTTTTATGAAGATGAAGTTAAAAGCTCACTTAATTTAGGAAAAATTATCTTATTAACTATCCAAGTATATTATTCCTTTTCCTAATATTCTCTCATGATTTGTATTTATCATTTGAAATGAAATAGTTTACATTTACCATTTACTTTCACTTTCTATTCTTTTTTACAATTATTTGCAATTTATATATTTACAATTTACAATTATATACTATGTGTATATGCATTATGTGTGTATACACACTGTATTCTTATATATGTACATATATATATAGTACATATGTATATTAAAAAAATCTACCCTCCCAACTAAGCCTTTCTTAGATAGAGGCAAGAATTGTGGGGTAGTGAAAAGAACGGATGGATAAAGAAAATCTAGATTCAAGCTCTAGCTTGACCATTTATTAAACTGTCTGACCATGGACAGATCACCTGACTTTTTTGGTCTCAGGTTCCTTTTCTGTGAAGTGAGATGGCTGCACTAGATTGGCCTCTAAGATTCCTTGCAGAACTATCATTTTATAATTCTAATTCCCCCTTAACCCCTCATTCCCTCACTGAGATTGCATTGGGTAGTTCTCTGGGCTTAGTAATTAAATGCTCACTGACTATCATGCTCAAGAGAATAGTGAAGCTAATTCATCCTTTGACAGCAATTAAGCCATCAAATGGTGATCTTGCAAATCTTTTACTTAATGAGGCCAAAAGGATGCTCTCAAAGACTGAAAGATCTATTAAGCCCTATTCCTTAACATTAAGCTCCCTCACCTAGTGAGAACTTGTGGCTCTCATCTGACTCTCTGGCTCAGTGGTAAAGAGGAAGGCCTTGATCTTCTCCCATCTTCGTGGGATTTTAAAAGTAATTCTACTTTTGAAGGGTAATTACTGTCCAAATAACCCATTTAACCTTAGAAACCATCATCCAATCCAACCCCTTCATGTTATGGTTGAAGAAAAGTCAAGTGACTTGCCCCAATGACAGTATTTCTTTGCCTCCTAGAGCTAACTAACACTCATTACCCATTTATATCATCCCAAGATAATGCTCCTTGAAAATTTCTTAGGAGAAAATTTTGTCAGAGCATAAAAAGGGAATGTTTAATAGGCGATAACACAAAAATGGGTAGAATTTAAGGTTCATGGAAATAGCAACTATTTCATTTATTGTAGTATACCTCTAACACTATGCATAGTGCCTGGCACAAGTAGGGAGTAGAGAATTAGGTAGAAAAGGTGAGAGGAAGAAGCTGTACCAGGAGAAATTCCTCCAGAAATTTCTTTAGGCTCTCTATCACCTTACTTTAATGTTGACAAACACTAAAGAAATTAAAAACATTAAAGTTTTCTTGAATATGATTTTTTGTTAGTTTGACTTCACTCAATATTATTTAGCAGCATTCTGAATAGGTGCTAAGTGAAATGACAAATAGTCAAGTTCATTAACAAGGGGACTTTTTGCTTCTCTAGCAAAGAAGGGAACACTTTGGTATTTAATTTTTATGAGAACCATGTATTTGCTTCTTCCTATCTCTGCATTTTAACTAAAAACCCATCGCCACATCAACAAAACAAGAGATATTACTCCCATTTTAAAAGAGGGGCTTAGTTATTTAAAAGATTTAATCTGAAAAAAAAAGAGGGTTCCAATTTGGGCCACTAATATAGAAAGAAACTAAAAGGTTATTTCCTATTTAAATAATATGGAGGCCAAGTGAGATTTCTAAAAAGCTGGCAAAGAAGGTATCAGTGATCACTAAATATTTACTGAGTATTCATTATTTATCTAGTTTCACCTATCCTTGGTAAGGTGATACATTCTCAAATAAACAGGATGGTCCCTAAGGAATGGGTTTATGTTCTAAGATGCTAGGCAGTACTCTAATGTATTAGGTATATGCTAGATCAGTGTTTGGCTAACAAAAAAATTGATACATAGGATCAGGTGATGGGAATATTGAACAATCTTTATAAAACCAATTCAACGTGAAGGGAGTGGGGAAGTAGGAATTGAGAAGTAAGCCTCTAGTTCTTGAATATATAGCTTCATCAGCACCATTGCTTTAATGGTGCATTCTTCTAAGGAAAATTAGGTGAGCCCTGAATTCTAGTTTGTGAATTATGCTTGGGAGAGTCATAGGATTATTCATAAAACTAAACTCTTATTTATTAGACCCAGGGAGGTTTTTTAACTTCATATTAGAACAGCAAAGTCCTAGTATGAATAGCCTGAGAATTTCTAAATCTCTTAAAGTCATTTGTCCATGTACATTCTGATCTTTGGTAATGCCATATTCATAGATAATTGGAATAAACTAAATTATGAAGAGAGAATCAGTCCTATGAACCTCTATGAGCTAATCTGCCTGGAAAACATCTCTTGTGTTCTTTTCTTTCTTCTTTTAAACTTCTTCCAATTGGGCACACTCTCCCTCCAGGAAGCTATCTTATTGGTCCCTAGAAACTAGAGGAGTTACGTTAAAAACAGTGATGTCCGATCTAGTTCCACACAGGATAAAGATTCACTATTCTTCTATTATATTCTTGACTTGTTTGGCTTAATATTTTAAAAGCTTAATTTGAAATAATGTTCAAATGATAATTTATGAACCTAGTTTAAATCTATTCCATTTGGAAGCAAAGGGGTTGAACCATAGCTTTTACTTACTGTATATATGGCCTTTTGTTAGTCAATTAACTTCTTCATGCCTCAGTTTCCCCATTTACACAAAGAGGTTAATTTTAATGATCTAGAAAATTCCTTCTAACTCTAAGTTTATTATCATATGATTCCTTTCTTCTTTCATATAAAGTATATTTAGTGGGACATGTTCCTCTATGTAGTAGAATCAAGTTGTCCTACCCATGGGGCAATCAGGCTCTACCTATGTGATATTGGGGAAATCCTCAAACCTTTTTGGACTTCGGTTTATTTTTCTGTGGAATGAGGACCTGGAGATTACCATTGAAGTCCCTTATGGTTTTAAACTGATGATAATTTTTCTCACCACAATTATCCCTCTAGTCAGACCCCAGTTAGGCAGGAAGGAAGTTCTTGGCTAAAGGCAAAGGGACATTTATGTGAAACTCTAAAGGTTCTAGGTGAGGGAAAATAAAAATAATCCCATTTAATTATACAATTTTTCTTGGAAGGAAATGCAATTATTCCAGGTAACAGCATATGGGCAGGAGAACTACGTTTTCCATCATCCCTTATCCCTTATTTATGGGCAGTTTTGGGTGACAGAATAGTTTTACATTTCCCTGGTACTAGATGAAAAGATGAAGAAGAGAGGAATCTCTTCAATCTTCTTTCCCATATACCAGAGGAATCATCTTGTCTCACCTGACTATGAAAAAATGAATTGCATGCTTCCAAGAAACTTCAATCACCAGAAATGTCCACTTGATGAAAATCTTCTCTGACAGAGGATTGGAAGAGAGTGCTACCAGAATCCTGCGAAGGGAGGTCAAGTGTACTCTTCAATGGAGAAATGCCTCACTCCCAGTTCTTAAAGATGAATAGTCATAATGCCTCAAGGATAAAGCCAGAGGTTACATACCAGAGTTAATTATGTACATACCAAATGTGTACTAGTGTGCTCACTTTAGTTTTGTTATGCTATGCCAATCTTGAACTGATGTACAAAATCTCTTCTGCAGTCAGGGAGATCCATGGTTAGTCTTAGATTAGAATGTTTTTAATTCCTGACATATCGCTTCCTTTGTTAGTATTTGTAATTGTAGAGTTTGAGGTCCAATACACACAGGAAACAAAATCTTAGCATTCATATTAATTCTGTGCCCCATTCATTAACTTATAATTTCCTTTCATACATACAATTCAATTATTTTTCTAGAGCATTGGACCTAAAGTCAGGAAGACTTGATTTCAAATTGAGTTGCTGACACTACCTGTGTGACCCTGAGAAAATCAATTTCTGCTTCAATTTCCTCATCTGTAAAATGGGGATTCTAATAGAACCTCCCTCCCAAGGTTATTGTGGGTAAACATTAAATACTTGTAAAAGGCAATGAAAACCTTAAAGTGCTCTACAAGTGCTTATTATGGTTATTATTTAGACATGCTTTATTTAGCACTGCATTGTGAAAGGGGATACAAAGATAGATTTAGACTCTACTTTCAAGGAGCTTATGATCTTATGGGGAAATGGATTACAATGAGTAAGATCAACAGTAAAAGAGAAGTCCAAGGAAGAGCTATGACAAATTTGTAAGGGAAAATGCTTTTACCTGGGAGGATGGGGAGCAGAGAAGTCTTCATGAAAAAAAAAACAACAACACTTCAACAAAAAGCAGAGGTTGGAAAAGAAATAGTTTTCAGACATGAGAAATACCATAGGCAAATAGGAGATAGGAAAGGACATAATGATAAAAGTGGATAGAGAGGGGGCAGCTGGGTGGCTCAGTGGATTGAGAACCAGACCTAGAGATGGGAAGTCCTAGGTTCAAATCTGGCCTCAGACACTTCCTAGCTGTGTGACCCTGGGCAAGTCACTTAACCCCCATTGCCTAGCCCTTACCACTCTTCTGCCTTGGAACCAATACACAGTATTGACTCCAAGACGGAAAGTAAGGGCTTTAAAAAAAGTGGATCGAGAATGTACTTTAGAAAGATTATTCTCATATGGTAATGATAGAGATGGATTAAAAAAAGATAGACTACAGGTTGGAGTAAGAGTTAGGATTAAGATTTAGAGCTGAAAGGGACTATAGAAGTCAACTAAAATAATTTCTTCTTTTTTACTTAGAAGGTAGAGAGGGCCAGAGAGGTTAAGTAACTCAGGTAGTACTTATGAGTCTAAGGTTGTGTTTAACTCATATCCTCTGATTACAAATTCGCAATTCTTTCCAGAGCATCATAACATATCCTGCTAGCTACTAAGACAACATAAGAGAGATGAAGATTGGTAGTAGTGGGAGGGAAAGGAAAGGGATAAATAGGAGAGATAAATTGTTGAGGTGGAATTGATAAGCCTTAGTAAATGATGATCCTAAAGTTTTGAGCCAATACTATTAGCAAAGTGGGATCATCACCAGAAATTGAGAAAGACTGTCATTACAATGTGGTGCATGCTCATCAAAGAAAATCTGGAAGCTTGCTTCTGACTTGGGATGACATTAAAGAAAGTGCACTGGGGAGAACAGAACATGCGCAGACATTCTCTATTTCTGTTCAGGTGAATGTGTAGCTCTTTTTTTAAATTTTTTAAACATTTATTAATATTCATTTTTAACATGGTTACATGATTCATGCTCCTACTTTCCCCTTCACCCTCCACTCTCCCCCCACCCATGGCCAATGCACATTTCCACTGGTTGTAACATGTATCCTTGATCAAGACCTATTTCCAAATTGTTGATAGTTGCATTGGTGTGGTAGTTTCGAGTCCACATCCCCAATCATGTCCGCCTCAACCCATGCATTCAAGCATTTGTTTTTCTTATATGTTTCCTCTCCTGCAGTTCTTCCTCTGAATGTGGGTAGCGTCTTTACCATAAATCCCTCAGAGCTGTCCTGTGTCATTGCTTTCTGCTGGTACAGAAGTCCATTACATTCGATTTTACCATAGTATATCAGTCTCTGTGTACAATGTTCTTCTGGCTCTGCTCTTTTCACTCTGCATCAATTCCTGGAGGTCTTTCCAGTTCACCTGGAACTCCTCTAGTTTATTATTCCTTTTAGCACAATATTATTCCATCACCAGCATATGCCACAGTTTGTTCAGCCATTCCCCAATTGAAGGGCATACCCTCCTTTTCCAGTTCTTTGCCACCACAAAAAGCACAGCTATAAATATTTTCATACAAGTCTGTTTATCTATGATCTCTTTGGGGTACAAACCCAGCAATGGTATGGCTGGATCAAAGGGCAGGCATTCTTTTATAGCCCTTTGAGCATAGTTCCAAATTGCCAGCCAGAATGGTTGGATCAGTTCACAGCTCCACCAGCAATGCATTAATGTCCCAATTTTGCCACATCCCCTCCAACATTCATTACTCTCTCCTTTCATTTTAGCCAATCTGCTAGGTGTGAGATGATACCTCAGAGTTGTTTTGATTTGCATTTCTCTAATTATTAGAGATTTAGAACACTTTCTCATATGCTTATTGATACTTTTGATTTCTTTACCTGAAAATTGCCTATTCATGTCTCTTGCTCATTTATCAACTGGAGAATGGCTTGATTTTTTTATAAAACTGATTTAACTCCTTGTATATTTGAGTAATTAGACCCCTGTCTGAGTTTTTTGTTATAAAGATTTTTTACCAATTTGTTGTTTCTCTTCTGATTTTGACTACATTGTTTTTGTTTGTACAAAAGCTTTTTAGCTTAATATAATCAAAACCATTTAATTTACATTTTGTAATTTTCTCTAACTCTTGCTTGGTTTTAAAATCTTTCCTTTCCCAGAGATGTGACAGGTATACTATTTTGTGTTCACTTAACTTATTTATAGTTTCCCTCTTTATATTCAAGTCATTCACCCATTCTGAATTTATCTTTGTGTAGGGTGTGAGATGTTGATCTAAACCTAATCTCTCCCATATTATTTTCCAAATTTCCCAGCAGTTTTTGTCAAATAGTGGATTCATGTCCCAAAAGTTGGGCTCTTTGGATTTATCATACACTGTCTTGCTGATGTCATTAACCCCAAGTCTATTCCATTGATCCTCCCTTCTATCTCTTAGCCAGTACCATATTGTTTTGGTGACTGCTGCTTTATAATATAGTTTAATATCTGGTACTGCTAGGCCCCCTTCCTTCAATTTTTTTTCATTATTTCCCTTGATATTCTTGATCTTTTGTTATTCCAAATGAAATTTGTTATAGATTTTCCTAATTCAGTAAAGAAGTTTTTTGGTAATTTGATAGGTATGGCGCTAAATAGGTAAATTAATTGGGGTAGAATGGTCATTTTTATTATGTTAGCTCATCCTACCCATGAACAATTAATGGCTTTCCAATTGTTGAGATCCAGTTTTATTTGTTTGGAAAGTGTTTTGTAGTTGTTTTCGTATAATTGCTGTGTTTGTTTTGGTTGAATGTGTAGCTCTTTGATTGAAGTGGTAATCAAAAAAAAAGTTTTGATTAGTTCATACTGTCTCTTTCCTCAGTCTTTCTGACTGGTGTATCCATTATTGGACTCTTCAACTCACAATGTCTAGTGAGAGACCATTCTTTAGAAGAGTAGTCTCAGAGATTTCTCTCCTCTAAAGCTATGTACCTCTAAAAACAGATCTTAGTTCTTGGCCTCTGTAAAGAGACTCTGTGGAGTCTCTGAATTTTTGAATTTCAAAAGATCAGGACATCAAGCCACAGGAGGATGGGAGTCACAGTCCTAGCTGGATCTTATAGTCAGTTGGCCTCTTATGCCTCAAGGAGCAAGGAGTAGTCTTTGGGAGTAGCCTGCTGGATCCAAGTCAGTAGAAGATGAGATGAGGATTCATACAGTAAAGAAACAACATCTGGACATGAACTTGGTAGGATCAATGATATGTAGAAATTGAGCTATATTTTGAGCCTACCTTTATTGTCTCTCCATCCCTAGCAACCTAGTGGCATAGAGGAGAGTATGGTGATAGTGAAAATTTGTGTTCACATGTTCTTGATTTATCATTGAAGTAAATATCTATTTGTAAATGTTAATTCATGTTAAGTAGTTAAATGGACCCCAGGTATAGTAACTGACCCCTAACAATGGAGGAGAACATAGTCAGTAGTGGCACAGTCACTAGTAGAGAAGAGATACTCTCAAACCCTTTAGGGTATCCTAGAACTCTAAGGGGAAAGATGGAATATACTTAGATCTATGATAGAGTATCATATCATACTTGCCACATAAAAATACATTTTTTGAGAGATAAGTATTTGAGTTTTGGACATGCTGAGCTTGAGGTGCCCCTGGGATATCCAAACAAGTATAATACATCAGAGAGTTAGAGGAGAGAATGGAAGCAGAGATAGAGATTTGGAAGTTATGCACAGTCTAGGAAAAACCAAAGCTATGGGACTGGATGAGATCATCATCAGAAGAACTGTATGGTGATTAGAAAAGAGTACTAAAGATAGAAACTGGGTAACATCCATAGGTAACCTGAGGAGAAATGAGAAGCCATCAAAAATTACAGAGGAGTAGTCAGAGAAGTAGGAGACAATCATGAAAGTACAGGATCATAAAACCAAGGGAAGAAACGGTTGTAATAATAATGGATTATTACAGTGTCATATTCTAAAAAGATATACTTTTATAAGAAGTTTATAAATATACATCAGAGTCATAAGGAACTTTAGAGACCAACTAGAGACCAAGTCTTTCATTGCAGAACTGAGTAAACAGGCCCAGTTTGCATAGATGTTCTGGGATTCAAACTCAGATCCAAACCTATATATCTTTCCTCTATAGAATTTAAGAACTGAGGAAAGACCTGATGAGATTATTGCTCATTTTGTAGATGGAAGTGTCAGTAGTAAATTGGATACATGCTAGATTATATGGCTTTGAGGAGTGAGCAATGAGGAAGTAAAAGCAATGATACCTAATCTCCCTAGAGGTATAGAAGCAAAGAGGAAGAGGGAGAGGGAAGAGACAATAATTTGGGAGATGGCATAAAAATGATTCTAGGAATTCAAAATTCATCTAAGAAAATCTGTTTTCTATTTTAGCTATCACTAAAACTTACAAAAGTTTTATTTGTAGGAAATTCCAATTAAAAAGTTGTTTGTATAAAAAATTTTACCACCACCAATTAATTTGAAATATTTATGAAGGCTAGCTGTTTCCAGTTAGTCTAAAACATCTTTATTTTACATCAATTGTGCAATTTTGTATGATGACATTTTATTAACTATCTATTATATGAGGTAAATAAAGCAGAAATGAAACTTCTCTGGTTTTGTGCAAACATGATATAGAGGGGTATTTAGGCTTGATTTGTTTTAAGTTAAGTTGATAAAAATTTGGGGTTCTAGATATGGGTCAGTTTCTTCACAATATTTTGGTTCATTATGGGTATGATCCTTGGCTGGATTCTGTGCCTTTCACACAGAAAACAATGAAAATGGTATGTTTTTAAGCTGTTGTTTGAAACCAACCAAAATGTGAATTATATCTTAGAAAACATTTAAAATTAAAAACAGCCTTTTATCTTGTTACTACTAAAATAAAACCCACAACAGATGTATAATTTGGGGGAATGAAGGAGGGATGTTTATAATATTGGGGTCTGTATAGGTGAGAAGGAGGCAAGTACTCTGCCCCAGAGTTCAAAATGCCTGCAAAGCCTCAGTGCCCAGGGCAACAGAAGCTATGCTTCCTTTTTCTCAGGAGTGATGTGCATAGCAAAAAGGCAACTGAGAGAGTTAGTAGAGTACAAGGGAATAAGCATAGAACTTTGAGTTTTAGGATCACAGGATTTTAGGAGTTAGAGCTGGAGGTAATTTTAGAGATTATCTCATCCAGTTTTCCTCTAAGAAGAACTGGATTTCAGACCTAGTGGACTACTACATACAAAGGATGACTGTGTGGACAATTCACTTACGTTTTGACTCTCCATTTCCTATTTATAAAATGTTAATGAGAATACTTTTACTATCTATCTCACAGGAATATTACACGGAAAGAATTTTATATGTAGAGTATCAGGCCACATAAACAAAAATTATTCCCTATTCAGCACCAGGGACAGTTCTAGGACCATAGAACACAGTAGAGAAGTCTACTATAGCAGTATTTGCAATGGACTGTATAACATACAGAACACAGAAAGACAAATTCCACCCTTTAGAAAATTTCTCACAAGAATGGCAGTTTATACCAGGGGACTATCTCATATTTCTAAAAATAAAGATGAACTCTAAGAATAAAATATTGCAAGCTTATGGCAGGGGAATATTACATTACAGTTGACACAGAAGAGACTTACATTTTAGAAATCATCTAATAAAACATAGAATTTAATTTAATATTCTGGTCTGGAGAATTAGCTCCTTATATTCTAGTTTGTAGAAAAAATATATAAGCACACTTCCTTTTTCATAAAGGAAATTTAAGCTCTTTAAAGAGTGCATGTAATAATGGTTAAGATTATCCATTCATTTGACAGTTCCCACAGAGCCCAATCATTCCTGTATAAAATCAATGTATGTATTAGAAATGTATGTAATTGAAACAATCTGTCACCACTTAGAAAAACAAATTCTTTATCATTTGAGGTTAACAGTTTTGATCAAATGAGTTAACATGTCTAAAGATTTTGCAAACATTAAGGTACTATAGAAAGGCTATAATGATGATGATTTTGATTTTTCTCTCTGTGAAGTGAAATTCAGGCACTGACTTTGTTCAATCATCTTCAAGCATTCATTTTTTTCCTTTCTTCCACTTTGAATCCTTTGTAGTTACATCACCATGCTCAGGATTAGTGCTTTGCCTTTCTTTTTATACTACATATGTTCCACTACACTCCCATTCTTCTGTATCTCTTATAGTTAGAACATTTCATTAGTACCTTTTCCAAGTGAAGTAGATGTGAATGTTTTCTACCTTCCAAATTAGCTTATATTTTATTTACATGGTATAATTCTACTCTGTGGCCGCTAGGTGGCACAGTGGATAGAACACTGGACCTGGAGTAAGGAAGACCCAAGTTCAAATCCAACCTTAGACACTTGCTAACTGTGTGACCATGGGTGAGTCACTTAACCCTGTTTCCCTCAGTTTCCTCATCTAAGAAAGACATTGCAACCACTCCAGGTTTTTGGGGGTTTTTTTGCCAAGATAACTCCAAATGGGTCACAAAGAGTTTGATACAACCCCAAAAAAATTCATTACACACACACACACACACACACACACACACACACACACACAATAGAAAATAAACTCCTTTAGGAAGTTTTTCTCCTAGCCTCAGAGTCTGGCACAGTGTTTTACATGTAGTAGATTCCTAATAAAGATGATCCCTGAAGGAATAAATATGCATATGCATACATATATGCACACATATCTCTTTATATTCTGATACAGATTATCTTGAAATGGGTTTTCTTAATTTAGTTCACATATAGATTTCTATCTAATGTGAAATGAGATAATGAAAAATTACATCTTTAATGTTACTAATAATTGATATTATCTTTAAGTATGAGTTTAAAAATAATCTGAGCTGGATCAAATATCTTGAAGCATGAGATAGAATGCAATCTGGGGATTTAAATTCTACAAGTGAAAATGGTCATGCTAATACAATGTAAATAGTTAATTTATGACCTCTTTGGCCTAAGAGCATTCTAGGAAAGCCAGTGTAGGGTTGAAGGAAAAATGGGTGAAACTAGAAAAATTCCAAGTTCAATTAAATTCTCTTTTTACTTTGAGCAATGTTTGTCCAGTGCAGTCTAAGAAACAACCGGACATTATTAAAATAAGTTGGTTTATAGTTTGCAAAGAGAAAAATACCACAAATTTCAATATTGCATTTGGGTAAAACTTTCCCAAGACTGAAATTTTCTAAGCTGAAGAAATGGTTTCCTTTTAAAAAATAGGGTTATTATATGGACAAAAAGAGTACAAAATGTAAAGTACTCAGCAAATCATAGAGCCCTTTATAAATGTTAGCTATTATTATTGTTATTATTTTTATTCTTGTTACTTTATAGTTTAGTTCTTAGGTAGGGGACTGTATCAAAAGACATGTATGATCTAAATACTTAAACATTTTAGCACTGAGATCAAGAAGGCAATTTTTATTATAAATATGTATGCCTACAATAGTCTTTCCAATCAGTGGAAATATCCAATTTATGCTTATTTAAGATAGTAACTACTATAGTTTACCTTAAGTAGTGTGTGAAATAATCTATGGAAAAATAAAGAATTTATGATCACGAAGAAGCATGAGTTTCTATCATAAATATTTAAGAAGTCCTATCTTAGGCCTTTGCCTAATCGTCCAGAGAGGGTATCTTTGTTCTTCCAGAGTCTCCTAAGTTTACTGTTTAATAGGGAGTCCCTCTTCCATGAAGCATTACTTGATAGCTCCAATTTTCAGTGTTCTTTTATTCCTCAGAGTACTTCACATTTATCTGTGTGCATAGTCATGGCTTCAGAGTTGGAAGGTACCTCAGAACTCATATGATCTCCTCCCCTAATTGTTATGAATAAAAATTAGTCTTGGTGACTTTATACTAAATTCATAAGTATTTATTAGTAAATAAAAAGAAAGAGAGAAATAAACTTTCCAGCCTTTCGGACAAAGTAAGATCAGGACCTGGATTCCAGGCCAGTGTGGTCCCTGTTACATCGCTACTTGCCAGAGATGACTACATAGATTAGCATCACCAGGATGGCTAAGGGAAGGCTTCTTCCATAAGCACAAAGAAGTGGCAGAGAGTGAATGATTTCATGTGCTGGGTTTTCAAGCCCAATTCCATAAGATCCTTCAATTAGCCCAAAGTTTCACCTCAATCCTCCTCATATGTCACATCCCCAGACCTCTGTGACCACCACTGGTCAGGAACCTCACCCACTACACTGGCAAACCCAGGGACATGACTCCACAACTCCCAGGGGCACTCACTGTGGTGAGCCTTCTGTGATTAGATTGGGTTGGAGATCCCTCAGATATTTAATTCACACACCATTGGATAGGTGAAAAAACTGATTAATGGAGGTTAAGTGACTTTTCCAAGGTCAAACACATAGTTACAGGCATTGCCAGGTTTTGACCCTGGCCATCTGACCAAAAAAGCATTTTTTTATACCAGCCTTTATTTCTCTTGTAGGATGTAAACTCTCTGAGAGAAGGGATTATTTCATCTTTACTTTTCCAAATGTAGGGAACTCTACTGATTTCTGTGCAATGCCAGTAGAAATAAAAGAAGCCCCTTTCATTGTTGGAACATTAATAGGATTATATCAGACAATGTAGGCAAAATGCTTGTTATACCTTAAATCATTACCTAAATATGTTTGCTAGTCTTATTATTATTAAGATTTGGACCAGAATCACAGAATGAAAAAGTTTGGATCAGTTACAATTGTAGTTGCTAGTGGAAGTGAGATCATCTATAGATTGAGAAGAAGGTGGAAGGTGCCTTTTACCTAATAAGCATCTAATAAATGTTAGCTGAATTGCAATAATTTTTTTTTATTTTCTAGTCCATGATTTATTTGTCCTATAAAATGGGAATCTCTAGTTCTTTTTCATCTTGTATAAATTTGGTTGGCTGCCATGTATTTCATAGAAATGTTGTAGGTTTTAATGAAGCTAACCTTGTGCTTTGAGTCACTTTAATAGAATGAAATTTAAATAAAATACTGCAGAGCTACAGAGAGCCTATTTAGCCAAGAAATATTACAGGTGAGGCTGATGACTCTAGAAAGAATGTTGTAAAATGGGATGGGATTCTTTGTCTATCACATAACTCAATATGGTTACTTGCTAAGTTGCCCACTAGACCTTCCCTTTTCAGAGCTGAAAGAGTTTAGTACCTTTAGCTATTTTTTTCTTTGTGGTTATTATTCAGATTTGGAATCATTTGTGGTTCTCTCTTCTAGATGCTGAAGTATTCACAAAGCTGAGTCTATGTCTATTAATCAAGGGATAAAATGGATGAGAGTATTCAATTTAATTGAGATTTGGGAAAGTTTCTGCTGGGGCCGAGCCGGATTTTTGCTGGAGAAGGGCTGGTAGGCTTGTTAGGAATCTGTCTCTTTATCTACATTTTACACTTTCACAATCTGCTAAAAGTCATTTTGACTTAAACTATAATATTTTAAAAATTGCTGACCACAATATCACTTTATAACTCTCATATTTAGTATAAAACCTAAATTTAAACCTTACACTATCTACCTCCTCACAGAAAGGTACAAGACTGAGGGGACAGATTGTGACACATATATTTTGGATTTGGTCATTGAAGGTATTTGTTTTTGTCTATGTGTGTTTCTTACAATGGGTTTTGTTTTTGTTTTTTGATTGAGGGTGCTGGTACAAAGGAGAGAAAATATATTTTTTTTCTAATTGAAAAATTGAAACAAACATTTTTTTATAGTGTCTCATAGGTTCTAGATGAGAAAGAGTGGCTAAAAAGACACCTTAGAGCCAGGAAGATCTAGGTTCAAATTTTACCTCTAGGATATACAAATGCATGAATACTTATTTAACACATCTGTGCTCCAGGCCACTCTCTAAGATAGTAATTTATGGATAATTCACTGATAGGCATCAGAGGGATAAGTTTTCAACTAGAGAGTTTCTTACACCTGTGAAATTGCAAATATGGGCTGAATTCCTTCAATTCTTTTCCCCAAATTAAAAAAAAAGTATAATACTGGGCGCTGTGAATACAAAAAAGAAAAGAAAAAAATAGAAACATGGTTCAAGTTAAATAGAGTCTATTGAGGTAAAGGATGCCATTTTGCAACATGGAAATAAAAAAACAATTAACTCCTTGATATTTGAAGAGGGAAAGAAGAACAATTTGGGGGGAACATAGGAATAGGCAAGTGAAATGAGTTTTGAAGGAAGCTAAAATGCTAAGGGGCAGGTTAGATGGCCAGTGGATAGTATGCTGGACCTGGAGTCAGGAAGACTTTAGTTTGAATCTGGCCATGGACACTTAATAACTCTATGATTCTGAGCAAGTCATTTAACCATTGTTTGACATAATCTACTGAAGAAAGAAATGGCAAATTACTCCAATATCTTTGTTAAGAAAACTCCATAGACTGGATTGCCATGCTATGGTCCATGGGGTCAGGAAGAATTGGACATGATTAAAAAACAATAATGAAAAATGGTAAGAGACAAAGGTAAGGAGGCAATACATTTAGGGGTGAAAACTATATAAAGACAAAGGGGAAAGAGATGGATTTGCATGGTGCAAGGCAACAATTCTGTCATCATTTTGATTTACATATTCTTATTCTCAATTTTTTTTCTAAGAAGTTATCAATTACTTAGAGAGAATTCCAAAGGAATCAACCTTAGGCCCTGCAATTAAATGGTATTTAATCACTTGGATGGTGGAATTGAATCATAAAATTTCAGAGTTGGAAGGCATCCTCAGTGGAGCCCAACAAACTCATTTTGTAAAGCATATGATTTATTGAGGATCACGAAAGCTAACCAATGGCAGAATGGGGCTTAGAACTGAGGTCTTTTGAAACTTTAATCTAGTATCATTTTTATTCTATTTTGTTCTAAGAACATGCTGTGGATAGAGGGAACTTAGAGCCCTGACAAATTGAATGGCAGAAAAGAGACATTAACAAGGCCAAGGTCAAGGTTATTAATTTAGAAAAGAAGGAAAACTAATCTTCATAAAGGACCAGGACTGAATTTCAGTAGCTGACCTAAGAAAGAGATTTGGGAGTCAAGGTCAGTTGAAAACAAAATATTATCAATTCAACACTGTAGCTCAGAAGACAAGTTTACATTTTAGGATAGTCCTATAATCAGTTAAACACTCATCTTTATAATCAATTAAATTCCTATCCAGATATGTGTAATTTTTTTTACCTTCAGTCTTAGAGTCAATACTGTGTATTGGCTCCAAGGCAGAAGAGTGGTAAGGGCTAGGCAATGGGGGTCAAGTGACTTGCCCAGAGTTATACAGCTGAGAAGTGGCTGAGGCCATATTTGAACCTAGGACCTCCAGTCTCTAGGCCTGACTCTCAATCCACTGAGCTACCCAGCTGCCCCCCTAGATATGTGTAATTTTTAAAAAAGCTTAATAATTAAAAAAAAAGAATTTGTAAAGAAAAGAAATTTAGAAGGTAAATACTTGAAAGGTGAAATAAAATTAGTCATCTAAATTTATTAAAAATCAGTCTCTTACTTATATCATACCCACTATGAATTTGGCAATTGTCCACTAGTAGGAGTTGTAACAATTTAAAAAAAGGAGGTATGAGTTCAGGTGGCTTACTTAACACAATTACTTATTCCTCTTAAAGCCTCCCCACAGTCCATTAATCTAATAATTCTGGTGCTCCACCTTGGCTTTTTTTAATAAAACTCAACACTTGTGGGGTCATGAGAAGTACAAGCACAGATGATGGCCTTTTGCAATCCCAGTGAAACTTAAACAAAATCACTAAACTTGAAAAAATCCTAGGCATGAGAAAAGGCACTGGATAAGACTGCTTCTGATTGTGACTCTGCTCTGATGACCTCCTCCAGCTGCTGTGTACAGCTCCAGCTGAAAGGTAAGGATGAAAAGAGGCAGAGCATCTAAGCAGAGTTTCTGTGAACAGTGTTGGGAACTGATGTGTGGGTCTTCCCTGAAGACTGTCAGAGAAGGTCTAAGGCTTCATTCCTTTGAGAATTTCAAAGGAAATGTAAATATCCTTTTGGCCTATGACATGCCTTTCTTAAAAATGGTCCAGGCATGTTCCAGTGACTAGCTTTTGCTTGAAGGAACATAAACAATATTTGGCTCTCACATCACTTGTGTCACAGCTCCTGCAAATTTCACAATGACAAAGAGATGAATGGAACAGCTGCTGGCATGCCTACAATGGGGAATTACCATATTATCCATTTTTTTCCTCTTGTCAGGACATGGTCATTTTCCAGATAGAACATGCTTTACTTAAAAGTATTAGTTGCCTACCATATTAGTACAAATATTTAACTCTTCTTTGACTTAATTCCTCAACATGAATGTCTCCAGTCACTTGTATCATTGGCTTTTCTTGGAAGAATGGTTATTTTCAGCAATATTTCACAGGTGTGATTTTACAAAAGAGCATAGTATTTGGAGCTGGAAGGAGTTATTTTGTATAAGTCCTTCGCTGGAAGAGGAAACTGAGGCTCTGAGAAATTAAGTGACTTGGTCAAGATCATACTGGTTGCAGAGTCAGAATTTCGAGTTAGAGCATCTATGTTGTTTTCCTTATACTCTTTCTTATTCAATATAACAGGTTTGAACCAGTGATGAGACTATCTAGTGGCAGCTGGGAGTACAGTGGATAGAGCTTTGGTTCTGGAGTCCAGAAGATCTCAGTTCAAATTTGGTCTCATATACTTACTAGTTGAGTGACCCCAAGAAAGTCACCTAAACCTCTATTTGTTCTAGCTTCCTCATCTTTAAAATGGGGATAATAATATAACCTATGTCCTAGGTTTGTATGAGGATAAAATGAAATAATAATTGTTAAGTGCCAAGGACAGTGTTTGGCAAATTAGTAAGTAAGAGCTGTATAAATGTTGTTGTTATCATTGTCATCATTATCATCACTTTTAACTGCTTAAAACACAATGTAAAGATTGTTTACCCCCAACTAGTAGACACATTTCGGGCATAGCTATTTCTGTAAAACTTACAAGCACGATGTAATGATGCTGCATTACATCTCTATAATGATGATGCATTACATATGGGATAATAAAAATCATTTTGTAACCATAAAGCATTGCATAAAATTGCTGTTTTTATGTGGTATTACTAATTTAAAATTCTGAATCTCCAAGCAAAAATTCAGAAACAGGCCCATTATACTTTTTT
Organism: Gracilinanus agilis; assembly: GCF_016433145.1. Lineage (NCBI taxonomy): Eukaryota > Metazoa > Chordata > Mammalia > Didelphimorphia > Didelphidae > Gracilinanus > Gracilinanus agilis. The sequence continues at coordinate 93,335,931 of NC_058135.1, forward strand.
AATGACTGAATAAATATATCCCTAGAAGAAAGGCACCTCTTCCTTTACTGGGTGCTCCTCCCTTTGCTGGTCCACTCCCAAGTACAGGACAACTTAAAAATTGGAATTCAAGGTTTGCTCTAGACAAAACTATAAAATAGGAGAAGGATGTTTTTCTTTCTTCAGCTTTCCATTTATAAATCTTTTCTCCTGCTCCTCAAAGTGCTTTCCTCCTAAGTCTCCCAGGAACTGTGCCTTTTCCTTTCCTCTATCAAAGAAGCCATACTCTTAGGGAAGGTTCTGATATTAGCCATTTACATTTTAGTGTAAATTGAACTTATTGTGTCAGTTCTCCACATATTTGTATATTAAGCCTTATCTCTAATTATGCAATAAGTGGATTTGTTCTTATTAAAGACATTTCAGGTTATCACGGAAGTTTAAGAGAAGAGTTCCTTTAGAAAGACTCCTTTAATAAATGATTTTAAATCACTTTTCTGTTCAGGAATTTAATAGAATTCAAAAGTCACACTTCCTCCTAAATGAGCATACAACTAATGACATGGATATCCTCAAGTGTCCCTGAAATCCAACCCTAGAGAAGGCTGCTACTTTTTGATGAAGCATAAGGCCAGGCCTGCTTAATTATGAAGACTTGTACTGCTTACATTGTTACTAGACATTCCATTACTATTCTTTCAGGAGGCCATTTCATTTTTTTTTGCCTGATAACAAAAAATACTTTCTATTAAAAATTTTATTGATATTATTTGTTGTTACAATGCCCAATTTCTTCTACTACCCCCTTCAGGAGGCCATTTCAAGTTGGATCTATAGTCATCTCAGCTTACATGATAAAGGAAGTTGGCTCATTCTTCCAAATAAGACATGAATGAGAGATCACTAGTATCTGTAAACAAAGACTATAGGACAAAGACTGAAATTCATATTTAGCTTTACTGTTTCCAGATGAGAATTTTACAATTGTTCACCTATTAGGAGATAGTATGAAAAAAAAAACAAAAAAAATTAAAAATTAAAAAAAAAAAGAGATAACCTGCCTTTTAGAATAGACCAATAGCCTTGGAGTTAGGAAGTTCTGGATTCAAATCCTACAACTACTTACTATATATAGATATATAGTAAGTAGTAGCTATCTATAGATATTAAGAAGTAGCAGTAGGATTAAACTCTCTTTAAACTCTCTGAATCTTAGTTAACTCATATGTAAAACGAGGACACTAATACCTGTAGCAATCACTTCAAAGTGTTATTATAGGCTCAAATGAACATGTAGAATATTTTGCTGAGTTTAAAGGAAAATGATGCTAGTTTGTTATAGTTAGTGGATTATAGTAGCAATACACCTCCCTTAGTGTCTTTCTTTCAAAGAACCCTTTGCTCTCTATTCAGTGTTGTTACATTCATTTTAGGAAGTTGCTCTTGGTAGGGGACTGAGAGACATACTGTTTATATTGGGAGGATGAATCAATGGACTGCAAGGTCAGGTTGGACCCATTCAGAGACATACAACAATTCATTTGGTGAGTCGGGCTACAGATCTCCTTTTTAAATAATTCCCAGAGCATCATGCCATAGTCTACCTAATAAATGTGCAACAAAGGTTTTGCTATTTGGTCCAAACCTCACTCCATTATTAGAATATGTATGCAGCCATGTTTTTAAATTACTTCAATCTCCCATGATATTGTCATACTTTCCTTTTACCATCCACTTTTGTAGTCACTTCTACCTTGTCTCTGACATCCTTTAAAGACATAATTCTCTAGCCTTCTCTACTTATTGAAATTCTTATCCTATCTGACAGTTTCCTTGTTAGCCCAGCTGCTGTCTCGAAATAATGTTTCCTTCGGGCTTTCTCGGCGGGATCAGAATGGCTTCAGACTGTATTATGAGCTTTTGGCCCCTGGGTGGCATTGGCAATTCTAGGGCTATAGGACCAAGATGGAGACTAGTAGGCTGGCACAGAGCAACTGGGAGTTGATTCTATAGGATATGTGGGAAGACTGGAATCTAAGAGGCTGGAGGAAAACCAAAAATGTCTGGCTGAAACTTGAAGTAATTCCTGTTAAGGGAGTGAGATACATGTTTACTTGGAGTAATCCTTGTTAAAGAGGTGAGATACATATTCATTTCACTGTGTAACTTTGGTGCTCCATTTCTAGAAGGGACTAAGAGCAGTAGATAAATGTTACTCTATTATAGACTTTCCCTTTTATATTTTCCAAAGGTGATATAGTAATTAGGAGCAAAGGATTCATACTTTCTATTAAAAGGTTGGATTTAGAATCTGAGGTTTCCCCCAGAGTTCTAATTGTTTTTCTAGTTACATAAGGACATTTTTTAGACTTGGAAGAAATCCCGAGGACTACCTAGTTCAATCCTTTTATAGTATTTTATTGGTTGGAGGAGCTGGAGGAGTTAGTTCTAGAGACATAACCAGAAGTAACATCTGCTGACTTTCAGGGAAAAGGGTTTTCAAATCCAGGAAATAAAATGTTGAAAAATGGGCAAAAGTAATTGATATTAAAATAGCTTTTGTGGGCAAATTCTTGGCTGAAACTGGAAACAGAGACACTCACTTCAACAAAATTCAGCAAGTATTATAAGCAAGTATGCTAAATTACGGGAGAGATGCAGAAATGAATGAGATGTCATTTCTGCTCTCAATGAGTTTATATTATACTATTAGAAGTCTATAGGCATGTATCTATCTACAGTTATTATTATTAAGCTGACTTCCTCATTGTTTCTCTATACAACATTCCATCTTTTGATAATATGCATTTTCCCTGGCTGTCCCTCATGGCTGGAATTCTCTCTTCCCTTATCTCTTCCTGGGCTTTGTTTATCTCTGCTAAGATCAATTCTTTCCCAAGATACATTTTATCATCCCCCCTCACTACCATTGTCTTCCCTCTTGGATTATCTCCAATTTATCCATTATATATCTTGTTTGTACATAGTTGTTGTCATATTGTCTTCTCTTCTAGATTGGGAGTTCCTTGAAAGCAGGAACTGTATTTATCTTTCTTGTTAATCCAGCACTTAGCATATGGTACCGGACATAGAAAGCCTTTAATAAATGCCTGCTGACTTGAAATGATCAAAAATGATTTGTCTTAGTTTTAAATAAATATTTTAAAATATTTTAAGTAAATATTTTAAATAAAAAATAAATATTAGAAGTACAAGGCATCTTAATGGCCTTTTTGTTTAAGAAACTGAAGTTTATATTGGTTATATAGCTGACCCAAGTCAACAGTCATATTTAATTTTTGGAAAGGTTTCATGGAGCAGATGATATTCAGCGAGGCCTTGCAGGATGGGTTGGACTTTGCCTGATGGAGATACCGAGGGAAGGCATTCCTTGCTAGTAGAATTACATGAGCAAAAAGGCAGGGAAAAAGGCAATATGTATTATAGGAACAGCTGGATAATATTTTAGTTAGGCTGAAATACGAGATAACATTAGGACATATTGGAAAAGGAAGCTGAAAACATTGTCTGAGATCATAATGTGAAAGGCTATACATAGGAGAATGAAAATTATGACAAAATGGTAGTCACTGATGATTTTTCAAATAGAAAAATATTATAATTGGAAATGCTCTTTAGGAAGATTAGCTTATTGATGGTTAAACTTATTGAACAGTGTGGGGAGGAGAAAGATACTATATGAATTGATGCCAGTTGAGAGGCTGTTCGAATAGATGAAATGTAATGGCATAGAGCTGAACTGGGAGAGTGGAATTAACTGGAATGGAAGGTAGAGAATAAACACTAAGTATTTTCAGAAGTAGAACGAATACATCACATGACAACTGCTTCATTGTAGGGATTATTGGATCATAGGATTTAAAACTGGAAGGAATATTAAGTATCATCTAATCCAGCTATCTTTTTTTTTTTTAAGAGGAAATCCTGACCCAGAGAGTTTGTGTCTTGTTCAGTTACAAGCAGAACAAGTACTAAAGTGATAGAGCAAGCAATTTAACTTAGGTATTAGAGGGTAGGTATTTGATGTAGGCAATATATTTTGGAGTTCAAAAGAGATTTTTTGGGGGTGGGAGAGGAAAAGAGAAATGAAAAATCTAAGCTGGTTTTGGAAACACTGAGTTTGATAGATGTTAAGGATCTTCACATGGAGATACCAGGTAACAGTTGAAGACAACTGGATGCTTCGAAGAATAGTTAAATGTTTTGGAGACATTCTCATAGAGTAGGAATTCTTAAGGTTTTGAGTTTTGGGGTTTTTTTTTGGCATGGATTAATTGGGCCCTCTGTGGAAACTTGTGGGTCCCTTCTCAGAAAAGTGTTTTTTAAATTCAAAGAACAAAATCCTGGGTTACAAAAAATATTGATTTTATTGAAATAGTTACCAAAATAATTTTTTATTAAGTTCAGGACACTCCATTAAAAATTTCTGCTACTAAGTCAAAGCTGTAATATATGGATGAGTTTGCCAAGAAAGGTTTTACAGAAAACAGTAGAGTGTCATGGGGGTATCTATATTTAGGAGGTAGGAAGAAAAAATATAATAGCAAAAGAGACAGGGAATTGGTCAGAAAAATGGGAAATAATTGGCAGCCTTTAAGAACATAGTTTAAGAAATTTTTAAAACTATTATCTGATATTGGCTAATAAGCAGCACAGTAAATCAATGGAACAGAATACACAGATATCAAACAGTTATAAGAGATTATTAGTACCATTGTGTTTGACAAAGGTTAAGAACCATATTTTTTGAATAAGAATTCAATGTTTGTTAGAAATTGTTGGGAAAACTGGAAAGCAGTTTCACAGAAACTGGATATAAGCCAATATCATATATCTTACACTATTTACCATATGAGATCAAAATGGATATATGATCTAGTTACAAAGGGAGAAAATACAAATAAATTAGAAGAATGGGAAGCATATTACATGTTAGATTTTTTTATAGGAGAAAGATTTATAAATAAAGAAACCATTATAAAATATAAAATGGATAAATTTGCATATATTAAATTGAGAAGTTCTTGTACAAATAAAATTAATATCTCTAATGTTAGAAGGAAAGCAATAAATAGGAAAGTATATTGACAGTTTCTCATACAAAGGTTTCATATCTAAAATATATAGAGAACTTAGTCAAATATTTAAGAACATAAGCCAAGCTTCAATTGATAAATGGTCAAAATACATAAACAGTTTTTGGATGAAATTATATATATGTAATTATACAAAATATGTATAAATATATGTAACTATGTGAAAAAATGCTTGAAACCATTATTGATTAGAGAAATACAAATCAAAACTACTCTGAGGTATCATCTCATATCTATCACACTGGCTAAAATGATAAAAGGGCAAAATGATAAATAGTGAGGATATGAAAAAATGGGGACACTAATTCATTGTTGATAAAATTTTGAATTGATCAAAACATTTTGTAGAACAATTTGAATTATACTCAAAGAGATATAAAACTTTTTGACCCATCAATACCACTATTAGGCTTATTTCCTAAGGTGGTCCATTAAAAAGGGAAAGACACCATATATTCTAAAATATTTATATCCATTCTCTTGATGATAGCAAAGAACTAGAAATTGAGGGGATATGTGCCAATTGGGGAATGGCTAAACAAGTTGTGGGGCATAGGATTGTGACAGGATAATACTACAATTTTATGGAATAATGAACAGGTTAATTTTTGAGGAAAAACATGGAAATATCTACATAAAATTCTAAAGAGTAAAACAAGCAGAACCAAAAGAACATTATAAATAGCTACAGAAATATTCTTTGAAGAAAGACTTGTGTATGTCTACCTCCAGAGAAAGAAATGATACATAGAAATAAGTAAGTCAGAGCTTTATATATGCATATATATTTGTTATATGATGCCTTTTGTGATAGGGGGAGGGAAGAGAGGCAGGAAATTAACTGATTATCTTAACATTTTAAACGGTATAAACCAGTGATTCCCAAAGTGGGCGCTACTGCCCCCTGGTGGGTACTGCAGCGATCTGGGGAAGCGGTGATGGCCACACTTTTTTTGTATTACATTCTATTCTGAGTTCAATAAATAGTTTCATAATTTCCAGGGGGCACTAAGTGATATTTTTTCTGTAAAGGGGGTGGTAGGCCAAAAAAGTTTGGGAACCACTGGTATAAACAAACAAATAAAGAAGTTTAAAAGAATATAATTTCAGAAGAGAGGTGGGGTTGGAAGTAGACTGCAAAAGATCAAAGAGCATATGAATGGAGTCCCAGAAGTAGATTTTGAAGAAGATTGGTGATGAAAAAACATCATTAGTTATGAAAGACAAAATCAGTATGTGATAGTAATTGGAGAATGAAAAGTGAAGGGAAGCCTGTCCTCATTTGGTATAAAGAATGCAAGACTTTGACTAACAAGTCAGGTGTTTTAATGCTTGAGCTTGAGCATGAAGGGTTTGGACTGAGTAAGTTGTTTGAGGGACTGTGTTCAAAGCCAGAAAAAGATGCTGAAGCTTACTTTGTCCTATGTCAAGCAGGTTTGAGGAAGTTAGGTTTTCTTATTCCAGAGTCATGTATACTCCCATGCCCGTTCCCACACCAACTTGTGTTGATTCCCAGTGTAGTGACAGAAGGAAGAGCATCACTATGAAATTCTGCATTAACAAGTCATGAATTCATAGAGCAAAGGAGAGAGTTTTAATAGTAATTTGCTGGTGTTAAAGTGGGGCTCCATTGAGGGAATAGAAGGGTTGAAGGTATTTTTATTTATTTATTTTATGAAAGGTCAAAGGATAACATGAGGAATTTGGACCAGATGGTCTATAATGTTTATTCTGGTTCTAAAAAATCTCGATTCAGTCATCCTATCCAAGTCATGGGCTCATACAGGGAGATATGATCAATATTAACTTTGTGAGAGGTTGGGTATGGTTGAGGGGATTTCTTTCTTTAGGATGCATTATGTAAAGATGAGGAAACCATGAGGGAGATAGAAATCAGTGGGTGGAAAGAGAAATTGAAATTACAAAAGAGTGTGTGTGTGTGTGTGTGTGTGTGTGTGTGTGTGTGTGTGTGGCAATGGAACAAGGTCTTAGAAGAGCCTTTAGGATATGAGTTCAAAAGCACAGGTAGAAGAAGTTATATTCCCCATAAAGACATAAAAGAAATCTATTGAACATGTGGAGACATTTTTAAAGTTGAGAGCAAGGGAAGAAGGACTTCTCATTTGATGGCCTTGGAACTTGGGGCTGCAATAGAAAATAATGTTCTTAAAGGAGTAAGAAAGTTCCTAAGAAAAAGTGGCTCAGTGGATTTTAACCAGAGGTAGAGATAGAAGGTTCTAGGTTCAACTCTGGCCTCAGACACTTTCTAGTTGTGTGACTATGAGCAAGTCACTTAATCCCCATTTCCTGGCCTTTACATCTCTTCTGCCTTGGAATCAATGCATATGTTGATTCTAAGATGGAAGGTATTGATTTAAAAAAAAGAAGAAAGAATAGCAGCAATGTAGGATTTATGCACACACGCATACACACTCTTTTTAAAATCACAGCAGCATGGCACAAAGGAAATTATTTCTGGATTACCCCTGATATTTTCTTGGTAAAATACCAAGGTACTAGGGTCAAGAGTCATATTACTCCAAAGTGGTTCTTTATAGAAATAACATCATGATTCAGATAGTCTCATTTACTGTAATTTAAAGGGATGTTTAGCTTCATTTTAAATATCTTCTGTAACTCTATCAATTGTCTAGGGCCCTTTAGTTACCAGAAATTCCCCATTGTGACTGGAACTGCTTCACCTCAGAGAGGTTCAAGAATATCCCTGATATAATTACATTGAGTTCACACCACTGAACTATGCTTCCCCTGGAGAATGGCTGAACCAAATCGATGTTGGCAGAGAAGCCCTAAAGAACCATCATTAAGGGAGACTACTGATGAAGGCTGACAGTTTCATCACTGTCAGGCATGTCATTCCACATCCGTCAGACTCAAAAGTGGTAGCAGATGGTGAAAACTCAAAGAAGAGGTAGGCAGGAACCCATTTGTGTCTACTTTAGTAGCCCTTCAATCACAATAACCAGTGTTGCCTAGAACCTACAAAACTAGAAAATACATTCTTTTGCTTACCATGAATATCCCTGCATTTAAGTTAAATAAAGTATTGGAGAGCTTGGATATATATACACTGAACATGTTAGAAGACCTCACTTACCAGCACTGTACCTGAACATCATGATCTGTTCTACAGCCCACTTTCTGACTTTCCCTTCTATTCAGATGTTCCATCTTTAGTATCAGAATCAGAATCAAGCCTGCCTGCAAACTAGGACAAGTTCTTGACCATAGCATGCCCTGAATAAGGAGGTCTTTCTTCTTGATGATATCCTATACTGATAGCAAAATTTCTTGTTTAGGGTCTGATCTTTTGATACCTCATCTCTTTACGTGGGCTTTTGAGCCATTTTCATATATTTTTATTTGCCTGAATTCCTATGTTCTTCCTCAATAATATGACTTCTGCCCTGCTCTCTGGTTCCTCCTAATTGGAATGGCCAGTTCCTTCAAATTTTATGTGCCTACCTGAACTCTTAAAATTCTGCCTTGAATTTTAATACCAGAATATGATATACTTTGCCTTATTTCTACATCTATAGATATCCTATTCCATGGTGGCCACTGGACTCTAACTGCCTATCCTGGTTTTGGTTCAGCTTGGCTTGTTCTGGATACTGAATCCATGCTGAACATGTTGATGAGTGATCCATTGAAAACACTGAGAAAATCTCAATGGGGTCAATGGTCCATTTTTTAACATTGGTGGTACTTCTAGGTCATATAATTTTAGTTTCAGTGGATCTATGAGTCTTGGGGTATTTAAGAAACTTTTCACAGGGAAGAATTTAGAAAGATTATAGTATATCATATATGTTGATACTAGAGAAAAAATGGCATTAAAATGAGAGGGAACAATGAGAATAGGGTAAATGTAAAGAGCTGCTCCAAAATATTTGAAAATAAAATTTGTAAAATGATAAAGGAGAAATTAGTCTCCAAAGAAGATATATGAGAAGACATCTCCCTGTACTACTTTGCAGTAGTGTGGGTCCTTGGGAATACAAATGTAGTTCTATGGGAATTGCAAATATTGCCAGAATTTTATACCATATTATTGATTGGTTTTCACTGACTTTTCTCTTTTTTCTCTTTTTTTTATTTAAAATTTTTCACATATGAGATGGTTTTCTGGGATAGAGAAATTGATGTGATGTTAAAACCAAAGATATCAATCATTTTTTTAAAGTAAAAAAAGAGGTGACCTTCAGATATATAGAACTCTATTGTACAGATATATTTCACCACTGTACTTCTCAATTTATCTTAGACCACAATCATTAGCTCTTAAAATATTTATTGATATTCTTTATTTTTTATGTCATGTGTTCATTTCCCAGTACACATCTATCTCAAGTCTACCAATAAGCTATTTCTTGTAACAAAAGTTAAAAAGAAAGAGAAAAAAATACCAACAATCCAGCCCAGCAAAAGCAGCTCAAACAACATACTGCTTAAGTGAGATATATTCAATGGTGTACAGCCATAGTTCCTCCTTTCTTTCCCTTTTCTCTTCCCTGCCCTGAAAACTAGTAGGTTATATTTAGTCAACCCTTGTCTGTATTCAAATGATAACAATTCATGTATCATTGTTTCTTCCATTTGCATTGTGTGTGTGTGTGTGTGTGTGTGCTAGTTCTGCTAATAAGATTCTCTGAATTAGTTCAGAGTTGCTTCATGTTTCTCTGAGTTCTTCATGTTCACCTTTTCTTATGATCCAATAATATTCCATCCACTCGTACTCTCCAATTTGTATCAATTATATAACTCTATACCATTCTAAGAACCCTTAATCCTAGAATTTTGTGATCCTGGGTTTTGCTGTGTATATTCACTATTGTGAGCAAATTAGCTAAAATATGTTCACAGCAACATTGTTTATTTCTAAATTTGCTCAGGTTTGATTCCACCATTCTGGTAGAAAATTTTTCAAATGAGAGTTGAAACACAGTAATATTGATTGTGTGATTGCCATGGTGGTGTTTTCAATTTTAGGGACTAATTAAAATGTAATTTAAAAAATTAAAGAAATTCTATGAGTGAGTGACAGGATTTCAAAGAAAATTGAAATTTTATTTGCAAGAAGCTGGGAGGTTCAAAAGGTTGACTGGACACATTGTGTAAAACATGCCTCCATCAGGACTCCAATCTTAGTAGCCCTGAAAGTAAACTAGGAAGCAATGGTTTCAGCAAGGGAAATATATCCTCCAGTTACCCCAGTTGCAATATTTTGTTGTTACCAAGCAACAAAATTGTCCTATTTAGCAAAATCCTAATGCTGCTGGCAGCAGAGTCTTGTAATAATGCTTAATACAACTTTATTATTCCCCCTGCTACATTCGTATTGCATGTGCAGTTCCCGATTAGGGATAATGAGAAGAGGAGCGAGCAGCTCTGTGGAGCACCTGCATCCAAAAGAACAAATAAAATATTGATTCAGATAATTCCAGGGCCTGTCACTTTCAATGCATAGCATTCAACAAGATTTCATTTGAGCCATCACAAAACAGGGCTCCAACTTCCCATCAAGCAGTGTCTCCAGTATACTGTCCATTTCTATCACTTCAGGCCACACAGATACAGAAACATGGTGGCACCAGAAGTTAGGTTGGGAGGAAAACAACAATTTTGTTGACATCCAGCTTTATTCCTTTTGGGCTTCCTATAGTCATAAGATTTTCTGAGATGAGATGCATATCCACCTTTTTTGTTTTATAGGAAAATTTATTTTTATGAACTTGACAAACATCATCAAACATGTTTCCATGTACAAAGAACAGAGAGAAATGCATATAAAACTGACGACTTGTTATATGCAGCTTTTTTGATGTATATATATTTGATGAGGTACTGTCCTTCCTATCTGTGTCTCCTTTTAAATATGCTTCCACTCCACTGGTTCTTAACTTGAGGTCAATGAATTAAAAAACAAACAAAAAATATAATTTTAATTTAAAATTCTTTATTATTTTAAAATCAAAATTAAAAATATTAAAACTATTTTGATAATTACAGTTCAATATGATTGGGTTTTTTGTTCTCCTGTGTATTTTAGTTTATTCATTTAAAAATATTATGATTTAAACCTTTACTTTCTGACTTAGAATTAGTACTAAGTATTGATTCCAAGGCAGAAGAGCAATAAAGGCTAGACAATTGGGCCTAAGTGACTTGCCCAGGGTCACGCAACTAGGAAGTGTTTGAGGTCAAATTTGAACCCAGGACCTTCTGTCTCCAGGCCTAGATCTGTATCCATTAAGACGCCCAGCTACCCTAAAAATATTATTCAAAGAAAACTCGCAGACTTTTTCATACTGCCAAAGGTGGGCATGGCACAAAAAAGTTAAGAATCTTTATTTTACTTTCTTCTATGAATTAAAAAAAATTTCATTTGTGCCCTTCTCTCTTTTTTTTTTCATCATAATACCTTTTGAAACATTTGGGAACTTGGAAAGATCTACTTCTCTTTCCTAAATCTTTCCTATTCTTATGTAGGTTTTGATTTCAACTTGTAGCTTTTGGTGTTTAATGCTTCTATTTCTAGTTTGCTATATGGTACAAGCAGGGATATCAATTGTCATGTATCAAACTCTTTTAAAGTTTGCAAAATGCTCTGCATACATTATCTTAGTAGAGTCCTACAAGTACTCTGTGAAGTGGGCACTACAGATTATTATTATTAGTTATTATTCCTTTTTCATAAATGAGAAAACTAGATTCGGATTGGTAAAGCCCAATTGTCCATAATCCCAAGTCTAGTGTCAGAGGTGGGTTCTGAATTCTCTTCTTCTCAGAATTCTCATCCCTTTTGACTTTTACAACTTCTGGCACTACCAATGATGCTGTCTTCCTACATACTCATTCCTCTCTAGGTATTTGTGACCCTTTCTCCTAGTTCTCCTCCTGTATGTCTGCTAATCCCTTGCTGGATTTTCATTCAAGTCGAGACAGGCTATTTTCTAAGGCTCTTTGCTAAGTCTACTTCTCTTTCCCTCTATATTATCTCACTTGTTGAGACATCATCAGGACCAAAATGTTCAATACTTACCTCTATGCAGATGATTCTCAGATCGATTTATCTTATCCTAGACTCCAGAGCTCCAGTCTAACATCACCAATAACTTTTTGGATATCTTTATTATTCCCCCTGCTACATTGTGTGTGCAGTTCCCGATGTCTCCCAGATATCTCAAACTTAACCTGCCTAAGAACTCATAAGCTTTCTTCCTAAACCCTCTCCTCTTCTAAACTTTCCTTTGTGTCATATTTCCATTGTATCATATTCATCTTCTCACTTTGCTCACCCCACACATCCAGTCTCTTGCTTCTTCCTTCATAGTTTCTCTCTTATGTCTACTTTCTCTATTTGGACTCCACAGGCTATTATCAGTTTCTGCCTGGGCCCTTCTGGCTGACCTCCTTGTCTCAAGTCTCTCCCCACTCCAGTTCATCCTCTACCAGCTGCCAAAATGATTTTCCTAAAGTACAGATCTAACCATATCAACCTCCCCACTCAATAAATTCCAGTTATTCCTTATGACCAAATATAAGATCCTCAGTTTGAACCATTCACAAACTGGCCCCTTTAATACCTTTCCAGTGTTCTAATCTTCTATTTTATTCTCTTCCTTGTATTCCGTGATTCAGCTACACTCTCTTACCATCTCTTCCTCACATATTTCTAAACCCCATTTCTAAACACTGCCTTTGCAGTTCTCCATGTCTGGAAGGTTCTGCCTTCTCACTTCTAGGAATTACTTCAAAGAACCCACTGACATTGTGGCCTCCTAAAGGAGACTTTTCCTTGGTTTCTATGCACCCTCACCCACAACTGCTTCTCTTATGACCATTTGTACTTGTACTTATTTACTTATTGTTACTCACTATTATCATCACAGATCCTTGAAAGCAAGGTCCATGTTTTTGCCAATACTTTTGCCTAAGTATTGACCTTATTTGGCATAAAGCCTGACCCACTGATGGATGTAATAAATGTCTGTTGATTGACCACCCAGTTCCTCCCTTGCCTTCTTATACACTTTCTTTTCTTTTTATATAAACCTGATTTACTAGCATTTCATATAGTTTCCAACAGTTGCATGGTAAATACATTATAAAGAGGGATTGAAAATGGGAATCCATGACTGTCACTTTAGGATCTATTTGAGTATTATAATTGACTGACAAGTGGCATTTATATGCCAGCACATTAAATTTACAGAGCAATTTACAATGTCCTATTCTATTTTTCAACCCATCTACTTGAGCTGTTTCACCACATCACTCTTTGTCTTTTACTTTATTCAATTTAGTTTTGGGAAGTGGCATTATAATGAAGAAAAAGTCTTGGATTAGGGGTCAGGATGTATAAACTCTATTTGATTATATCATCAGATAGTCATGTAATAACCCCTCTGAGCCTTAGTTTCCTCTTCTATAAAATAAAGGAAATGCATTAGATAATCTCTGAGATCTGTTCTAGCTTCTATAAATATCTAAGATATATGTTTTATGGGACCATAGAATTATAGTTTGGAAGGTACCTTAGAGCCATCTTATTCAACCTGCTTATTTAACATATAAGAAAAATGAGACCAACATAGCTTAAATAAAGAAAATGTTTTCCTTCCTTTTTCCCTCCTTCTTTTCTTCCTTCCTCCTCCCTTTCCTTCCTTCTTCTTTTTTTTCTTCTTAGCTAATTATCTGGAAACAGGGCAAGCTGAGGAGAAAAGTCTAGAGATTCTAAAAGGCCAAGAGAAGGATAAAAGAGTCCCAGAAAATATGGAAAGTTGAATGGCTTCTTATAAAGTCTGGTTCTTTTAAAAATGGTATTTTTTTGTTCTTTTATTTATCTATTTATCTATTCATGTATTTTTAGCATCTTTTTAAAAATTGAGTTCCAAGTTTTCTCTCCCCTTCCACTCATTGAGAAGACACATATGAGGTCATGTAAAACATTTTTCCATATCAACCATGCTACCAAAAAAGTGAAAAATGTTTCATTCTACCCAGTTCATTAGCTCTCTCTCTCTCTCTCTCTCTCTCTCTCTCCATATATATATATATATAT
>NC_058135.1:93350509-93554044 GCF_016433145.1 Gracilinanus agilis
CTCTCTCTATATATATATATATATATATATATACATATATATATATAATTTTTCATTATGGTTCCTTCAGAATTATCTTGGATCACTGTATTGATCAGAGTAGCTAAATATAAAGCTTGATTCTTTTAAAGGGGAGATTATTCTAGTGTAAAGGATCAAAATATGAAAGCCATTGACATCAGGAAAAATGGTCTGGACAGAAATGTTTGGAAGTGAATGATAAATAAATGCCTTTCCTATTAGTCATGTTTAAAAATAAAGATTGGGACATTGGCCTGGACTGCTTTGATACTTTAATGGGTCCAAAGTAACAGTTAATTATATTGATTAAAAAAACATTTGGGCAGCTATTTTTTCCCTATCTACATGATAACAAATACCTGGTTTGAGGTTTTTTTTAAATCCCCCCTTTTGTTTTTTTGCTATCTCAGAATAAAAGAAATATGAGAGTCACAGAATTTAAAAGTTTAAGAAGAATTTGAAACAAATTGGCAATCTGGGTTCAACCTATACTCAAAAATGAATTCCAAAGATACTCTACCCATTATATGTTTATCTAGGCTATCCTAAAAGACAGCCAATGGGGGGAAATCCATTCTCTCTTTAGGTAACATTTCTCCTTTTGGATGGTTTTATTTTTTCCTTACATGAAGCCTTAATTTGTTTCACTGAAAAATATTTCATATTTTTTAGCTAATTATATATCTATCTCATATAATACAAAATATATTGTCCTGCTAGCCTATCATATCAAGTTATACATTATCAGAGGTTCTAGCTAGCATTTGTTAATCTCTGAAATGGACCTCCCCAAAATAATAATTAATAGCTAAGTTTATAGAACACTTTATACATTTTATATATATTGTGTTATTTGATCTTCATAACAATCTTGTGAGATAAGTATATTCTTATCATCCCCATTTTACAGATAAGGAACTGAGGATGAAAGAAGTTAAGTAATTTGCCTAATGTTATACAGCTAGTAAGAATACAGGACAGGATATGAATTCAGGACTTCTTGTTTCCAAATCCAATGCTCCATCAACTCCCCCAGCTATCTTCTTTTATGATATAATAAAGACTGAGAAGACATCATTAAAGATAAAGCTGTTAAAATATATATTTTTAATCTTTACCTTCTATCTTAGCATTAATCCTAAAGATAGAAGAGCAGCAAGGGCTAGGCAATCTGGCGTAAGTGATTTGCCCAGGGTGGCACATAGCTGGGAAGTATTTGGGGCCATATTTGAACCCACATCTTCTTGCCTCCAGGCTTGGCACTCTATCCACTGTGTTACCTAGCAACTGTTACAATTTTTGAAATATAGTACTATTTCATATAGCAATAAATATAGTAATAATTGGCCAGAATTTCGCATTCCGTCGTCAGGCAGCTCACCCACAAGACTTCCCCAGGGGCATCCTATAACAGTGCCAAACTGAAATCCACTCCATAATCCCAGCCCTTGAAACCACACTGCTCTGTGACAAAAGTCTCGCTTTTCTAATTCCCCTTTCCCTTCTTCCACAACAGTGAATTCCACAATAGTAACGTAAATGACCCTACACTATTCCTGAGGTCCTGGTTGTCTGTGGATTTGTATGCCAGAATGTTTGGTCCAGTAATCAGTGGCTACCACCCAGAGTTCCTGCTTGCTGCCCCTTATGATGACAAATATGCATGTGTATTTTCCCACCTGCAATAGGAAAGATAGTTTTGCCATAATTAAGACATTCCTTAATTAATAGTTTCTGGATTAACACCCATTACCATGATTTTTAGAGTCACAGTTGCCATTTATATTGTGCTCCCTGCTTTGCAAAGTGATTTATGTAAAGACCTAGTTTCTCTTTGGAGATCCAGGAAACCCCTCAGGACACCTTGGTCTTTGAACATATGTAGCTCCATTTCTATGAAAATATGTAGGACTAATTGAATTACCCATCCTTTTAAACACATGCCTTAAGAAATAATTAGATAGAGATTGTAGCATTAGGTTGTATGTATATTATACTATTCAAAAGAAGCATTTCTGACTTCTCTCCCACTGTAATATGTTCGAAATTCTTATTCCAAAATAGAGAGTGGTTTCGAAAAGTATTTTTTTAAATCTTGGGAAAATATATCTCTCTGCATATATGATTTTTGTTTGTATTCATATCCATACAAAATTATATATACTTACATCTATCTATCATCTACTTATCTCTTTCCCCTCCCCAATAATGTAAACAGGATACCATTAAAATTAATCACTGACACATAAACCCCAGGAGCAGATAAACATTCTGCTATACCAAAACTTTTTATTCACAGATTATGTATATATTTTTGTTTGATTATGAATGGGCTGGACTTTCAATGACTTCCCTTCACAGTGTAGATCAGCAACTATAGATGACATACATTTTAAAGAATTATCTAGACCATGTTGATGTTAAGGCACTTGCCTATGTTTATAGGGCCAGTGTATCTGAAAGACAGAAAAGAAACAGATTTTATTGATACTAGGATGTTTCTTCTCTTAAATATGTATTGCTACCCCTCTACCCTCTATTATTTATATACCATAGAGGAGCAGTATGATCCTTGCAAGATATGGGATAATTGTTGCATACAAATTTCCCTCTTAGTTATAGGATTATTAGATAGCTCATAGGTAGATGGGTCGTTAGAGGCCAATTTGTTCCAGGCTCTCATTTTACTCAGGAGGAAACTGAGGCACATATAAGTTAAACATCTTGTTAAGTTTCAAAAAGCTGGAAAGGCTCCAGACAATCTAGTAGTTATGCTGTAGCAGTATCCTTTGAAAAATATACTTTTGATAAATATACATGCTATATAGACAATTAAAAGTCCAGGGTAAGTAAGGGAGAAACTAAAATAAATTTCTGTTACCAAGCCCTTAGTTATTTCCTTTAACAAAGAAATGAATATGAAATGCATATTCATGATGGAAAAGACAGATTCTCTTTTAATAGTAATAATATTACCTAGTAGTGAAGATAAAGAGATGAGCTAGATCTTAGACATTTTTCTGGTGCTGAATTTGAACAAATGTATTTAAAAGAGACGCTTCCTTTTTCCTCCCACTTCTCAGCTGACAGAAACATTTTGTAGGATGGTGCTAGAAAGCTCTTATCACTGTAACTGTGCTACAATAACTTCTCTCTTGGAATGAAAATCACATAAACATAAAAACCATTCACAACAAATACTCTTTGCCAATCGAACTGATGGACATTCATTTCTATTTCTAAATCTGTAAAATTCTAACTAAACAAAACCAAAGCACAAAAATCATGTGATAAACCTTTTCATGGAGATATGAAAAACATCTTTGGTTCTTTTAGATGCTAGTAGATGACCTCTGGGGGCACACAGGAACATTGTGTAGTGAGTTGGCAAGGTTTTGTATTGTCTAGAAGAGGGCACAAAAGGAAGGCACTATCACTTGTATATATCCATAATATGAAGGATAATGATTTCCCCTTTTTTGCTTAGTTTTTTCTTTCTGTTCAATTTCAATCACTCTCAAAAGTAAAGTGATCTCAAGTTCCTACATATGTTTATTTTGTGTATGTGTGTACATAGCAATCAAAATGGGTTTTGAGGACCTGGCAATCTACATTGGGGGTTAACCTGGAGTTACAGGGAATTTCTAATCCTAAACAGTCTGTGACCATGGACTTTGGATCAGCGTAAAGCAGTTAAAAGAATCAGTTCCATTCTGATAGTGCTCTAGCTGGCTTTTGTTGGTTGGTTAAGCATGGTGGCTCCCAGCCCTTAATATATACCTCCAAGGAATCTATTTTTGTCAGGGAGAGGATTTCTATCTATTCACACCTTATTCCCTAAGAGGAGAGACCCAGTAGATGGGCCTGGAAAAGAGTAGAAACCCATTAGTTGCCCAGCAGAGACAATGTGATACCTTGCAATGTCATAACACATCCTTTGACCTAATGCAGCCTAGCATTAGTATGGTGATGTGATGCCTAGCAGAAAGGACATTCTCAGCTGAGTTGACAAACTCAGCAAAGAGCAAAAGTGTGTGATGATATCACTAAAGGGCCTTGGCAGTCCTGCTGAGTTGGAGGTGTGTGTGTGTGCCCTTGTCACAAGGTTCCTGGCATTTATTCCTTTCCATATATTCCTGGGCCACACATTTCCATGTATACATGGTTTCCACATATGTGCTCTAGTACATGCCCATCTACACATGTTCTTTGTAGCCCACACTCATTTTTTATGTGGACATCTTTCCCTGATGGCAGTACAAGTAACCTTCGGGCAAACATATCTCATGTTTTCCTTTGGATTTTTCACCTTTTTAGAATATTGTTTATCAAGCTATTGGATCAAAGTTCTTTTGTTTTAAACTCCTTCATTTTTTGACTGACTGATAAAAGTCAATAGATTGATAAGGGCTCAAAAATAGCTTTTCTGGGAGTCCTTTTGTGAGGAACGGTGTCTCAAGAACTACATTATGATCACAGATTTTAAACTTGAAGGGTTAGTTGGGCCTTTTGGATACAATCTGTGTGACCTCTTTTTTGGGTATCACTATGCTTTTCAGGAAATGGATACGGTAGGCACTAAAGGGCCAGAAATGGTTAATGCTACTTTTGAAGGCATTTAAAGCAATATATTGGCTACTAGGCTATAGTAAACATTTCCCTGGAGAACTTGGCTTTTTCCATTTTAGAACTTCAAAATGCTGTTTTATATACACAGATAACACCATCTGCAAAATTGGCACTCATGATTTTTTCCCCCTCTTCTCAACAGCCGATGCAATCAGAACTCATCTGGCTCTTTGTTGATTCTCAACAGCATTCTAATATTCCATTCTGACCAATATATGCTCCACCACATGTGAATGGGATGCTACATGGAGAGAATGAACATCAGGTGTTCGCGGTAATGGGTCTTTGGACCATCTTAATGAGTGAAAAATGCAAGCCAGGTGAGGAAATACAATCTCCCTCACTGTGCCTTGATTAACTAAGACTTTTAAATAATGAGCCCTATTCCAGCAGGTATGGCTTTTATTGCTATTGGTCTATTTTCAGTGTAACTTGAATATTTGAGAAGTCAAGTGCTTAAGATCAGATACTATTTGGCTTCAGAAAAGTGATTAAGAATGAATCTCTTGCAGCTTAGTGATTCTTTCAAAGTGTTATTTATGTTTAATAAAAGAGTATTGATTAAGACAGAGCCCTATTGCCAAAATTCTGAAAGCATGAAGAGTACCTATGTTGTGAACTAAGCTGGTAAACTCCTGGGGGAACATTAACTTGAATAAATCGGTATTGCTAGTTTAATCAGTTCCATCAGTAGTTCATAGGAAGCTATTTGGCATATGGCTTTATTTAAGCATACCTCTCTCTTCCATTCACAAATCTACAGTAAGACATCAGTACTGTATTCAAGAATATTTGATATAAATATAGGTAAAAGTGTAAGCAAGATTTCCCCCATTATTTTCTTTAATTATTGATTGAAAATTGATAACGTACATCAACTAGAAAATTTCAGAAATTATGCTAGAATCTAGATGGTGGAAAACCATGAAAATGTCAAATTGATTTCGATTTTGCATTTTGGAAGGAGAAGCACTATGGTGTACTGGAAAGAATGTGAGATTTAGTCACAGATCAGGAGTTTGAATTCTGACTTTGCTAATTACTTTCCATGGGACTTTGGGGAAGTTACTCAAATTCTCTGGATCCAAATATCCTTACCAAAAACCAAAGAGGATGATGATGATATTTAAAGTTTTTCTCCTTTCTCAAATCTTATGATGAGAATAAATATTGTGGTAGATTGGTCACCCTGTGATATTTTTGTATTGTGACGGTTTAGGAAAATAATGATAATAGAAAAGCCAATTTAAGAGAAGGAAAATAGGAATCAGATTAAGTTTCTGCTCTCAATTTGTTTTTGTTGTTAATCAGTTGTGTCCAACTCTTCATGACCCCATTTGAGGTTTTCTTGGCAAAAGTACTGGAGTGATTTATTATCACCTTCTCTAGGCTCATTTTACAGAATAGAAAATTGAGGCAAACATTTAAGTGACTTTCCCAAGGCCATACAATTAGTGTCTGAAGCCACTAGTGGTCAATAGTGCACAACTCAAAATAATGAAGACATTTATATAGTACTTTGATGTTCACAAATGGGTCTTCTCTCTTGTAGCTTAGTTACTTCAGAACTTTTTTTATAGGTTTCTAGCTTGAGCACTGGTGGTAGAAAGGCATCAAGGGAGATATTCCTAGGGGACTCCCTTTACCTTTATATGATTCCCTTGCTCTGTTTATATTTTTGAAATTGTGATGCACAAAAGTCACCTCAATAGCTTAGTTTAGCTATATAACAAATCTCAAAGTTCTATGCCCCATTTATATTTTCTATCACTCTATTGAGCATTTCTTTGGTCCCAGAGAAGAAATTCCTTGGGATATTTTCCAAGTTGCCTACTAGGTCATGAAAATCCAGGCTAGTTCCAGCAAAATTAAAACATCTGGTAACTTTATCTTAGAATGCTTCTATGGTGCCATAAGACTAGTTGCATCCTTCTGTTTTCTATTTGGAGTTTGGCTTCCCTTTTGTTTCTTTGTTAAGTTTGCATATCCTTTAGTCTTTCTCTTATTCAGTGATTCTTTCATCTAATTCCTACTTTTTAAAATATCATCATATGACTTTTCTTTGTCTCTTTTTTGAAAAGGAATTTTTCCTATAAATTATTACTAGAAAATATTTCCTTACTAAGGATTTCTGATTTAATCAATATTGGGAATTCTAGCATGTGGCAACTAATATAGATAATCAATTCACTTATAATTTAAAGTTGAAAAGGGCTATCATTGCCTAGAAGTATTAAGAGGTCAAGTGACTCGCTTATCATTATACAGCTAGTAAGTGTCAGGGACTGGACTTGAGTACAGATCTTTCAGATTCCAAGTCCAGAACCTTTGCTACTATGCCACATTTTCACTCAATAGGATAGACATTTAAAGTAACAGAGTGAAAAATTATATTATTACAGAAATCTTAAAAAAATCTTGTTCTTCTATACATAGAATGAGGAATTAAAAGTTTAAGAATTTAAAAATTTTATCCCTAATTCCTTAGAGAAACTCCTCTTATAGATAATGTTTACAAAGTTGACTGGGCTTTATCCTGAGGTCCTAGAATATCAGTTAGAAGAAAGAATTTAGTTGGCATGTAGTCTAAGCAATACCATCAATCCTTTCCTTGTAGATGGAGCAACTGAAGGCTAGTTCTAGAAGCATTCTTTCAGCACCTACAGTGTGACAGGCACTGTGATAAGTACTGGAGATACAACGAGAAGAAAAAAAAAAGAAACAACAAAAAAACCAAACAGTCTCTGCCATTGAGGAACTAAAAATCTAATGGAGTAAGTTGAAGTGACTTGTTTGAAAACAAATAATGAATTGCTTCATGGATCGCATGCAAAATAAAGGTGAGATAGATTCAGTTTGCCATAAGTGTCATGATTCTTAATATTTTAGAATATACCATCTCATTTTTATTCAAAAGTAAGTTTATGATTCCTGCCTCTTGAAAGTTATTTTTAAGTAACTTATCCACTACAATCTCTTAGATGGTTACTAGATGTCTTCTAAGCATCTTGCCATTAGCTACTTTCTGAAGGACTCGGTGGACTGTTTTCCCTTTTGCTTCATGGATAAGACAATCTTTTCTAGTTAGTCTCTTTAGATTCCTTTCCTAGGCTTTAAGACTTACTATATTTATCTGGCTCTTTTTTTCTAATTCTCCTGAAATCCCGTCCACCTAAAATCAAGTCGACCTGTTTGGAAATTCTCGTTCTCTACATGTTCTTTTCTATAAAAATGGAATTTAAGAGCTGGAAGAGACCCCAAGGGTGATGGGGCACTTCAGCTGCTCATACCTGATTCTTTAGCATTCCTGAGAAGTGGTTATATAATCTTTGCTTAGAGACTTCCAGTGATGAAGAAACTTAATGTGTTACTTTTTGGAGTAGTTTATCCAACTCTTGGACAGCTATACTTTTAAGGAAATATTTCTTTATGTGGAACCAAAATTTACCTTTAATTCCTCAGTCCAAGCAGAACAAGTGTGATCTCTCTTCCACATGTTAACCCTTCAAAAACTTGAAGATATCCACCATATCTCTTATAAGTCTTCCCTCCAGGAATCTCAGTTTAACTGCTTCTACTATGGCCTAGTTTTTAGTTTTCTTACCATCTTGGTTGTCCTTCTCTACACATTTCATACTTTCCCAATTTTACTTCTAAAATGTGGAAAACAGAACTAAATATAGTACTCTGGATATGATCTGACCTGGGAAGAGTCAACCAGAACTACCAGTTCTCTCTAGATGCTGGGCTTTTATTAATGCAGCCCAAGATCACATCAGTTGTTTTTTTTTTTTTTTTCAGATACCATGTTCCATTCTTGACGCACACTGAACTCATTAACTGTTGTTCAGTCCTATCTCCTCTTTCCTGTGTTTTGGAGTTGATTTATTTTATCTCTAGTGTAGCACTTTATCTCTATTAAATTTTTCATCTTGCCCGATTAAGTACCATGCTTTAACCTAGTTAGGTGTTTTTGGAGTCCAATTTTTTTATTGAGTTACTTATTATATATTTTTAGCTTTGTATCACTTACAAATTTGATAAGAATATCACGATCTGGCCATATGTGCCTAAATTATTTTTATCTACCATTTTTTTGAGCCAATAGGTCCCGTATATCTGTTCTCTGTGAAGATCCATGGTAAACTGAATTTCCTTTCCTTTTCCAAAGCCTGCATCCTCAATGGACTTTATCCCAAGTTTTTTCTTTCTAGTCTAGTCATCATTCTAACAAAATTCTTAGCTTGTTGGCTAAAATGAGATAATGTGTGAGCTCTTTGGTAGTAAACATGTCAGGTAACCAATTCTACCCATTTATCTACTTATCATTTTACACCTCTATGTATATATTGGGAATGTATGTATGTATGTATGTATGTATGTATGTGGGTCTATATGTACATATATATGTAGGTAGATCAGGATATGTTTAGATTTTTTTTAGCCAGATCTTTGATTTTATTCATATAGAGAACTTCCATTGAAGTCCTACCCATGCAGATCAAGACTTCCTTGGAAACTTAGGGTCTTAGCTGTTTGAGAGACCGAGTTGTCCAGAGTCAAACAATCAGAATGGGAAAGGATTAAGCCCATTCTTCCTGATTTTAGAATAAATTCTCTATTCACTACACCATGATACATTTCGATGACATCTTTAAAACCATCCTTTTGAAGACAAGGAGTTTCTAGAACCATTTTCATAATAGGCTTACAGTGAAAACATACATTAATGTACTTTAATAATATACATTAATAACAAATTATTTTCCCCATCATCAAAGGCAGGGTCACAGTCTTTTAACCAGAATGAGATAGTAGACCTATCATATTCCAGTGCTTAAACAAAAATACTGTAAATGTTTACACCCACATGTGTGAAAAAATAGTGGATTGCGAAGAGCAGTAGCGTTGGTCTCAAGATCTGTATTTGTGTCCTGGTTCCTATCATTTACTGAACCTGGATAATTCCTTTAACTTCCTTGACTTTCTCATTCATAAAATGGAGGTGAGAGAACAGAAAGTGGCCCTTGGAGTTATGAAAGACTGAGTTCAAAAACAGTTTCTGTTACTTACTAACTGCTTGATCTTGGGCAAGTCATTTAATAGCTTTCCATTTCAGTTTCCTCAAATACAAAATGGGTGTAATGACACACTTAATGATTGATCCTGGTGCTTTTGAGAGACACATGAGATATTTGCAGAGCACTTTGCAAACCTTAGGGCAGCTAGGTGTAGTGACTAGAGTGCTGGGCTTGGACAGGGAGGCTCATCTTCCTGAGTTCAAATCTGGTTTCAGATACTAACTGTAACTGAAGGCAAGTTGCTTAACTCTGTCTCAGTTTCCTCATCTGTAAAATGACCTGAAAAAGGAAATGGCAAACCATTTCACTATCTTTGCCAAGTAAATCCCAAATGGATTCACAAAGAGTCAGACATGTCTGAAAAATGACTGAACAATAATAGCTTGCAAATCTTAAAAGAACTGTCATCATCATCATCATCATCATCGTCGTTGTTGTTGTTATTATTATTATTATTATCATCATCATGTGCTCTCGGGCAAATTACTTAACTACTCAGAGTTCCAGACCACTATCTAGACTGTCAATTAGAGAGAATCACCTGGACTGCTGAGATCTCTATCTACAGAGATTGTTTCAATACCAGGAAACTTTAACAAATATCAAAGCCCCAGGTCCAATTCTCTTCCTTTCCTGCCCCTCAAAAGAACATAATCATTCTACCAACCTCACAAGACTATTGTAAAGACATTATCTAAATTGGGAAACATGAGAAAACTGCTATTTTCATCACTTCTCATGTCTCGGCATATTAAAGAGGTATAAGTATGACCTTTTCAGTCTTTATTAGTAGCTACTTTGCAGAGTTGTGAAGATCAAATGAGATAATATTTATAAAGCACTTAGCACAATTCCTGGTACATAGCTCATAATAAATGCTTGCTCTTTCTTTTTCCTCTTCCTCTTCTTTTTAGGACTAACACTCTATGATAGCTCATGGCTTCTTAGAATTTTGAACCGGCTGGGACCTCAGATGTCATCTAGTTTAGACTTCTCATTTTAAAGATGAGCAAATGAAATGAGACCCATAAATATTAAGATTTTTTATAGGTGATAAGCTGCAGAGTTAATATTTTAGGTCCAGTTTAATGACCTCAAATTTAGCAACATCTGCTTTTCTTTCTGGTGCATCACTTTTATGCATGGGACGTCTTTCATCTTCATCCCTTCTGCTTGGATTCTCTAGATTTCTTCAACATGGCTCAAATCCTATATTTTGCAGAGACCATTTTCCTGGTTCCCTCCCCCACTGTTGCACCCTAGATGTCTTGCTTCTGACCAGTTTACCCCATATATCGTCTCGTATGTCCATAGTTGTAGCAAGTTGACTTTTCCCATTACAGTGGAAGCCTCTTGAGATCAGACCCTGTGTTTTGCCTCTCTTTGTGTCCACAGGAACTGATGTATAGGAACCACTTAATAAATGCTTGTTGATTTTGATTTAATTGGATTTTATAATAATAACAGCTGTATTTATAATGTCCCCTCACATCTGAACAGCATTTATCTTTAGAGAAATGCTTCCACGTTCATTATCTGATCTCATCCTCACAGCTTATGTGTGTGGGGAGGTAACTGGCTTTGGCTGCCTGACAGAGTCTGGGCTATTTGTAATTCTCTCCATTCCTCTCACTGTACTGGGACATAGATCACAGACACAGTAATCTCTCTGGTGGTTTGAGGGGGAAAAAAGACTTTGTTTTTCCTATTACCTTCATAAAGGACACAAAATGTAAAACCCTTTTCCTGACTGAATTCTGCTCAATGAAGAACTACAGTCATCTATTTAAAAAATTATACAAGCTATTTTGCACAAAACCAACACAGTCACTACGTGGGGATTGATATGATTTGATACTTCACGTTGCAATAATTCAAAGATTCATAATTTTATCAGGAAGGGCATATATCTTTCTAGTGGTACAGACCCCAATCCTGCTACGTTGGAGCTGATATCATTCTGAATTGCTATGGCTGAAAAGAAATCATTACTCTGTTTCTGAGGCTCTCTAAACCTGGCTAAGTTTATCCTTCAGTGGTAAGCTAGAGTCTATCCCAGAGCCTATCTTTGAAGCCTTTTCACTTCAGTAGCATCTTTCAGAACTTGTCCCCTACTGGCATGACCTTTAAGACTTCAATTCAACATTCTTTAAAGGGCTACTATGTGCTAAGTACTCTGCTAGATGCTGAGGATATAAAAATTTCATCATTATCACCATTATTACTGTTAATGATAACGATGGCATTTATATAGACTTTAAGGTTTTCCAAGTGTTTCCAACAAATATTATCTAATTTTCCATATACTTCATAACAAACCTGAGAAGTATGTGCTATTATTACCCCATTTCATGGGGGAATAAACTGAGACTAAGAAAGGCTAAAGCTAGGAAGTGTCTGAGTCAGGATTTGAACTAATATCTCTTGCATATGCCTCCTCCTCTATTCTACCAGTCCCACCATTTGGATGTAGTCCCTCATCACCTCCCTCCTGGTCGTCTTCAGGGGCTTGATGGCCTCTTTACCACAAGTCTCTCCTGGCCATTCTCCACTCAGCTGTCAAATTTACCTTCTTAATGCGGGTCAGGATCTGCCAAATCCTCTCTCTCTAACCTTTCCAATCAATGAACTCCAGTGGCACCCCATCACTTCCAGGATCAAAGACAAAAATTATCCTTTGGGAGTTCAAAATCCTTGATCACCTTCCCCTTCCCATCTTTCTTGTTTTTTTATTTTTTTATACCTTACAACCTGAACCCCCCCACACACACACCCATGTACTTTGTGATCCAGTGATGCTAGTCTCCAATAAGGTTCTCTGTCTCCCCATTCTAGGCATTTTCAATGTCTGACCTCATGCCTAGAAAGTCTGTGAACCCTTTCTTAGAATAATATTTTTGAATGCATAAAATAAACTCCATACAAGTATATTGAAATATAGTTATCTATCTATATATTTTCAAAGACAAGTGAAGAACCCCTGTTGTATTTGTTGCTCTAGTATAAATTATGCTGTTTGTTCTTCCACTTTCCCAGGAGAAATGCTAGAATTGAAATGAGTCATGAAGTGTATTTTGAAAATAACCCGGTGCATAATTCTGGGTTTGTATTACACATGTTTTCCTCAAATTAATTAGCAAGTGGGTACCTACCCTGCAAGCATACCTCTACTAAGCTCTATTCTTATATTTCTACTTTCAAATAACCATTTCCAAAGGCTCATCTTCTAATTGAGTGGTTTGGTCTATCACCCATTGGGACCTAACCAAATTAATTCAATCTAAACCATTCTAGTGGTTAGGATGTTTACACAACTAGATGCAACCATCCTGTGCACAGAGATTTCCATTCCTGTATCTGCACTGCCATACATCTCCCATCCTATTTTCCATTTCAACACCTCAACCTCCATTTCTCTGCTTCTGTAAATTAAAATGGTTATTGGATTAGAAACAATGGTTCAAAGGAAATACAGAATTATAATAACAACTCAGGAGATCAGCAGAAAAATAATGATTAATTCTCCAGTTAGCCAGCATTTCAGTTATTTCTTTTTTGTTGTTTTTGGTAGAGCTTCCTACTGTGTAACATTTATTTGGGGACCTTCTTAATAGGGGTTGAGTTGATTTTGATCCCCAACCTTTACCTCATTCCCCACACCAGGGCACAAAGAAGACAGCTGCAAGAGTATGTTAAGAAACCTAATGATGAGGTCTTCTCCCTCCTTCCTTACTGAGTGTTTGCTAATTAGACACATAGCTACCCATGCATAACAGATAGGGGGCAATGGCCTAGGATGCATGAGGAATACAGAGAATTGGGGCCATCAAGAGGGTTAAGGTAATCTTCTTCATCTTTCTATAACTCAGCAGGAAACTTCTTTTCAGGTGAAAACACTGAAATTATTGCAACTTTTTCCTCAGAAGCAGAAAACTAGGAGATAGCAGTGTAGACTATAAGAGCTGCTACTAGTACTACTACTAGTATTCTCTAGTATTCTGCCCTGTGGAATAAAGGACTGTATAGTATAGCAAGTGTAGCAGGGTACAGTTTATGAAGAACAGGTAGTTATATATGTAGTGAGTTTTAAGAAATATCAAGGAAATCCAACCACTCCCATAATCATGCAAATCATCCTGTAACTAGTTGCCTGAAATTTAATAATTAGAAATGTATTCCTTTCACTCAGTTATGTTAAATACTCCTTGACTGGAAATTAGCAGATTGTGGTCCCAATCATGTTAAAATAAAGAAAAATACAATAAAATACAGATAATATTAATTTGTGGTTTTCTAACTCAATATGTTGCCTATAGAAATTCTTATGTATGGCTTAGTGACCCCTATTTCTATTTGAGTTTGACCCTGCTGCTTAAAAGGGTTGAGCCCTATTAAAATGAGAATATTCCTGGGTGAGAAACATTGATTAGTCATTTCTACTAGTAGGTGGTTAATTAATTCAAAAGTTGTTCAATTTAACAATGCAACATACATTTATTAAGCACTTACTATATGTCAACTCTTAACTATGGATGATAATAAAAAAGCATAAAATACCAGGTCGGCTCTTCAAAGCCTTTAAAGTGACCTGGAACCATGGTTTCTAAGACAGCAGCCAACCTTACTGGTAATGAGCTTCTCCAAATTGGTCCTTCCTTAGCCAGTAGAAATAATTTGTCACCAGGACTATATTCTTGCTGGACAGACCAAAGTTTTCCCTAGTTGACAAGGTCTTTAAGAACCCAGGTCACCTCAACACCCTCAAGGCATCAGAGGAGCCTGATGGCTAAAAATTCAAATTGATTGAATTTAATAAATATTCATCACAAATGTTTCATTAATTTGGAATCTATAACAACTTGGACCAAAGCTGTACTATAAAACCTGTCATTCTTCTGAGGTCCTGGTGATAGAAGTCCACTTCTAGTCTGGAATGGCACCTTTTCTGCCATTCATATCCTTAGAAGCTATCTGGGGCACCACCGAGAGGTAAATAACAGCCTGGACCCCAAGGCTAGTATATGTCAGAAGAGAGACTTGGATCTTTGACTCTGAAGCCAGCTCACTATAGGATGCTGCCTATTACTTCATATTATCCCTGGGAAGAGGGCTTGGTGAGCATAGGAAAGCTTTAGTTGATATAAAAATCCTTTAAGAGAAATATTTAACATACTTAAAAGAAAGAAGCATTGTACCTAAACATCAGGATGAATGAAAGATCAACAGGACTTGATGTTCATTACTGTATAGAAATATGTAAGTGGATTGAACACTAGGCTTGGAGTCAGGAAGATCTGAGTTCAAATCCAGACTCAGACACAAGTCACTTAATCTTGTCTGCCTCGGTTTCTTCATCTATAAAATGAGCTGAAGAATGAATGAAAATCACTCTGGTATCTTTATCAAGAAAACCCTAAATGGGGTCATGAATTGTCACAACACAACTGAAATGACTGAATAACAGCGTATATCTTGACTATCCTTTCTAGCTCTAAAGTTCTATAATCTTTCTATTGCTCAGTTGCCTTCAAGTCTATCTCTAGGCTCCTAACTGTATAGAATTCATTGTTCTTGCAGTTTGGGTGGGTCAGTTTAGGCTTGGGTATTCCCTGGATGAAGTACATGATATCAGAGCATGGGCCACCTGCATTAAAGGTCCTGTCTGTTTATAACTCAAAGGTGATAGTAAATATCTAAAAAGCTCTAAGCATGAGAGTTCTGCTTCTGAATTACCTATTTTATTCCTGTATCTGGACTCTGCCTCAGCAGGTTATCCTGTGCTCCCTTTTTTGTTGCCTGCCTGCCGACAGAACAAATACGATAGACCAGGTTACAAAAAAATGAAAGCCCATTTGTTTGAATGTAGCTTATAGTACTCAAGGCTGCCTCAGAAGGTTCTCAAAAATGCTCTGGGTTGTTTTTTGTTTTGTTTTTGTTTTTGGAATGATTCATTGCAAATCACTTCTTCTGAGTCTATACTTTCCAGATACTAACCCTTCGTCACTTTTTTTCACTTGGTGGGTACTGGCCACCTTTAAAAAGAAGAATGCCAAAGTTGTAACTCCTTTCCTTCTGGCATCCCTGGTGGGAGAAAGAAAATGAGTTTGAGGCTGTGTGTTGCCTATGGGCCCTGGGTGTGTATGCGCAGGTGTCTGATGCTCAAGAGGTATGAGGCAAAGGAGATGGTACTGGGGTACTGGCTGCCAACTCTCTTGAGCAAGGAAATTCGAGACAAAAAATATTGTAGGAGAGCTACATAAAGGAAATACAAAGAACTAAATGTGCCCTGAATGAGTAAAGAGCAGATAAGGCAATAAGCTCAAGCAAAGAAAACGTCTTTCTGAGGATTCCAGGTAGACTTGCGGATTGGTGAAGCACTGAAAGCTTAGGTACCTGGAATGTTGGACAAGTGAGCCTTCTGATTATATTAAATCATCACAGTAAAGTGAGGGGGTTAGACAAATGGCATCTGAGGTTGCAGCTTTAATGTTTTAAAGATCATGATTTTTGTTTTAACCTGTTTTGAAAGTTTTTTTTAAATAGGATGACTGACTCTATTCTTCTTATACTTATAATTTTAGAACTGGAACACTGAAGGTCATCTAAGCAAAGTCCATCATTGTACCAGTGAAGAAAGGAAAGCATAGCGTGATTAAATGACCTGCCCAAGATCACAAAGGAAGGAAAATGCCCCATTGGGATTCAAATGCAGGTCACCCAACTCCATTGCTTTTCCCATTTTAGTATGCTTCATTCTGTACATTTTAGTGAGGTTTGAGAGCGCATGCCTTCCTCCTCCTGCATCCAATGTATGCATGCCCAGATCTAAGAGGTATTCTCCAGTCCAACCCAAACGTCTCTTATCTCCCCATCAAGAAGCCCAACAAAGAGTCATCAGAGTCTCAAGCAACACATTGAAAAAACTAAATGGACATTACTTTCTCTTAATGCTAATAATTTTTGTATTTATATAGCATTTTAATATTTGTACAAAATATATTTATATAACATTTTATGGTTTGCAAAGTGCTTTACATGCATATGATTTGATTCTTACAACAACCTCATGAGTTAGGTAATGAAGGCATTATTATCTCTATTTTCTGGATGAGGAAATCAAAGATCATAGACATGGAATGACTTGTTCAAAGTCACCTGTAAGTGTAAGAGGTGGGATTTGAAGCTAGGATTTCCTATCAGCATTGTAAATATTATCATATCTCTGAAATCATATGAAAAAGCAAGACCGACAAATTGTTAACCCAGTGAATGACTGCATGTTCCATTTACCCCTTCCCTCTCCAATTTAAGATTTGATGCTTCATTTTCCATATGCATTTCCTACACAACTTTTTCCTAATCCTCCAAAGGGAAGGTTCTCTAGAATTCTATCCTTTTTGTCATAGAAAATCTACTTTACAGTCAATAAAAGTCTGTCCTCCCCAGGCAGTAAAGGAGGATCATTTGGGGACCATGGCAGATGTATATGAAGGAAAAGAGTAGAACATCCTTAAAATGTCATGTTGACAGAACATTCCAGGTAAAGCAGGATGCCCACAGTGAATTAGCCTCAGGCTTTTTAACAATTTTTTCAGAATAATTATACCATAATAATGTAGAGGGATTTAGAGAAGTCATGTGATCCCACAGAAGAAACTGTGTTCCTCCTCAATTTGGTCTCAGAAAGCACCAACCATAAACTTCTTACATAAATTCTACAAGTTTCAGAAAACTTTTGAGCAAGAGCATCCTTGACTTACCTTCCAATTATTTCCCTAGGTGCTGGTATCTCCCTTCTACAGCCCATCCTTCACAGAGGTGCCAAAATCATTTTTATACAGCAAAAATATGATTATCTTACTCTTCTGCTCAAAAGCCTTCAGCATCTCCCTAATTCCTCTGATGAAACTCAGAATTGTGGTGAAAGCCCTCTGCTATTTAACGCCAACCTATTTTTCAAAATAATCCCTTTCATGCATACTTCATTTCAGATAAACTCAACCATTAGCTGTTTCCCAAAGTTGGCCTTCTATCTCCTGCCTCTGTCCTTTGCAGAAACCTTCTCTGTTCCTGGAATCCTCTCCTTCCTCAGCTACATTTCTCAGAATTCTACTTTTCTTTCGAAGTCTCAATTCAGGCATCACCTCCTCCATGACCCCCTTCCCTGATCTTCTCCAATTGTTAATGATCTCATTCTCTTAATGTTACCTTACCTTCACTTATCTGTATACATGTTATATTAATCAAGTAGAATGCAGGAGCTATTTTATTTTGTCTCTACCTACTCAATGAGCATCTCAGGCCATTTATATTTCACAACCCTTTCCCCTAGACCTGTAATTTCTTCAGTGTGGGAGGAATCTCTATCAATTCAGATTGGCATCACTTCTGCCATTTATTATCTTAGAAAGTTGTACAAAGAAGGTGCTTAAATGAATCAAGCATCATTTTTTCTTCAAAAAGAAAGCAGAGGGGTGGCTAGGTGGCTCAATGGATTGAGAACCAGGCCTAAAAATAGAAAGTCCTGGGTTTTATTTTGGCTGTGGGACCCTGGGTAAGTTACTTAACTCTCATTGCCTAGCCCTTACCCCCTCTTCTACCTTGAAACCAATACACAGAATTGATTCTAAAATGTAAGTTTTAGGAAAAAAAGAAAGCTGAAACTTCAACAAACTAATAGGATCCTTCTTGATCTTCATTACAACTAATAATGTATATTCTACAATTTAATCAGTAAAGAAAGTCAGTGTCCTATCTGAAAAACAAGACAAAACATCATCAGGCATTTGGTGATTAAATTTTCCATAAATACCTCTTGGGCCTTAAGATCCTGGCTGGTTGACTACTGGTTTGCTGAGGTTCTTTTTTTTGTGTATATAATTTCTAATTAATTAATCAATTAATTGTTTCAAACCCTTACCTTCTATCTTGGAATCAATACTGGGTATTTGTTCCAGGGCAGAAGAACAGTAAGGGCAATAGGGGCCAAGTGACAATTAGGAAGGGTCTGAGGTCAGATTTGCACCTAGGACCTCCCATCTCTAGGCCTGGCTCTCAATCCACTGAGCCACCTAGTTGCTTCCTTTACTGAGGTTCTAATGCACAATATAGCATTCTCTTGGGTGAGCTGAATCATTGAATCAGAGGATTAATCAGAGCTATTAGGCTCATGATTTGTCTTCTGTCAGCTGGAGAGCAAACTGAGGTGTCTCAACCATACATGCAACTTCATAGCAGCCAATGTGCCATCTTGGAATGATCTCTTGAGCCTGTGAATTGTAATAGTCAAAAAGGTTATGGTTGCCAATTATAATAATTAAATATTCAACTATGAGGCTGTTAGTAGCTTTTAACAATTTAGTTTAATTAAAAAATATATATAGTAAAAGAGGGAAATGTAGGAAGGAGGTAGACAATATTGCCTAGCTAAATACCCTAACTGCCGATCTGATGGGATCCAGCTCACACTGACAAAGGTTCCCTCATATCCTGATCTCAGGCCAGGAGTTGGGGTAGTCTCTTCAGCAAGAGTCATGCCAGCCCAAGAGAGAGCTCCTTCAGTCAATGCCCAGTCCAGATCCAAGTCCTCCAGAGCGTGAGTACAAATCCGTTTCAGAATGTCACCAACTCACAAGAGTGTCTTCAGCCAAAGAGCTGAGCCGCCCAAGAGAGTCTGCCACCCAAGAGTCTCCACCAAAGACAGTGTACTGAAGCATGTGTGCTACCACAGAAGTCCCAAGAGCCCAAAGAGGTCAAGTGTTTGCTGTGTCCCGCTTATACAGAGTTTTCTCCAACCATCAGCTCTCCCATTCACATTTCAGGAACCAATCATAGTTTCTGGCAGGGGCAGTGTCTGTGGGATCCACCTCTTGTCTCTTACCTTCCATCTAGGAGTCAATACTGTGTATTGGCTCCAAGGCAGAAGAGTGGTAAGGGTTAGGCAATGGGGGTCAAGTGACTTGCCCAGGGTCACACAGTTGGGAAGTATCTGAGGCCAGATTTGAACCTAGGACCTTCCTCCCATCCCTAGGCCTAGTTCTCAATCCACTGAGCTACCCAGCTGCCCCCAGGGTGTGAACTTTTATCAAAAGGATCTTTAGGTTTCTGACTGATTAAGTTAAAAAGGAGGGGAATTCTAAGTTCTTGATAGATCAAGTTAAAAGCTGCTGATTGATTACATTGAAAAAACAAAAGGAGGGTAATTCTATTTTCACAGAATGTAAGATTCTCCTCCCCCTCCCAAGAATTTGCTCTTCCCACATGGAAAAGGAGTGCCACAAAATGTTTTTCCGTGCTCATTTGAACATGTCTAACACTTCTACAGCGAATGGAGAATTATTGTTAAATGATTCTTCAGAGAGATAAAAGTGCTGAAGAAATTTCCATTTTAACCCATCCTCAAACTCCTTTGGTAACATCTCTTGCCTGAGCCCCCATAAATTAAGTTGTGAGTTCATATGTTTCATTCTAGGTCAACAAATGGGTTCTGGATCAGGAAAATGAGTCTGATGCTTCTTGTGACCAGGAAAGCAGAGTTCCTTTACAGTTTTATTCTTGTTTGCTGATATCTTTGTGAAACTGAAGGGATGGAAGGACAGGCCTAGAGCTAATCATTTATGAGGGATATTTATCTCTACTAGAGGAGGTAAGTGGAGATTTAGCCTATGGACCCTGCTCTGATAATACATTCTAAGACTCTATCTGTATCTAGGGATAAAAGGAAAAACTAGGAAAAACACAGTGCTCTTAGAATAGGGATTTAGGGCATGGTGGTGGCAGGGAGAGGGAGAGTTTAAAGAAGACAATTCACCATATTGGGAATCAGAAGTCCTAGTTTTTATTTCTGGTTCAAATACTAGCTGATAGTCACCTTGACAAATTATTTCATCTCTCTGTGCCTTTACTTCCTCATTAGTATGAGTAGATTGTACCAGATGATCAACTAAAGGCCCAGCTAGTTCTAAAAATGCTATGATTTCTATGCACGATATTAGCAAGTATTTCAGGGCACTTGAAACACATTTCACTGTAATGCAAAGACATCTATGATTTTTGGAAAAGAAAAAAGAAACCAGAAAAAGAATTTTTATTCCTTTGCCTTATCAATTATTTTTATGTGAAATATATGTCTTTGAAGATCATTCCATATATTAAAAAGATGTTTTAATATTAGATAACAGTAGAGGGATGAATGCATACTAGGGGTGAGAACTGGTGGAGAAAAAAGTATTCGAGGTGATTGTTGCATGAACCAGATTTCTTTTCCCTTTAAATCTTTCATTGGATGTCTCTAGTGGGAAGTGGAATTTTAGAAGCAATATTCCAAGGAGAAACAATGTACCATATCAAAGAGAGAATTGGTCTCAGTCAGGAAGACTTTGCTTGGTTCAAGTCCTGCTTCTGATGTATGTGGCCCTATGACATTGGGCAAGTCACTGAACCTCTCAGTGGCCCAGGCAACTCTCCCAAATATTAATAGTTGAGGATGTGCATTGATAGAGGGAGTCCCTCACCAGGAATTCTCCACATATATGGCAATCACAGGTATGTTTGAAAAATTAAAGCATATCATTACCAAATCCTTTGTTGTCAGATAATAGAGACTCAAAATCTGTCTGGTAAGGCATTTTGAATAAGTTTTCTTAATAGCTGTCTTTGTTTAGTTATTGCAACTTCTGGAAAACAGATTTTATTTTTATTCAGTCATTTTTAGTAATGTTTGACTCTTTTTGTGATCCCCTTTGGGGTTTTCTTGGCAAAGATTTGAAGTGGCTTGCCATTTCTTTCTTCAGCTTATTTTACAGATGAAGAAACTGAGGCACAGAAGGTGAAGTGACTTGCCCAGGGTCATATAGTTAATAAGTATCTGAGGTCAGATCTGAACTCGTGAAGATGAGTCTTCC
The DNA here is from genome assembly GCF_016433145.1 of Gracilinanus agilis. Classification (NCBI taxonomy): domain Eukaryota; kingdom Metazoa; phylum Chordata; class Mammalia; order Didelphimorphia; family Didelphidae; genus Gracilinanus; species Gracilinanus agilis. The sequence continues at coordinate 93,372,144 of NC_058135.1, forward strand.
TATCTTCAGGCCAATGTTTATCCCTTGTAGACCTTACCTACTCAATACACAGAAATAGTCATAACTCTCATTTCTATGGCACTTTGTAGTTGGTTCACGATCACAGGATTGGTTAGCAAACATGAGAGTTATAAGTCAAACCTAGGTTTCTGGACTCCGGATAAGGCCATGGAGAAGCAGAAAAGTTAAGTGATTTGTTCCAAGTCACAAGGGGCACGAATGTTACTTACTAATAGATCACCTTACTTTTTCATGAACAATAGAATTATATAAGGGGAAAGTTGGTGAGTGTGGAGTTGGGAGGCCAGAAGGCTACTCTTGTCTCAGCCATAGTTCAATTTTAAAATGCATCCTTGAGAGAAAAAAAAAGCCAAACATTGACACTGGGTCTTCCTAATTGACGTTGGGGGACAGGAAGAACATAGGCACTTTTTAGTCTGTTTTTTAGTCTGTTTAATAGGTGCTTATCATATAAATAATATGGCTTTTGGGGCTATGATTTGACCTGTAAGGATACCGAACTTCTCATAATAATAGTCTGAGTTATTACGAGGTTCTACTTCATTTTAAATGCTAGGCACAAAACAGGGATATGGAGTGAAGAGGGAAGATCAGGAAAATATAAGGAGGCCACGATATGTGTTAGACATGTTTAACTGTATTTGAATAACTTTTCTCGGAATAAATGTTTTTTTTCATTTATAGTGTAAGTGTTGTATGAAAAGTCTTATTTCTTTAAGGAATAACTGACCCATAGCACCCAACTATCAGCTTACATGACACTGAGGCTATGCTGACATTTAGAATTAGATACAAAAGAACTTGCAAAATGACATTGCTGATGGTTGAACCTGGCATGTTAGAAGATGTGGTTTTTTATTTTATTTTATTAATAGGAATGTCTGGTGGTAATGGAAAATGCTACCCTTAATATCAAACTATAAAAAAAAGAAAGATTCCCCTTAATGGAGACAGACCAGCATATTCCTAGCATATGGTTAAGTCTCAAGCTTTTGATTTTTCATTCTTTTGTTATTTATCTCTTTAGTTTAAAAATGAACATACAACCAGAAGTCATCCTGATGGTTCTGGTATTAACAAATGTAAGCCCAGTTAGGGGATATTAGAACTGGATGGTTGGTTGGTCCACACCTTCCCCTAGTAGATGATGGTTCAGCATACAAATGAGTCTTGATAGTATTCATCTTTGATCCTTATCTTTATTCTCACCTCATTTTATCTTCTTACTTTAATAATAATAGCTAGTATTTTTATATTAGTCAAAGATTTGTAAAGCATTTCATAAGTATTATCTCACTTGATATGCACAACAACCCTGGGATATAGTTTGCTATTATTATCCTTATTTCAAAGATAAGAAAATAAGGCAGCCAGAATTTAAGGGACTTGCATAGGGCCATTCAGTTGACTAGTACCTGAGGTCTGAAATAAACTCAGGTCTTCCTGACTCTAGGTCTGTTCTACCACTTGGTTTGCTATGCTTGATTAATCTTTCTCTTCTTTAGTCTACACCTCAGCTGTTATTCTTCTAATACTGTTTGCCTAACTATAATGAATGAACTTGAGGTTTTGCCAGGGCACGTCGTAGGCTCTTAATAAATATTTGGATGGCTAGGTGACTTAGTGGATAGAGTGCCAGGCATGGATTCAGAAGGACTCATTTTCCTGAGTCCAAATCTAGCCTCAGACTAGACATTGAAAGTGGTTCTGGGCAAGTCACTTAATCCTATTTACCTCAGTTTTCTCATCTATGAAATGTGCTGGAGAGTGAAATGGCAAACCACTCTAGCATCTTTGCTGTGAAAACCCCAAATGGTGTCACGAAGAATCCTCCAGAATGGAAAATGATTGAACAGCAATTACTGATTCACTGATTAATGAAAAGAATTTGTTAAGGACTTACTGTGTGCTAAAAACTATCCTAAATCCAGCAGAAATAAATATAAAAGTGAGTTAATTCCTATTCTAAAGATGCTTTACCTTATAAGAACATGACAACACATATAAGTCAGTGGTAGTCAGGAAAGGGAGATATGGTCTGAGAAGTCTCTAAGACAGAGAATGGAGCAATAGATTAGTATATTAACATACCCTTCCCAAAAGCAAAATAGTGCTTTGATTACAGTTTTCAGATAAAGAGCTTGGACGAAGTTAGGTATGGAAATAATAGCTGAAGTATGGTTAAGAATTCCTGATCCTCATAGGGAAAAAGATTTGTTCAAAAATATTTATAGCCGCACTCTTTGTAGTGGCAAAAAAATGGAAAATGAAGGGGTATCTTTCAACTGGGGAATGGTTGAACAAATTGTGGTATATGTTGGTGATGGAATACTATTGTGCTAAAAGGAATAATGAACTGGAGGAATTCCCTTTGAATTGGAATGACCTCCAGGAACTGATGCAGAGTGAAAGGAGCAGAATCAGGAGAACATTATACACAGAGACTGATACACTGTGGCACAATTGAATCTAAAGGACTTTTCTACTAGCAGCAATGTTAGTATCCAGAACAATTCTGAGGGACTTATGAGAAAGAATGTTATCCACATTCAGAGGAAGAACCGTGGGAGCAAAAACAGAAGAAAAACAACTGCTTGAACATAAGGGATGATGGGGATATGATTTGGGATGTAGACTCCAAATGGCCACCCCAGTGCAACTATCAATAATATGGAAATAGGTCTTGATCAATGATACATGTAAAACCCAGTGGAATTGTGCACTTGTCTACAGGGAGGGTGAGAGGGTGGTTTGGTCAGGGAGGGAAATAACATGAATCATGTAACCATGGAAAAATATTCTAAAAAAATGATAAAATCGTAAAATAAAAAAAATAGAATTCCTGATCTTTGAGGAATGTAGGTCAAGTAGTTTTGGTCCTGATAGACCTGACTTCTGATAGTCAGGTCTAGAGGGTGAAGCAATAGTGATGTCAAAAGGAGCTGGGCAGAAAATGGCCAGAGTAATTATGAGAATTCATGGTTCCAAGCCATTAATGACTCATTGCTTTGTTTTATTGACAACACTTGTCTTGGAACTCTTTGCTTTGCAAGTTGGAAATACTTTACTTTTGTCCTTAGGTTAGTTCCTTATTTTCTAATCTGAGCTGTGAGACCTAAGATAAGTCACTTTATTTCCCTAGGTTTCTATTTTCTCATCTATAAATAGGAGATTGGAGTAGATGGTCTCTCAAGTCACCACCAACTCCAAATCTATGATTTTAGTTACTGTTTTGAAGTTAATAGTTTCAAGATTACTTTTTTGTATACTTTCTTCTTTATTGTCTTAGATTTTGAGTTTATTTATCAAATTGGAGGATATATAGTTAAGCCCCTTCCCCTATTCCTATATCTTAGCCTAAGAATGGAAAGATAAAATTTTATAATAGTAAATTTTGATATATTTCCACAAATTACTGGTAAAAATCACTTGAGCTACTTATAAGAATTTATGTTAGTTTAACTCACAAGAGACTAAGGTTAATTGATTTTATTATTTTGTTAAGAGATTTAATAAATTCATTATTATAAGAACTTAGCATAAATGTGACTTTTTCAGTTTCATGACATATGTGATCGGGTTTGCTAGGATTCTAATTGTCTTAGGAATGTTGCATATTCCTATAATATATGCTTGTACTACACAATTTTCCATCATACTTCATCTCTGAGATGATGCTGTGTGCTGAATTCCAAATGCAAGAGATTCTATTTTAAGTGCTCTAAAACTCATAAAACTAGATACAAGATCACAGATACAGTGAATCTCTGTGCTTCATAGATGTGTGCATAGCAGAGATAATTCCTCTACAAACCCAGGCCTAATCACTAAAAAGGCTTAACTTCTATGTTAATAATAAAATGTCAAAAAATCAGACTCCTGAGACATACATTTATCCAACTCCAACTCATGGGAAGACCATGCTACCATGAAATTGTTAGTGATCTAGAAGAGGGAAATTGGAAAAATTTTAAGACTTCTAAAAGAACAGGGAGTAAAAAGGACAAAATGGAATTTTTATTTAATTTCTTTTTCTTTATATATTTATTTTTAATAAAATGTGATTCTATCACTTTTTCATGAATTAAATATAGATGTATATATAAGAATTAAATGTGACTTTCATTATTATGGATATGAGCTTATTAGTATGAACCCTGTCTTAAGTAAAAAGACTAGGACCATCTGACAAGGAATTGAACAAAATACTACTAATAAATTTGAAGTTATTGGATTACTTGCTAGGTATCCTAAGGTACAACTCTACTGTGTCAACATAAATGCCTAGAGATGGTAAAATCAGTGTCTCTGATTTTTGGACAAATCCTGTAAGGGATCATAGGTTCATAAATTTAGAGTGAGTAGGGGACTTTAGAGATAAAAGACCAATCACATACATCATTTAATGGAGAAACTGAAGTATGGGAAGACCAAGTTATTTGGCCAAGGTCAACATAAGGTACTATGTGGTAAAGGTAGAATTTGAACTGAAGCCCACTGATTCCAAATTCAGCACTCTCTTTACTTCACTCCAAAGTGGGTGTCATGGTTATACCATGTGGTAACAATGGATCATGAGCCATATAAATGCATTTTGATCTATATTGACTGCATGCTTTATACTCATGCCATTATTTTTGTATCTAGAAGACATTTGCTCTTTTTTCCCCCTGTGAATTTCTCTCTCTCTCTCTCTCTCTCTCTCTCTCTCTCTCTCTCTCTCTCTCTCTCTCTCTCTCTCTCTCTCTGTTTCCCTCTCTCTCTCTCTCTCTGTTTGTCTCTCTGTCTGTCTCTCTCTCCTCTCCTCCTCTCTCTGTTCCCCTCTTTCCCTCTCCCCCTTCTTCCTTCCTTTCTTTTTTCATTTTATTAAAACAAAATTTTTAATCCCTTACTTCATTTTAGAATTAATACTGTATATTGGTTCCAAGTCATAAGAGTGGTAATGCCTAGGCAATAAGGGTTAAGTGACTTGCCCAGGGTCATGCAACTAAGAAGCATCTAAGGCCAGATTTGAATCCAGGACCTCTGGACTTGGCTCTCAATCTTCTGAGCCACCTAGCTGCCTCTCTTTCTTTCCTTTAAAGTAAAATAACTCTTCTAGGAAGCTGTTAAAGATCTTCCATCCTCATGAATAAAGAATTCTACCTTAGTCCTGGCACCTCTTTGATGCACTTTCCCCCTTTCTCTTTCTGTTATTCTCTAAGGGTTCTGGAGATAGGAACCCTCACCATAGCTTAGCACCTCTCCACCACTTGGGAAAGTGTTACAGGTACAGTCAGTGCTATTACAGTACTAAATACTCTTTACTATTTGTAAAACGACTATATGAGCTCCCCTTCATCTAATACCAGTAAAAATTGTAGTATTAAGAGACTACAGCAAAATATGTAAAAGACAGATAAAGAACCTATCATTTTCCAGCTGAAAGGCAAAATATTTGAGTTAACCAATGAATCTTAGGGAGCAGCAGTCACAGACCCAACCACTGCTCTCTCTAATGTCACCAGGGGAATATTAATTTAGAGGAGATGGGAGGAGCCTGACTATCCAGGAGTCCCTTCCTATGGGCTGGCTATCAATATGCTGCTTCTGAAACACATATAGTTATCCCATTTTCATGTAAATTGTACATGTGTAAAAGTTATTAATGATTGTTCCTGATTGTTTTTGTGTGATGCAGCTGTGATGGGCCTTCAAAGCACATCCTCCTCTGTGCTTTTATGGAGAAGGCTTTCAGTAGGACTTAACTCTTCAGGATGAAGTGCTGCTGATTCCAGTGCTTCTTTATGTTCTCTAGAAATCTGCTGAAATTATGCCTGTTTACCTATTGGCTGCTTATTTTTTCTGCTTATCTCATGTTCTGGATGACTGATCTTAAGATAATTGAACTTGATATCTGAAACATCAAAACCCAATTGTTCTTCCCCATTAAGTGATTATATGATCACTTGAACCCAATATCACTATCCAAAATCCCTCTATTTCTGCAAATGAATTCAAAGCCATTTCTTTGATACTTGATCGATATTTTGTTGGTTGAATTTACATGGAATTTGTATATGAAAGGTTTAATGGTTCAATTATTTCCAACAACAAACTTGGAAGATGCACTGCCATATTTCTTTTATGCTGCCAATCAAATGTAATAATAGACTGTGTACATTTTGGGCGACAGGGGGATGAGTTATATAGTTTGGCCAAAATTGGGACATTAATGCATTGCTGGTGGAGTTGTGAACTGATCCAACCATTCTGGCTGGCAATTTGGAACTATGCTCAAAGGGTTATAAAAGAATGCCTGCCCTTTGATCCAGCCATACCATTGTTGGGGTTGTACCCCAAAGAGATCATAGATAAACAGACTTGTATGAAAATATTTATAGCCATGCTTTTTGTGGTGTTAAAAAACTGGAAAATGAGGGTATGCCCTTCAATTGGGGAATGGCTGAACAAATTGTGGTATATGCTGGTGATGGAATACTATTGTGCTCAAAGGAATAATAAATTGGAGGAATTCCATGTGAACTGGAAAGACCTCCAGGAAGTGATTCAGAGTGAAAGGAGCAGAGCCAGAAGAACATTGTACACAGAGACCAATACACTGTGGTAAAATAGAATTTAATGGACTTCTGTACTAGCAGCAATGCAATGACCCAGGACAATTCTGAGGGATTTATGGTAAAGAACAATAGCCACATTCAGAGGAAGAACTACAGGAGTGGAAACACAGAAGAAAAGTAACTGCTTGAATACATGGGTTGAGGCAGACATGATTGGGGATGTAGACTCGAAACTACCACACCAGTGCAACTATCAACAATTTGGAAATAAGTCTTGATCAGTGACACATGCTAAAACCAGTGGAAATGCCCATTGACTAAGGGAGGGGGGGAACTCGGGGGGTGAAGGGGAAAGTAAGAGCATGAATCATGTAACCATGTTAACTTTTCTAAAAAATAAAACTTATTAAATGAAAAAATCAAATAACTCATACTCTCAAGGAATTCAAATGCTATTGTGGAGAAGGTCGGGGGGTGGTAGACCATGACAAATACTTCCATAAGGTATAATGAACTATTATCTTATCAAAAGGGTTAAGTACTTCCTTCCCCATACTGAATGACATGTATTCACATCTCATGATGGGCCATCTATGGTCTCCTGTTAATCGATCTGATTTACAAGGAATCTTAAGTCTCTTAACATTATGTGAAGAACTGTAGCAAGAAGGGTGCCCATGAGTTCTTCATTACACTAATTACTTGACTAAGCCACCTCTTTTCCTAGTGACATATTTCTTTGATCACATCTTTTGCACTGACTCTTGTATCTTAGAATTTGAGGAAAGGGTCAGAGAGAGAGAGACAGAGAGAGACAGAGAGAGACAGAAATATAGAGAGACAGACAGACAGAGACAAAAAAACAGAGACAGAATCAGAGAGATAGAGACAAAGACAGAAACTGAGAAACAGAGAAAGTTAAAGAGACAGAGACAGAGTTAGAGAGGGAGAGAGAGCCAAAGGGGCAGACAAAGAGAGAGAGAAAGAGGCAGAGGGAGATTTAAAAACAAGAGAGAAGGAACAGACATAGCTCTGGCTTTGCAAAGAGAAAAATGTTAGAAATAGCTATTTGTCCCTTAAAACTTGGGGGGAAATTGCCATAGTTACAAAGGATGTGCACTTGGGTCTTTGGATCAAAGATTGATTGGAGAAACCTGAGATAATTTAGCATTGGGAGGAGTGACTAGTAAGGTTGCCCAGAGATCAATCTTAGCATAGATTTGGTTATATGCTTTATCAGTTCCTGGGAACAACAAATGAGCAATAGGAGAATGCAATTTTCTGATGACACAATGTTTGAGAATGAAGTTAGTGCCAAGGAAGAGTCAATAAGGTGTTTAATGACTTAAATTTGCTGTGTAAAGTAGGTGAGGGCATTATGAAGTTCCCTAAGGAGAGCCTTTAGATAATGAAAATCATAAAGAAACATGGAAACAATACCAACTGTGAAAAATGAAATTGAAAAAAAGGGTATCAGAAGCTTTTGGGAGATAAAATAAAATTTCCTGGTGGGGGATTTACACAGGCTCAGCACACTGCTAACTTTCCAGGAAGCCAAATTGTTTGGAAGTATTTTTAATATATTTATTTAAATATTCATATATTTGTTTTGCTGTGAATTTTGAATTGTGCAGTTTAATTTCAAGAATTTATAATGAAAACATTTAAATAATTAAAAACATCTGATGAACATAACATTAGTTAAGAAATACAGCATTCCTTCTGTGGGCTATATAGCCAAACTGTCCAAAGAGGCAACTGGTGTAATAGAAAACCAGTAGGATTGGGTGTCAGGAGACCTAGGTTCAAATCCTGTATTTGCTACTTATTATTTGTGTGACTTTGGGCAAGACACTTAAATTTTCTAGGTCTCTGTTTCCTCAGCTATAGAATGAGGATGTTAGACCAGACAGCCTACAGGACCCCAGCATTCAGTTATGTGATAACATAAAAAAAATAAACCCTTGGGGTTAAATAAATTAGAGTTAGCATAAACCAATAGTTGTCAACCCTTTTTGGTCTCAGGATCCCTTTACATTCTTAAAATTACTGAGGACTCCCAAAGGAATTTGTGTTTACATGAGTGTAGCTATCAATAATTACCCTATTAGAAATTAAAATGTCCTAAAATTATGGAAATCATTTTTGTCCCATGAAGCCCCAGAAGAGGGAATCAAGTATTCCTGGATCACCCCGAGAATTACTGTCATAGAGCTTTGCATGAAGACAGTACTGGATGAAATATTCCATATTCGGTTCTCACTTTTTTGGTAACTTGTCCTCACTGGAATATGAACGTTAGGACAACCAAAAAAGATTAGAATTGCATGTGACCTGAAGGGCAGGAGAAAGCTGCAGGGTGGTTGTTAAGAAGGCGATAGCTTATTTCTACCAATAAATTACACATAAGAAATAATGTAAAAGATATCAAGAAAAAGCCTATTTGTTGGGGGGTTGGGGAAAGAGCTACTCATGAAATGAATTAAAGGGACAACAACTCTATAAGCTAAATGCAGACAGAATGTTTAAAAGAGATGCAGAGGGAGCCATCTAGGGCTCTGGGGAGATCCTCCACTAAGTATTTATGGGAGAGCATGAACAAGAATCATGCAGGATGAAAAAGCCTGGAGGGATCAATAACTGCACTGGTGGAGAGAGTGCTCCAGGCAATCATTTGAAAGGCCAAAATGTAAGTAAATGAGTAAATCCTGTCATTAGAGTTGGAAGTTCTTGTAGAATGACCCTAAAATACTCAAATGTATCCGATCTCATTGATTCAGGAATTTCCTCCAACAATGCAGATTTCTACCCAATCTTGCCTGCCTGGAGCTGTGCCACTTTTGCCCATGTTCTCCTCAAAAGTCTTCTTCTCTGGAGGGTCCACCCAGTGTGTTGGAAGTCTTCCTTGATTTCTCTCAACATTTCAAGGACCAGTGGCACAATCTGCCCATCTGCCTACCACCCATTACTCGTTCTGTGTGATTGACTAGTCTTTTATTGTCTTTGATGACATCCTTTACTCTTGTTTTTCTTCAGAGCTCCCCAATTATAGTATTGTACAGGCAGCTCACACCTACTGTGCACTTTTCCAGTCCCCTCTTTAGAGACTGTGGTGTTCCAAGGGAAGAATCAGTTAGCCAGACAAATTCTTGAAGGGATCTAGGTAATGCAAGTTTATAGGGCATTGGACCTGGAATCAGGAAGACCTGAGTTCCAGCCTTGGATACTTACTAGCTGTGTGACCTTGGCCAAGTCATTAAACTTTTTTCTGCCTCAATGTACTTATCTGCAAAGTGGAGATAACACCTTTCTTCACCCTCCCACTGAAGGGTTGCTGTGAAGATAAAATAATATTTGTAAAGCACTTTGTAAACATCAAAGTGCTATATAAATGCAATTATTATTATTACTGTAATTCCAAATCTTGCTATCAGAGCAACATTGGTAAAATATTGGTCTTGAAGAGATGGACTTTCACTGTTATAGGAAACTTAGGGGTCAGTAAAGGTGGTGTGTGATTTCTGGAAAGCAATGAACTCCTCTTAATTCTTTTCAACTATGGCCTCAGTTCATTGTCCATCTCTTCTAATTGTGCTAGCTATACAATACATCACCGACAGAGTTCCCCAATAGGACTAGTTTTATAAAACCAATGAACTTCAAATTTGTCAAATGAATAACTTGGAATATTAGATCTAATAAATCTCTGTCTCTGTTTTTCTGCATCTCTGTCTCTTCATGTCTGTCTATCTGTTTCTCCCTCCCCCCCCAAACATTCCTTTTATGGGCAGGTATGCATATTTATTGATTATACAAACTTAATAGAATCATATATGTCCCCAAAGCCTTAATTCAATTTTAAGCTTAGTAGTTTAATAGTTGAAAAAAGCATTAAGATTTTTACATTATCTATACATATAGTGCTAGAAATAAACTCCAAGGTTATTGAATTCAAAGTCCTAATTTTACAAATGAGGAAACTGAGGCCAAGAGTGGTTAAGAGATTTACATAAACTCATACATCTAGTAAATGTCTGAAGCAAAATTTGAACTTGAGACTTCCTGACTTCAAGTATAATGACCTCTTTTCAATGCTAAGCTGCCTTCCTGATCATTCCAAGTTCCAATGACTTCATCAACATGGGCAATTTGTCTATAAGCATGGATCAGTAACCCTGTACAAGTTAATGGGCTTTTTTAAAGAATTGTAGTAGCTAATGAATTCTTCATCCTGTATCTAATCTGGTCATTTCTAACTTAGCTAGGCTGGTCATCAAATAAGAAATATATTAGTTGATCACTGGCACAGTGATTACATTTGTTCTGCCTTGGAAGGACTTGTCAGAGGTTGTGTGCCTCATCAGCATAAACTTTGAGAACTCAGCATCACTTCTACAATATAATGTATCATGATACAGGTGATGTAGGCATGATGATGAAGTGAAGTACTACAGAGGAGGATATTTATTGAACACCTAGACTAAAAATTTGCTGAGATTACTTGAGAGAAATTTAGCTCAGAATCAAATATTCTAGAGCTCCCTCTTCATCTCCCTTCATTGTCTCTAGCATGGAGAATCTGATTCTGATCTTTTAAAAAAGTGCTAAGAAATATCCTTACAAAAGATGTGAATACAGAAAAGAAGTAGAAGGCAGCTCCAGAATCCTGCTGGAATTTGGGATCATGGTACTAGCACTAGGTAACTTGAGTTTCAAGGTCCAGATAGTCAAGACGTTACAACGTCCAATGAAGAAAACTCAGGAAAGATTTTCCTGGCAGTCTTAAGATCATCAGATGTCAAAACAGGAGAGAGGCCCCCAGTGTATGAGCCAATAGCTAATTTATCACTTGACTAGCAGTTGGTATCGTAAAAGTCATTCTTAGGAGAGGAGGTTGAGAATAGCAGGACAATATCAGAAATAGAAATAGATAACACATTGGATATGACCCTAAGACAGTGAACTGAAATGGTTATTTATGTCCTCTCTCATGCATGTTACCTGACCACACATTCCTGTGGTATTCTATGGAAGAATATATTCTTTTGTGTATAAGGTGATTTTCCATGTCATTTATTTTGCTATGTTGTTTAATTAAATTCCTTTTACTTTGAATTAATGTGTTGTCTGGTGTAATGGGGATAATTTGAGGAAAGGTGTGTGGTACAAGGGAATTTTGAAAGGAGGTTATCAGGGATTTGTTAAGATAGTAAATCTAGATTACAGGTAGGCTGGAATAAGGAGATTCAGGATATAATAGGGCTGAAGTCAGGAGTATAACACTGGAAGGAATAAGATCTTCAGGGAGAGGGAGAATTAATCTAACAGGGAAGACACAGGGCTTATAGACCAGGACTCAGACTTAAACACAGGCTGAGGGAAATAGACTAAACTGAAATTAACAACAGGCTTAGTTAATTTCACAGGAAGGGAATTGTTTTGAAGTTACACCTTCCTTCAAGATGGATACCCGGCTTCCCTTTAAGCCCAGAGTATGTTAGTTCTTTCCCTCTTCTTCCCTCTCTTAATAACTAACTGACAAATTATACTAATAGGTCTGTTGAAACACAAAAGGGTTTATTATCTTCAAAAGGATGATCTGACAGGAAAGTGGATTAAGGAAGCCCTAACAGTTGTCTCAGGAACCTCAGTTGGGGGAAGGGAGGCAGAGATGGAGTCTGAGTAAGGACCTGCCTTTAATTCAAGCTTACAAAGTGCTCTTGATATCTAAAGGGAATAAATGATGACTGACTAGTTTCTTTATATCTAATATTGTCAATTATAGTTAACCCTTCACGAATTTGAACTCCTCTCTAATTACTCTCCTTATTAACTCCACAGACATATAAGGTAAGGATAGGGAAGGAAGATATAAAGGGTTTATCCAAAATAACAATTCCTTAAATAAATATTTCAAAGCTAGGCTAAATTTCCATTCTACAGATAGGTAAGGAGGCAGCTCAGCTGGTCAGACAACCTCCCGCCACGGGAGACCCAAACCAACTGTCTCTTCCCTCAAGATTCCAACCCCCTAACTGATTCCAGAACTCAGCCAAAGCTTGAAAAAACTATCATGACCCCATCTCTCTATACTACAAATATCCCTTTTCTTTTCAAAATGTGCAACTAGCACCATTTTAATAGTTACTAAAGTCTAAGGGATTACTACTCTTATACTAAGCTAAATTCTTACTAAGCTCTTATCCCTAACTAAGTTTGCAAAATAATAAAAGGTTGCTATCTCCTAAACTATGCTACAACTAAACTAAGCTAAAACTAAGACAGGTTAAGGTAAAAGCATAGGAGAGGAATGGGGATTTCAGTTTTTCAAAAAAAATTTTGAACAGAAAGGAAAACAAATTACATTTAAACATTCACACATTTTTAAGGCTAATTTTTTGCTAATTAGAACAAAGTAATGAATCCTATCTATGCATCTACCTAATTTTATAAACTAATCAGATAATATTAACTAAGAAAAGTTTTGCAAATATTTTTGCAAATAAGCTTCTAAATTCTAGTTCTCTTGCTAAAGTTAGTCTACAAATAGGTTAGTACACTTATGTCTATGTTAGAAATGTTAGTAATAATAAGTAAGCCTATATTTTTGTAAATCTATTGATTAAACCATAGACCTTTGCTATGTACAATATTTACAAAGAAAATTTTAGGAAAACTGTCCCTGTACTAACTTACTAAACTAACTAAACTGTCCCTGTGTGTTAGTAAAACTTATTGCTAATGGTTAGTAAGCAAAATTACATATGTACATGACATGTCAGGTGATTTGAGTAGAACAGTGTCTGTACCAGAGTAAGAGACTTTCTTTTACTAAGGCAGATATACCCTTCTCTCTTAACTAATATACTACACTGGTCAGCCTGATGAAATGGATATCAGTTCAGACAAGTTCTTTGAAAATGTGGACTGCTTTTTTTTCTGTCTTTGTATAGCTAGCAGTTGGTAAATAGCACACAGTAGGTGGTCAACAAAGTCTAGCTATTTGATTAATTGGAGTTTTCTAAATTGTGGTTTCAAGGAGAAATCAGTCTATAATATACTTTGAACTTGGAGTAGCTTTTCTGGGAATTCCACTTTGGAGAGAAGGCAGGGAAGAACTAGAGACCTAGAAGCCTCCACTTTCCAAGCTGTCATATCCAATAGCTAATAGTTTAGAAGAAGAAAGGGAAGATCTTGCCTATGTTCTTGAATTTTTCTTTACTTCTGCCAAATATTTCACCCTTCCCATCAAATTTTGGCTTCTGGTTCTTCTATATTAAAGGTCATAACTCCTAACCTTGTGATGTCTCTTCAGAACAGAGTTTGGAGGAAAGGATGTGAAGATAAGAGAATGAAGAAAGGTCTCATGTTGATTCCTTATAGCTTTCTAGCAGTAGTTAATAACCATTTCTGGGTCATGGACCCTTTTGACAGTCTGGTAAAGTCTTTGTACTCTTCAGAACAAGTTTTTAACTAGATAAAATACACAGAATTATAAAGGAAATCAATTATGATGCAACTGAGGTGTCAAAATATTTTAAAATGCATATTTACCCCAAATTAAGGATATTGCCCTTTCAGATAGGTCAATTGTCCATCAGGTTTTTCTTTTTTCTTTTAAGGGAAGGATAGGAGTAGAAAAGTTATACTGTCCTCTTTGAGGCTAAATTTAGATAGTACACATAGAATGCTTTGCAAACCTATAAAAATTCAGCTATTATAATTACAGTTAATGATGCTAATAATCATTATTATTTGAGAGAAGAGGTCAATGTAGCTTTAGAGACATTCTGCCCTGCATTCACAGAAATTTTCTCCTCTAATCAAGTCACACTGCCTGCACCTACTATCTCTGGGACTTACCACTTTTGGTTTCAGTTAATCCCAAGGGTACTCAGGGAAGCAGCTGGAATGTAAGAAAATGTCAATTCCTCTCATGTCCACACTAGATATGTAGTGAACAAGCTGCCAACAATCTGTTGCTATCTGTCATCCCATTTCCTGAAATTTCTATTAACTAGCTCTTTCTGCACATCTGAAGTGAAATAATTGACATACATAATGATGACCCTGAAATGGCAAGTCTAGCAGTGCTTTCTGAGTCATTAAAGAAAGATTAAATTATATTCAGTATAGTTTTAGTGTTAAGTGTTTTCTATTGTATAGTCATTCCTCTATTAACAGAGAGGATGCTTTCCAAAGACATACTTCATTGCCAAACTTTATTACTTGGGAAAGAGGCATATGGATATGTTCCAGGATGTGGATTCCTTCCCTGTCTCTCATTTAAGCTCAAGTCCTTTCACCCTCTGGCTCTATACAGGACCACTTTTTGCTTTTATGAGGTTAATGCACTCTTCAATGACATTGATACTACTCACAGTTATAAATTGAGCCCCAGGAAGTCAGTCTGCCTTCAGCTAGATCCAAACACTGACCCTTTTGGTATGTCTCTGAACCTCTGTCTTTTCTGTCCCACTGGCTACTACCATCGACATAATGTGAAGAAAGCCAGAGTTTTCTCCATTCCCCAACTCCGTACCTCGTTGTTCTGAAAGATTTCTTGTTAATGACAGATGACTGAATGAACCATTTTCAAATGATAGTCTAGTTTTATGGTATGCTTTGTAATTTAAAAAATTGTTTGTTACATTAAAATTTCCAGATATCTCCCTCCCTTCCTACACTAGAGAAGATACATACATATATTTAAATATGTAGGTCTTGCTGGTTTCTATTTATCAGTTCTTTCTCTGGAGGAAAACATACCCAAGTCATTCTTCAAATAACATTTCTCTTGCTATATATAATGTTCACTTGATTATGCTTAATTCATTCATCATAATTTCATGTAGGTCTTTTCAAGTTTTTTTTAAATAAATTAACCTGTTGTCATTTCTTATGGTACAACAGTATTTCATTACAACCATATGCCACAATTTGTTTAGCCAATTAATGGATATTCCCTCAGTTTCCAATTCTAGGCTACCACAAAGAGAGCTGCTACAAATATTTTAGAACATAGAGGGTTTTTTCCCCTTTTCCCCTGATCACCTTAGAAAATAAACCTAAAAGTGATATTGTTGGGGCAAAAGGCATGCAAAGTTTTATAACTCTGAGCATAATTCCATATTGCTCTCCAAAATCAGTTCAAAGTTCCAACTGTATAATTTTCTAATGAGTCTTGATCAACTTAGACATCTTTTCCCATTGAAAGCAACAGAAAGCACAGTGACTGATATTAATGTTATATAATCTGGACTGAAACTAAACATACCTTTTTGGACTTTCAATATGGTATCTTTAAAATGTACCCTGAAGTAAATAAAATCATAGCACTAGAAGTGAAGCTAAGGTCACCTACTCAATTCCACTGTTTCCTTTATTATGTTTGACAGAGCAGAATTTATTCTATTTAACTCAGATGAAGGATATTATCTAACTTCATGGATTTACTGATTTTAGTGTTTAAGAATCTGCAGGAAATTCTTTCCATATTTAATTTTTAATAATTAATTAAATTTTGTATTCTGTAATTTGAGTTGATTTGCATTTGTTCTGCCCTCATTAGAGAAAGTGAACAACTGTTTATCATTCTCAATTTATCATCCTGAGAAATGAATGATCATAATTCCTTTCCATGACTATCTCTAGCCATGGTTTAAAGAAATATTTTACAGCAAAGAATAGTTGTTCTCTCTAATACTTTAAAAGGAATATTTATTGGAGAATTACCCCTAATCATCTGTCCCCCCAAGCCCCTTAATTACCACTTTATAATTTGAGGAGGGGTCAGGTGATCCTGCTCGTGCTCTCTTCTCTCTCTCTGTCTCTGTCTCTCTCTCTCCCCCACTTCCTTCCCCTTTCTCTGTCTCTCTCTTTCTGTCTCTCTCTCTCTCTCTCTCTCTCTCTCTCTCTCTCTCTCTCTCTCTCACACACACACACACACACACACACACACACACAAACACAATACACTTTTTACTAATGAATAATTATAAGTTAATATGCAACCTCAGAGAATTTTAATCATAATAATCTCCAACACGGATTTTCTTGTGATTAGACTCTTACTTATAAATGAAGAAATGAAGATATTCAATTACCTGAATTTTTTTGATTAACCGATTTCTATTTATTGTTTTAAGTTCTTCTTTAGCCATCTTTCCTACTACTTCAATAAGACAGTACAGCCACTTTACAGACTAGCAGAAAGTGTTCATGAATTGTTGTGTCTCCTTTTTCTTGCCTACCCAACAAATTTATCATCTGATAATAAACCTTTAGGTGTCTAACATGAGTCCTTTAACATTTCATGTATCTACTTAGTCTCTCGGGTTTTATGGTTTAGTCATTTTTGAGTTGGGTCTGATTCTGTGACTCCATTGGAATTTTCCCGGCAAAGATACTGGAGTGGTCTACCATTTCCTTCTCCAACTCATTTTACAGATGAACAAACTGAGGGATATAGGGTGAAGTAACTTGCCCAGGGTCACACAGCTAGTAAGTGTCTGAGGATAGATTTGAACTCATTAATATGAATGAATCTTCCCACTTCCAAGTCTGGTACTCTATCCACTGAGCTACCTAGCTATCCCAGGCTCTCATTTACCATGCAAGTAAAAGACTGCATTTTCACATGCTAGAAAATTTATTACTACATCCCACTGCTTTGGAAAGAGGGTCTGAACAACAACTGTCATATTGACTTTATTCAGGATCTTCTCTGAATATAGGGTGGTATTCAAATGGTAGACATAGTTTCTGGGTCTCTATGAAAATTGTTTATAGTTTGTGAGGCCCATTCCAAGTGTCCACTGACCTGCCTTTGGAGAATAGATCATCTCCATATCAAGAAGATGTATGGTAATAGGATTTCAGTGGATCATCTTCTTCTATGCCTATACTTAAACTTTTAGCCCATTCTAAAAGTTTTTGTTTTTAAAACTCTCAGCAATTTAAAGTCTCGATTCTGAATCCATTTAAAGTATTTTCAAAAATGCATACCTTGATGTTTACAGACAGTCTCCAAGAATTACTAAAGAGATAATGTTACCATTTCATCCATAATCTAATAAAATTTTCAGTCTTTGGACTTAGCTTAAAGAAAAGTTACTAACTCCAATTAGGCAAACACAATCCCCAATATTGAAAAATATAATAAAATACCACATTTCGCACATAGCAAAAACTTGATAAATTGTATCTCATTTATTCATTAATTTATTCATTCAAAGAAAACCAACAGTTACCGCGGAGAGGTGTTGTACAGAGCAAAGAGTACTGGATCTGAATCTGTGACAGTAATTTCTATTTTAATCTTATGTATGTCATTTTACCTCTCCATGCCTCAATATTCTGACCTGTAAAATGGACATAATTGCATTTATCCTGTTTCACGGAGTAGTCATGAAGATAAAATGTGATAATGTGGGAAAGCTTTGAAAAATTAAAAGTACTACATATATTTTCCATTTTTATAATGTTTTATATTCCTCAATGCACCTTGATTTATTCTGCCTCATACCTAAGCTAGAAATCACCCCTGTCTGCTTCAGTTTCTCTGTCTATTAAAAAAGGGGATAATAATGGCACACACTTCCCAAGGTGGTGAGAATAAAAATGGGATAATCTATGCAAAGTACTTTGAAAAACCTTAAAGTGTTATAATGTTAGCTATTAATTATTAATGAATTAATTATATATTTTGATCTTAAAAAAACCTCTTTGAGGAAGATAGAAAAGCATCTTATTCAGTCTCTCTACTTGTTTTTCTCTCTCCAATTTATTCTCTGCACAGCAGAAAAGTAATCTTCCTAAGGCACAAATGTAACCATATCATTGACCTCTCTTAGCAATCTTTAGTGGTTCTTCATTTCCTCTGGGGTAAAATAAAAACTCCTCGACTCTATATTTCAGTCCCTCAACAGTCTAGGTCCCACTAAGTTTTCCATCTTTTCTTCCTATGTCCCCCACTAAATATGTTCTATCTTCTGGTCAAACTGGACCATTTGCTGTTTCCCCATTTTCCCATTCTATGCCTTTTTTTTTTAAATAAAATTTTTATTTTATTTTGAATATTTTCCCATAGTTACATATTTCATGTTCTTTCCCTCTCCCCCCAAACCTCCCCACCCCCCTGTAGCCAACTCACAATTCCACTGGGTTTTACATCTATGCCTTTCCTCCATACATTTAAAGGGGCGATTTCTCATTCAAATAATGCAATCTCACCTCACTTCTCCCCCCGGAATCCTGGAATCCTTCAAATAACATTCCCAGTGCCATCTTCTTCATGAATATGTTCCTGAACCCCCACTTCCCAGTTATTACTCTCTTTTACTCTAATTTTTCTTGTAACTTAATTGTGTTACTCAATAAGGTTAAAATATACTAAATACCTATTACGTACCAGACACCAGACTAGTTGCTGGGGATGCAAATTCGAAAGTGAGATAGCCTCTATTCATGTAGGGTTTATTGTCTGATAGGCAAGACAACAGTGCTGGTAAAGGAAAGACATTTTAGTTTGGGGAGCCAGAGGGATGATAGTTAATTCCTTTTCAGTGACAACAATTGTTGCAGGGTGAGAGAGGGACTGCATCCCCATTAGAGGGGCAGATGACAAGTTGAGTCCTAGTTCCTTGGATGCAATGTGAAAAATGTGGGTTGAACTCAATGTAGTAGGTTAAGTGAATTTTCATTCACTAATTCACTTGCCAATCAGCACAACTCCGACGTAGGGTAGAGTTCAGAATTTAATTAGAGTTATTTTCTCAGGGGACGGTGGCTTGGGCATGGTCTCTAGGGACCAGGGGTTGGGGATAAAGGTTCAATTTAGGGACAAATGGAGCAGTAGAAGAGCAGATGAACAAGGTGCCGTGGTAGGTCCTGATTTCCAAATAAATTGCAAATTGGACTTTGGGGCAGCTGTTGGCTCAGAAGATAGAGTGCCAGAGCTGGAATCAGGGAGATGAGTCTTCCTGATTTCCATTCTGGCCTCACCAGAATGACACTAGCTATATACCCCTGGGCAAGTCATTACCCTGTTTGCCTCAATTTCCTCATCTGTAAATGGGCTGGAGAAGGAAATAGCAAATCACTCCAGTATCTTTGATAAAGAAACCCAGAAAATAGGGTCACAGAGAGTAGGATATAACTCAACAATAACAACTATAAGTAAACTCTTTGAGGGCAGGAATGAGTTCAGTGTATGTTTGTACACATCTGTTTTCCAGCTCCCCAGTATAGTGTCTTACATATAAGAAACAATTATTATTTCTAATTGAAGAGGAGACTGAGTAGAAGAATATCTAAGAGCTGCCCAAGGTCATAAAATTATTGATTGGTAGTGCTGTGATGTGGACTTGGCTTTCCTCAAGTCTCATTTCTCCATCCACTGTTCTTTCCTTTATACTATTTTTTATTTATATGCAATTTTATTATTTTTTAAAACCATCTTTGTGATTTCACTGGTATAAGGAACTTTTGAGGAAACCCTATATAGTGATGCAGATTGGAACCTGTTCTGCATCTTATCCTTTTGCAGAACTATTTGGGGCATTGAGAGTGTAAATGATTAGATCAGAGTCATGAAGTCAGTATGTTTCAGAGGTGGGACTTGAACCTAGATCTTCCTGACTCTGAAAACAGACCTATATCTACTGTTCTATAAATACCAGTAGATATTTAGTGTATATTTGGGGAGAGACATAGAGACAGAGAGACAGAGAGAGACAGAAAGAGATACACAGAGATAGAAAGAATATGTACACATATGACTTCTTTTTTCTGTTCCTTTATTTTATAGATTAAAAGGGGAAATTTTCCCTCAAAATAGTCCTGTCTAAAGTAAGTCTGTCAGCATTGCTCCATTGTTTCTACTTAGTCTCTCATTATTTGTTGTTTAGTCATTTTTCAGTTGTCTCTGACCCTTTGTGACCCCCTTTGATGTTTTCTTGGCAAAGATACTGGAGCATCTTGCCATTTCTTTCTTTAACACATTTTACAGATGAACAAACTGAGGGAAATAGGGTGAAGTAACTTGCCCAGGGTCACACAGCTAATAAGTATCTGAGGCCAGATTAGAACTCAGGAAGGTGAGTCTTCCTGATTCCAAGCCTGGCTCTCTAGCTACTGAGCTATCTAGCTGCTCCAGTCTCTCATTTACCTGGGAAGTAAAAGATAAACTACATTTTATTGGAATAGAAAATTTATTGCTAAGTCCCACTGAAACAGAGGATAGTTCAGCTTTGGAAAGAGGGTATGAACAACTCATCATGTCAGCGTTCAAGACATCCTCCAGATAGACATGTATTTTTCTTGCTTTGGGTATTTTTCTACACGTACTATTTATCATGCCTCTATTCCCTTAGTGGACTCCAACCCCAAATTTGATTAAATTTTAATCAAAATGTATACATTCTATAAGTGCATTCCAAAGCCAGCAGAAAGGAAAGGAGCAGTAGCTGAGGAAGCTGTTGCAGGATGCATTCTATCCCTAGGAGTACCATTTTGCAATTTGCTCCAAATATAAATATCAAAATGACTTTAAAATGACTGCTGTTTCATGCCAAGTCTTAATGGTTCCTTCTGTGGAAGGAAGTAGACAAGGCAATTCAAAGACCCAGACCCTGCTAAGTGTGTTAGCAGCTCTATTTAGGGTCCCGAAATACCAGAGCCCTGTCTTTAAAGAGGAAACCAGGGATTTAAATATTGATGATGCTGTGATTCTACCAGAAGTTACTGTGGTGCTTAAGTGCTTTCGCATAGCCCAGAGGATCAAATCAAATCAGACACTCCACAATCTGCCAAATGCTGTCCTATGCACCCAGAAAACATGCTAGAAAGTTCCCTTTGCATTAGGACTCCTTGCAGAGCCTAATGACTCTTGGGTAGGAGAGGCTATGGAATAACAAATGCAATGAACTCAATAAATTCAATGGAGAAAAATCATTAAGTTCTTCTTCCAAGCCATCCGGATTTGAGGCCACATACAACCCTCATATATCATGCCCAATTCCTCTCTGCTTCCTCACTTCCCCTCCAACTTGTAGGTCTCATGGGAAAAAGCAGTTTGGCTTAGTGGAAAGAATGTCAGAGCAGGAGTCCGGGAAACCCAGGACCTGAGTTCAGGGCTTGTCTCTAGCACAGACTGGTTATATGATACTAGGGAGGTCCCTAGCCCTCTTTGAGCCTCAGTTTTCTCATCTGTAAAATTGGGATACTAATACCTATGATACCTGAGAGGCTCAAGTAAGAGAGCTTAAATAAATGTCAATTATTACTAGGTAAAAAAGGCAGTGTGGAACAATAGATTGAAAGCTGGCTCTGACTCATGAACATCTGGGTTTAGGTCTTCTTCTAATATACCCTAGCTGTGTGTGTAACCCTAGTCCAGTGTTGGAAACCCTTTTAGAGGGGTGGATGATGTGAGAAATGTCCTCAGGTGCTTATGGAGAGGGGGAGGAGAGCAGCCTGGCCCCTTGTCCCTCTGGATTTCTATTAATGAATTCTGGCGAACTCCGTACTGGGGCTTTGAGTGCCCCCTCTGGCATGCATGCCATAGGTTTGTCATCATGGCTATAGTCAATACTCTAAGACTACAGAACAGTTGCCTATGGACATTATTTGGGGGGAGATGGAGAGGATAAAGGGAGAGAAGTGAGAGAGGATGGAGACGTGGAGGGAGAAATAAAATGAGAAGAGAGAAAGGGAGAAGGAGGGAAGAAGGAAAAGGAGAAGAGGGGCAGGGAGAAGGATAGAGACAGAAAACAAGGAGAGAAAGGGCTGAAGAGGAGGGAAAAGGAAAGAGAAAGGAATAGGGAGAGGGAGAGGGAAGACAAGGGGGGAAGGAAAGGCAAGAGGAGAAGGGGAGGGATAGGTACCTGGAGAGGGACAGAAAAAATTCTATTCAACTCAAATTTATGAACCTCTGATTTCTGGAGCCCAAGAAGCCCAGAAAAAGAAAGAAGCACGTTGGCCTCATGCACTATTATGATAAGCTGTCAGGAAAAGACATTCACTCCTATGAAGAGGTCTGCTATCACTATATGACTTTATACTCGATGGCCATAGAATCAGTTTAGAAAGGGTATATGGTAAAGATGGGAGAAGGCAGCTACATAGCTGAGGTGATATTTCTTTTTGCCAGCAAAGTTAACCATGACCTTACTTCAAAATGCTTCTGTCTATCAATATATTCCCTCTACTCTGTCAGACAAAATGAAGGATTTACAGGAAAATATAAATGAGAACCATACAGAAGAGATGAAAAGTCTGGGGGACTGAAGTCTATGGAGCAGAGGAAACACCCACAGTGAGGAAATCAAGCATCTTTCACAATATCAGAGTATGAAGTGGAAGACCGCCTGAAAAGAGTATTGATTGAGTGCTGTCCCTGCAATCAGGGAGGCAGGGCAGCTGAGCTGCAGGAACAGGGAGGCAGCAGTTGCTGCCAAAAGACATAAAACAGGCATCGGCTTCCTTCCCACTGTTAGGCTGCTTTCAGACAACAGAGAAATGCAGAGAAATCCAGAACCTCTGCCTTGTTCTCCCCCAACGGACTCTGCTTGAGCAGTAGCAGAGTTGAATTTGTGGAGAGGAAAGAGCAAGAGTGGGAGACAGGGCTTCTTCTGGGCAGAACAATGCAACTCTGGAGAATGAGCTGACAGCCTATATGCCCCTGTGCTTCCATACACTGGCCTGTCATTGCTTTAGGCACAAAGCATCTTTCATGTGTCACAAGGTCAGGGCATCTTGAATAACATTTTCTGAATCCTTCCCTTATTCTCTGACAGTTGGTGGATTTCGAAGAGGTCCCTGCTATTTCCTGGGCACCAGGGGGGATTCAAAAGATGGACAGGACAGTCCCTGACCTCAAAGCATTGGCCATTCCCTTAGAAGGTAGGAGCTTTATATGTATAACTACAAGGGAGAGCAACATCAAACACTGCCATGTCAGTGTCACCGACCTTGAGCTAGAGGAATGGGAAGGAAGGAGTCAACTTCTGGCAAGAGGTGAGCAGGAAAGGTTTCCTGAAGAATAATTGGTGTATTGATTACTCCATCAATTGTCTAAGAAGGAAAGGAATTAGTTTAGGTGAATTTTAAAGGTTCTCTCCAACTCTATGAATGTGATCTAGTAATATTTCCCTCAAAATTCCCAGAATGCCAACATAAAATGATGTGTTATAACTATCTGGGTTAGTGTCTTTTTCCTTTTCTAGACTCCAACTTCCACAAGGGCAGAAAAGGAGTTTTGTCTAAACTTTGCATATTCTCTAATGCCCATATTGCGTGGCATACTCATGAATTGCTTAATTAATGATGGTGGTAGTAATCTTAAAATAGGGGCTCATAAATATTTTTTTTGGTATCATAGACCTCTTTTGGTAATCTGGCGAAGACTGTTGACTGCTTCTCAGAATACTGTTTTAAGTGCATAAAACAAATACCTAGAATTACAAAGGAAACCATTCACACTGAAATACTATTATCAAAATTAAAAACAAACACAAAGAAAGAAATTCAGGGACCCCACATTAAAAACCCTTGTCAAGAAAACAATTCCTTGAAATAATGCATGGTGAAAAGGATCTGATATTTTAAAATTTAAACTTTATATGCAAACTCAAAATTTTACTTTATTTTTTTAAAGAAGGAAAATTAAGAGTGAAATTTTCTAGACACTTTTTAAAGAAAAATTCAGGACACAGAGTATTTTAAGGTTACATAGTATTTTATGTAAATTCTGATTTAATACTCAATAGTCTCCTCATTTTATAGATAAAGGTTAATTAACTTGCCCACGGATATTCTGGTAAGAGCCAAAGGAAGGATTCTATTTCAATTTGGTCTCTCCTTATTCCAAATACAGCATTTCTATAACACACTACTCTTTTAAAATTAAAAGTAACCCTCCTTGGTAAATTGGGTCTCTGTTCTGTGTATTCCAGCTGCTAGGCTGTAATCAGTCTTGCTTACTGTTAAATTCTATTCAATATATGAGCCACTGATTCAGCAGTTAATTGTTTTCCTTACTATATTGGAACATCAGTATATAAATGCCAGATTCTGCCATGTTTCGCTCCTTTCTATTTCTGAACTGCAATATCTTTGGTCAGAACTTTTTTTTTATGGACTGTGTAGTTGTAACCAATGGATGGATGATTAGATCACTATCTTTTCTATTAAAACTGTGTGATTACTTTTTCAAGGATTTCCTATCAAGATAAATAAAAATCTGCTTTCAGAGATCAAGTTAAGGAACCATGCTCAGGTTTTTTAATTATTTTTTAAAATGAAAATAAAAATACTGTAACTATATTGGACTATATATATATATATATATATAAAACTATATATAGTTTTAGGAATAAGAAATCCATATACATGCTCTGTATGAACATTTTTGGTGATTCAGGTCTGCATGGGGCAAAATGCGAGTCTGATAAAAAGGGTGTTATGGATCTTTTCTCTTCGAAAATAAAGCTTAATAAGAAACTTTTGCTTCTTCTAAATCTAATATCCTGAACTTCTATTCAAATCCCATTCTGGCTCCTTTTTATAGTATAGATGTAAGAGGGGCAGTCTTCAAGGCAGATATGCTATCAAACTGGAAAAGTACTGTTTGGGGCCAGTGATAAACTATATCTGCTGCTTGACACTGAATTTTAGCATACCTGAGTTTAAATGCCAGTTCTACCACTTAATAGCTCTAGGACTTTGGGCAAGCCAAGATCAATTTGAGCCTTAAGAGTGTTTTCCATCTGAAAAGTGGGCCAATGAAAGCACTACTACATCACAGATGATAAATTACTATATAAATATATAATTACTTTATTCTGCCTCTGATATTAGTTGTGATTCTCTTAGATACTGGCAATGTGCTACTGCAATAATGCTTATCTAACACCAGATTCAGAGAATGTCATTTCTCCTATTTCTTGACCTTGATGGCTTCTAGTCCCAGATATAATCTGTTTTACAATAATCCTTTTCTGATTCCCCTTAATACTTTTGCCTTTTCTCTGTTATTTCCAATTATCTTGTATATATCTTGTTTGTACATATTTATTTGTATGTTGTATCCCTAACAGCTTGGTTTGTTGTCTTTTTTTTTAAACTTTCATTGTGTCTCCATTAGTGGACAGTACCTGGCATATGGTAGGTACATAATAAATATTTATTTACTGATGAAAGACATATTAGAAGACCTACAAATTCTTCCTTTGTAACCCAACAAAGAAATGAAAAACAAAGTCTTTGGGTAACAGCAACTTAAAAAAGCCTTGCATCAGGATGATGCTAGGGTCAGTTTTACTAAGGACCTTAATAAACAAGGAGTCTTCTTTCATGGGCTTGATGAATAATTGTCAGGAATGTCTTAAAAGGCGCTTGTAAAGTCACCTCTAGCAGAAATTTCATGATTCTTCAAATATTATTTTATTACAGTGAGATCAGTATCAATGATTTCTTTATTTTCTGCCTCTTAAATCTGATGAACATTTTTGGTACAGTTATTTCACAGATATATCCTCCCCAAAGATTATAGAGCAGGTCCTTTTACCAAAAGCATCTTCTTTTCTTCACTATTTCTTTAAGTGGCCGTCACATGCTTTAATTGTTTGGTTCATTGGAACTAAATCTCTGTGGTTTTAATTCCCATTTTGAGATGAAATTAAGTGAGAAGATCCTTTTTTTGGTTATAGGTATAGTAGGAAAATGGTGAATCTATTTAAGGATGGTACAATGGGGCATTGGTATCTTGAGGGGCTACAACGGATTCCAGAGACCAAGCATCTTGACTATCACCATCTACAACCTTATATCCTATGACAGCTTATGTCACGCTCTATAAGTTAGCTAATTCATTCATGTGCATAATCAGTATCCCTGTGCCTCAAAATATATCACTTTTTCTTTACCCTACCCCATCCTCATGGTCCTACTACAATGGTACTCTTCTCTACTGGGCTCACTTTCTCCTCCAATACACATAGAGGCAAAATTTAGTCTTTGTGAATAACTGGTCTCCCTCTTTTCCAGTGTGCCTTCAGTTGGCTTTCCTCTTTGCATTACTTCTAGGTGTCTTATTCTTTCTCTCTACTTCCACCTGTATGCTCTGAGACATCCTGACTGCATATATCTCAGGTCAATATGCCAGGAAAGGATGTGTGACTATCATTTGATGTGCTGAATCTTTTCTTCTTTTTTATGTCTAAGAAGGTCCATTAATATTGTGTCAGATATGTCAAAAAATAGCAGAGATTAGACTATCAGAAAGAGGTAGTACATGTTTCCAAAGGCTTTTATTTTATTTTACAAAATAAGGTTATCAGAGGAAAGAGAGGGCTTCACTAGGCTTCTCAGGCTCCTAATAAATCTGATCTGGGTTCTATAGTTGACCTGATGTGATTGAAGTACTAAAGAAAGGGGTTATTAATCTCTCAAAACTTCAGGCTGGAAAAACAAACAAACCAACAAAAACCACAAAACAAAGCAAAACAACAAAGGTTTGCATTGTGGGGTTTATTAGAGATAGGAAAGATATATCTTTATTTCAATAGAATTGGTTTTCTTGGTAATCCTATTTTTAAAATATACATTTAATTCTAAATAAGGGTCTGTAGGTTTCACCTGACTGTCAATAAAGTCCATAATAAAAAGGTAAAAGAAACCCTGCACTAGACAGAGACTGCTTTCTACATTACTCCTATTTGAGTGTAGAAAGGAAGGTATGTTGTACATATGCTTGTGTGTTTATGTTACTCAATACAACTAATATTTAATCTGAACATCCAGTGAACATGTCTTGAATTCTCTCCTGGAGGTACTGAAAAGAAGAACATTTAGGCACCATCCCCTTTCCTAAGGAAGATGGCAGCAGAAAGCCTCATTTTGTGTTGATGCAAAATTAAAATCTACTATGTAAAATCACTTTCAAGGACTTAATTATGATTTCCAATTTTACTATAACATATAGCCTGCCCTTCCCCACCCTGATCTCTTCTTTGTCTTTACCCATTTTATAAAGGTCCTTGGAACTCTTTTGTTAATTATTTGATTACAAAGTCATTTTAAAAATCAAATACTTACATGGCTAAGTAGTAAAATTTTAATTCAAAAGCACCAGACCATGACATACTCTTAGTCTAAAATAAACCTCTGATACTAAGACAAATTATACTTGTTTCTGGATCATAAAGTACCATATACAATTTCTTTGAAACATCACTTCAGGCAACACCTAATCTTTCCTTTTTCACAGTTAATGGTCTTACTTTACATCCCAAAGTTATACTGATAGTATTAAACCATTCTGCTTGAGAAAGCTTGTTCTGCCTTTTGGAAGTGAGACTGATAATGGCAGAATAAGACTGAAATACATGTGATATGGGTCTTCTACTAATGCGGAATATTAAAAAAAATCATAGGACTTTAAGGTGGGGAGGGACCTTAGCAGAGACTCATTACTTAAAAAAAATCCCTTCAATAATCTGCCTGACAAGTAGGGCCATTCAATCTTTGTTTAAAGACCTCTAATGAGGGGGAAATCCCACAACTTCCAAGGCATCTCATTTCACTTTGGGATGTTATTTGGGAATTCATATGAAGTTTGTTCCTGCCCAGGCAATAAGCCTAAATTAGTCTCTGTATAACTTGTACATATTGTTCCTAATTATGTCCTCTAGGGTCAAATAAAAAAAAAATCTATTTCCCTGGTGTTATCCCTCCCTTTTTAACAGGTTGTTTCCCTACATGAGTGTAGGAACTGTTTTTTTTTTTTATTTTGCTTGCAATTGTTTCTCTAGATCTTAGTATAGTGACTGGCATATAATGTGTAACCAGAGTCCCAAAGCCCATTGGTACAAGACTCTTGACTCCTTGGTAGAAATCAACATCCCTTATTGGCATGTGAGGTGGGGTGGAGTTGGTGGAAACAGGAGGAAGGACAGTTCTTCAGTCTCTTTAAGCTTGAGTCTCTTCAGCTCTCACAATCTTCTCCTTGTTCCTCCCAAAGGCCTAGGACTTGGATTTCCACCAAAGAAGAGAGAATCCCATACCAATGGACTTTGAGATTCAAATTACATATTTAAGGGTGGCTAGAACTGAACAAAATAGAGCAGATTTATTTTCCAGTTCCAAATGCAGTAGGATTATTACTTCTTAATTCTTGGAAATTACCTATTCTAAAGCAGCTTAAAATCACATTAACTTGGTTTTTACTTCCATATTGCTCTGTTGACTCATACTAAAGCATCCAACATAAATACATAAATGCATAAAACAACTGTTGCCTGACTATACCTCCCCTATATTTCACTTATGAATTTGGTTTCAACTCAACTTTGATGTTATTCTTTTTAAAAGTGGAATGATTGAGTTAGTTTAATATTCTAGTGTCAGGATTTTTTTGAATCCTAATTGTTATCCACTGGGTTAATGTCAGAGTGAGTCTGTATCTTTTCCAAATAATAAGAAAGGATGAGATGTCTTTATCTAGTGATGTCATTAACAACATCTACAAAATATTAAACAGCACAGATCACAGAGCGCTCCATAAAAAAACTTCCCCTTTCAAGTTGGCATTGAGCTATTAATGATTAAGCTTTGGATCTAAATAACCAGTGACATAATACATACAATTATGCTGTAATTTAATCCATCTCTCTCCATCTATTTTCATAAGAATAGAATAGCATGAAACACTTTCTCAAATATTTTGCTAACATCAAGATAAGCTATATTTATAATATTTTTCTAATTTACCAGTCTAGTAATTCTGTCAAAAAAAGAAATGAGTTTAGTCTTTTTTCTTGATAAAGTAATCTTTGTGATCACCATGTCCTTTACAATATTCAGGAATGATCTCTTAATATTACAATCTGGAATTTTGCTAGGACCTGAAGTCAAGTGTCCTGGCCTACAGCTTGTAGATCATAGCTGTTTCTTTCTTCCTTTTTTTTTTTTTTGGTGGCAGGGTTTGAGGAGAAAGGGAAGGTGACCATCAAGGTATTGGCCTTCTCCAGGTTGTCACTCTCTCTCCTTATCTTCATAATCTTTCAAATATTGCTATTAGTGTTTTAAAAATAATTACATTTGCCAGATCTTGCGAGAACAAAGGATAGAGTTCATCTCAGTCATATGAAGTCATCAAGGGGGCTAGACTTTCTCTTACTTTTTAGCCTAAATGTTCTATACTATTTAGTCCAAAGATCATTTTTCTTAGAGGTAAAAAAATAACTAAGTAGGTCTATCTTTTCTGTCATAAGTTATTATCTTAGCAAACTTTCCTGCCACTGCCTTTTCAGCAGATCCTTCTCATATGCTCAAATCCTTATAACACCAACCACAATACAATATAATCCATGATGAAACATACTACCTGCCTCCTGAGAGAGATATCATTACCACCACCACCACCAATAACCCTTTTATTTTATTAGAGAAAGAAACTGAGAGCCAGAGACATGTTTAAGTAAGAAAAAAACAGAACCTAAATCTGAATGCTTGCCCATCGTAAAAGTGGAAACTAGTCATTTGAGATGAACTAGTTGCTGATTCTACAAACATTTCTCTTGCTTAGTTAAGGAAGAGCAGATCAATTTATTCTAGAATTATAGGCTGTTAGAGCTAAAGGGATCTGTAAAGTTCATCTATAGCACCTCTTTCATTACCAGTAGAATGTAAGTTCTTTGAAGGCAAGGGTTAGCTCACTTTGGTACCTGTATCCCCTAGTGCTTAGTATACTTAATATATAGTACTTAATATATAGTAGGTATTGATTGATTCAAGTTAGAAAACTGCAATCCAAGAGGTTGTATTATTTGTCTGATATTACATAGATCTATCTATATGGCAGAGTCTAATAATCTTATACATATCTTAAAGGTTATGACAAAGAAGAAAGAAAGTAGAAATAGTTTTACTTGAATCGTCTATTTGGGAAGAAGAAATTTCAAATGGTTTGGAAGAAAGTTAGGTAGGATTCCGTGGATTAAATTTTAGAAGGAGAATAAGGCTAGGAAAGATCTTTCCTAATTTTTACTCTCACAATCCTATGGGTTCTTCCTTGCTATTATATATTTCTTCCAGGTCTTTCAAAAGATCTTTGCTATCTATTGTGAGACATGGGAGACATGGGAGACACAGTTACAGGAGTGTCCAGGATAATATGCCTAAATCAAAGAAGGAGCTCCTGCAAAGCAAAATTGAAGTAGCTCAAAAGAAACACAAGATGAGCCAATTTAGAGACATCTCCAACCTAAAGGTTCAAAAGAGCTATTTGTGCCTGACTTGTGGTAGTCTTCTGAGCTTGTTGTTCTTATCAAGCACAGTCATTCAAAATATACACTGTCAAGTTACAACCAGTGGAAATGTGCGTTGGCCATGGGTGGGGGGAGAGTGGGGGGATGAAGGGGAAAGTAGGGGTATGAAGCATGTAAACAGGTTAAAAATGAATATTAATAAATGTTTTAAAAAATATACACTGTCCTCAACATAGTCATATAGTTTTGGTCCTCTTTGAGTACAAAGGACAACAACTAGGGTATATCTAACATCATCTGACATCAATGTGAATGGACTTGGATCTTAGCCTCCTAACCTCAGTACCAAAAGAACAATGTAGGAAAGGATTCTAATGGAAGGTCACCACTTTTAGATCATCATAACATAGTTCTCTGCCAACTGTAGTGGAGGATGAGAAGTCCTCTTAATATGGTGAGATGTTGTTCTTAGGGATTATTTTAGCAGACACAGAAGGCAGGGACTAATTTTTTGTTTTAATTTTAAATTTACATCTCCAAAACCTCATACTGTGCCTGGATATTTTTTAGCCCTTACCTTACATCTTAGAATCAATATATGTAGGGGTTCTATGGCAGAAGAGTGGTAAGGGCTAGGCAATGGGGGTTATGTGACCTGGCCAGGGTCAAACAGGATGTGTCTAAGGTCAGATCCGATGCTAGGATCTCCTGCCTCCAAACCTGGATCTTTATCCATTGAGTCACCTAGCTGTCCTTCTGCTCAGAATTTTTAAAATTGTTTTATTAGGCCCATAATTTTTATCAGTATAGGAGATTTTAGGGTAGAAATCCCTCTATCAAGACAAATTAGCAAATGGTCTATCACATAGTCTTAAAATGTAAAATGAGGTACTGAAAGATTAAGATACTTCCCCAGAGTCACGGAGCCAGTCCATATCAAAGGCAGGCCTTGAACCCACGTTTTCCTGACTCAAAGACCAATTATCTCTCCATTTTTCTGTACTGCCTCTTGTCTGAAAGATTTGTTGTTGGCTGGATTTGAATTGAGGAAGATGAGTTTTCTTGACCCCATGGCTGGCACCTATCCAGGGATTCAAATGGCTGCCTTTCTGACAAGTACTAAGCCCATAATATACACTTGATTAACCGAATCAAAATTTTCTAAACAAGGGACTTAACAGCCTGGGTTTGGAATCCAATTTTTCCATTTACTATTTCAGATGATTTGTTGAGCCTTGCTGTGTTGAGCCTTTAAAAATAAGGGAAACGAATCAGTTGTTTCTTGACCTTCCCAAGGATGTTTTGAGGATAAATTAGATAATGTGTACAAAACACTGTGTATATGTAGGGAAACTATGCAATTAAAATTCAAGGACATTCCTATTATAGTGTTTATTAGGTTTTATGAACTCAGATTTCTTTTAGGATGGCTGACAGATTGAATGATGATCTGTTTCTGAGATCTCCTTGGACACTCAAAATATAATTGTGTATTGGACTTGGCCACTAAGGGGCAAACTGAACAGTTAGAAATCTTCTCAGAAGCGAGTATCAGCTTGGCAAAGAAAACAATGCCAAAAAAATTTCTGAATATTGACCCTTTTTCATGGAATGAGAAATACTTAGACAATATTCTTAATTGTAAAGAGCTCATGTTTATTCCAAAGAATACTGTATAAAGAAAATGGAAATCATAATATTTTCCTAGAACTTGATAATTCATTAATTTGGGAGATTACTTATGTCACTCAGCATCTTTCCTACATGGTACATGCCATTGATCAGATTCCTTTAGCCATGGTCTCATGAAATAAAGCCATAATACAATTATTTTATGCCCATTAAGGTGGAAATGATGTTAAATTCTTAGTAGATACTAAAAAGTTGCCCTCAAAAGCCCCATTTCCCCAATGTTGATATCCTGGGTCTCAAGCTGAGTATAAAACAACTTATTTTTATTCCCCCAATCCCTTCAAGAAAGTATTTTGAAGTTGTTCCCTTTATTATAATTTAATGATGCAACTTTCTAAATTCATGCATTTTTAACCTGACTTCATTAGTGCCACTCTCTGTTTTACTGGACTTCAAACTTCCTTGCTACCCTGACATCAATTAATGTTGAGTCCTGCAGGCTGGACTCTCAAGTGCTTTAAGCCCAGCTGTTGCCCTCCTTTCCTTCACTCGGTTCCCCTCCCTTTCCCCAAAGGGCATCTCTATGCTAGCTCCTGTTTGAATTGTGATGAATTTCACACAGCAGGGTTGGAAAAGCAAAGAAAGAGCTCTTAGAGGGTATAGCTCTTCCCTTCTCTGGAGGTTGGAAGTTATGCTAATATCCAAAAGAGTAAGGAAAAGTAGCTTTTATGGCTGAGTGGGGCCAATAGATTGTGAGGCTAATTTGAAGTACTGTTGCTGATTAAGACTAAAATAAGCAATGGCTGGATGAAATGCTCTCTTTTCATTAGACTGTGGCATTTGGCCGCTGTGTAAGTGTACCCAAAGTCTCCTCATAATAATCATGAAAGAACAGTGATTTTGCTCTCAGCTTTTTAAATTAAAGCTCTCCATGGTCTCACTCCTTGCTGGCTGCTTTATCTTTTTATTTCCAACATTCCAAGTTATGACATGCTCAAATCATGTGGCTCCTCTCCACAGTGTTTTCAAAAACTATTTCAGGCTTTGGGGTTCTGACTCTTCTTCATTAGAGCCTTAGCTAAACACATTTCTGGTTTATATAACCCTTACAATCATAAAGTGGGCCTATGAACACTTATGAGCTGTTATTTTTGGTCTACTCTCTTCTGTCTGAATTTTCTCTCCAGTGTCCAATAGACACTGTTAGAACTGGGAGAAATAGTCATGTCAACGTTACTCTGATGGAAATTCTATTTGTCCTGCTCTGCTTTGGCTTTTGTACAAAACTTTAACTCATTTTCCGCAGGGTTGAACACAGCAGCAATATCTCTTGAGTAGATATTACTTATTCAGGTAGGAAATAAATTGGAAGGATGTGGCTTTCCAAATGTCACATTTTTTTATTATTATTCTATTGCCAATTGGCTAAAGGCCACCAAAAGTAATAAGATAGGGTAGGTTTCTGTGTCCCTGCTTTAAATGGCCCACAGGAAGCTAACAAAGGGGAATTCTCCTAGAGTGCTACTGTGTAATACCTTTCGTTTTTGAAAATTTTTATATTTTATACATATATATTTCCAATTACAAGGAAAAATTATTTTTAACATTTAAAAACTTGAATAACAAATTCTCTCCCTCCACCTTGATAGATCAGGTAATTTGATATAGATTATACAAGTTTAGTCATACAGAAAACATTTCCATATTAGCCATGTTGCAAAAGAAAACAGCACGAACCCCTAAGGAAACAAGAAAAATAAAAATAAAAAAATGCTTTGATCTACATTGAGACTCAATCTGTTATTTCTCTGCAGGTGGATAACATTTCTTTTTTTTATTGTGTTTTTCAAAATTGTCTTGGATCATTATATTGCTGCAAATATCTGTCATTCACAGTTGATAATAGTACAATATTTCTGTTACTATGTACAGTATTTTCCTGGTTCTGGTTCTGCTCACTTCAGTTCACATCAGTTCATATAAATCTTTGGTTTTTCTGAAAGCATCCTGGCCACCATTTTTTATAGGACAATAGTATTTCATCACAATTATATACCACAACTTTTTCAGCCTTTTTCCAATTAATGGACTTACCCTCCACGTCTAATTCTTTGCTATTACAAAAAGAGCTATTGTAAAATTTTTTGTTTTCCTTTTCCTTTTATTTCTTTGAGATAGGGACCTAGCAATGTTATTGCTGGGTCAAAGGGTTATGTACTGTTTTTTGGCCCTTTGGACATAGTTCCAAATTGCTTTCCAGAAGAGTTGGATCAGTTCAAATTCCACCTGTTAGACCTTTTTGAAACATGGTAGATTTGGCTTCAAAGAATCTCATTGAGAATATTAGATTTTACTCTCTGAAACCTAGTATGAAAGGCATCAGTGCTTCTGGACTGGACGTATCCTAGTCTTTACTGTTGCCCTTATAAAATGATATAGACAGTGTAGGGCAAAGATCTTTACCATAGAGTTCGTAAATCTTTTATTGTCTAAACTGACACTATACTCCAATATAATTGCGTGTCTTTGTAGTCCTATGCATTTTATTTTATACACTTAAAACCATTATTCGAAATACCACCACAGGGGTCCATCATAAGAACACACACAGGAAACTTAGATCTGCAAATTTATTTTTCAAACATCCAAGTGATTTCCAGTGCAGTTACTTAGTTCACTAAATTTCATGAGAGAACACCTCTCAATATCCAATTCAAAATCCAGCAGTAATGAGACTTGAGTTTTTCCAACCTCCTTACTAACAATAACTTCACAAACTCACAGGTTATGAAATCTCTTGAAAGTAGGTCAGGTTAATATTAATTTGAGATTTGAGTACTTCTAGCCTTGCTACTTGGACTTACTTTTAAATAGCAGGATTGGGTTTCATGGGAATAAGACCATTTAATTACCTTTCCTTTTATGTGATCCCATTTCTTCTTCCCTGTGAATACAGTTCCCTTTTCATTCTCCGTTCTACTTTATAACACACTAATTGGAAGAGCAACTGGTATAGTTCATCAAAGGGGGAGTACTTATGGATAAATAGTCCCATTACCAGCTCACTGAGGTTTAGCTCTGTTTGTCCCTTTGTATGACCTTGGAGTTGAAGTGGCTCAGCTTTTAATATATGAATGAATTAGTTTAACTCAATGAATGCAAGGCAAGAAGGAGACCAAGTAAGGCAGAGAACCCATTTAGAAATGAGGACAAGGGTAACGTTAGCTTCCTTAGTGACAAGATCATTTTTGCTTTGGTCTGGAAGTTCGCAACCTTGAGGGCCACCGCTCTGGGCCAGCTGTGGAGAAAAAGCCCTAATTAGCATTTGAGGTGACGAGGGTGACAGTCTTGTCCCTGCTGTGGGTGTTAAAGCAGATGTCTGTTTCTTCCCAAAGTCTAGTTACAGGATCAATCTGTAGCTACTTTTCAGTGTCAAATCAGCTAATAATAGCTCACATTTAGAAAGCACTCAAAGCCTTACAAATTGTGTTCCTTTTGATAATCTTGTGAGTCAGGCAGTGCTAATATAGCTTAAAGATAAGGAAATGAAAGCTTAGAGAGTCAAATCACTTGCCCTGAATCATTTTAGTAGTAATTGTTGTAGAAGCTCCTGATTTCTTTTTCTTTTTATTAATTATTTGTTTGTTTGTTTCTTACATTAAAGTTCCCAGGTATCTTCCTTTCTCCCTCCTTAAACTAAACCATCTGCCAATATATATATATATATATATATATATATATATGTATATAATGTTATTTGTTTTTATTATTAGCTCTTTCTCTGGAAATGAAAGTTCAGTCAAGTTATTTGTTCTGGGTCATTGACGTAGGAAGTGTTATAGCAAATATAATGACTTATTTTGTTTCCATGACTTCATTACTTACTCCCTACCTATAACTATGCTTATCATTCCTTAACAATACAGTGTCATGATATAGTAATAATTAATAATGTAACTTGAGAGAAGAATATGATTCTTACATTATTCTAATCTTACTAAGATGTCTTTCTTTTTGTTATTAAGTTTGTCTAACCACTTCATGATTTTGTTTCCTCACCTAAAATTCACCCTTCAGATTTATCAGATTATGAACTTCTTAAGGACAGAAAATGTTCTTTTTTTTTAACCTCTTTTTTGGAGCTCTAGAATTTAGTGCAGTGCCTGGCACATAGTTTGTAGGAACTTAATAAATGCTCATTGACTCATTGGCACTACCAGGAATATTCTCTATACTGAAAAGAAAGAAAAATAAGGGTTTAGAAGGTTTGAGGATTAGAAATGAAACAGGGTGGGGGCAGCTGGGTAGCTCAGTGAATTGAGAGCCAGGCCTAGAGAGGAGACATCCTGGATTCAAGTCTGGCCTCAGACATTCCCTACTTGTGTGACACTAGGCAAATCACATTACCCTATTGTCTAGCCCTTACCACTCTTCTGCAGACAGAAGGTAAGGGTTTAACAAAAAAGAAATGGAACAAGTACCATAGTGATTTAGGAGAGAAGATATAAGTAATATTTAGTGTTTGGTTCACTAACTAGAATTGAATTGACTAATAAAAGCTTGAATTAGTCAAATGAATGATAATTGATAGACATGCTCCCAATTGGCCTCTGTATAATGGAATTGGCCAAACAAAAGATGGGCCAGTAATATGATTGATAATTGATAGTTTATATGCTTCATTAGTATCTCTATAGTATCAAATTACTAAAAGGAAGACCTCCTAGCTCAAAAGGTAGATCCTTTTAGTTAAACTTATTGAAAGGCATGGTCTGGAGTCACATGAGATGGCCAAGCATGAAGGAGATATAATCCGTATCCTTGAGGAGAATGCCCACATGGATAACAGTAGAGAAATCCTAGATTGTTGTCCATAAAATCAAGAAAAGAAAAGAAAAAAGTAGGAATGAGTTAGAAAAAAGGGTAGTGGGTCAACGAACTCATTGATACATTTGGCAATTTATGCAACAATATTACTTCTTTGCATCCACAGAGTCCTTGATTCTTAAAAAATGAAAAGTTTTTTTGTGGTTTTATCTGATGATGGAAAATCAGTGGGGAAAAGAGGATAGTCAAAATATAATAATAATTTAAATAAGGATGAAATTATCTTTATGCACATCAAAATGCTCTTGTGAAATATTTTTTCTTAAAACCACAGGTTATAGATAACAAAACACCTTGAAGGAATGTTTGAAAGGTTTTATACCAAATAATGGGGGGGGGTATTATTTGTTTTCATTTTATTTCTGGGAGAATTTTTCCCTTTTCAGCAAGAATTCATATTCTGTTTGCCCTACTCAGAAACCTATATTACCATATTTGTATAATGTTTGAGCCTGAAGTTATTCATTCTGAATACATTTATGATACTATGGGTTTCTCAGTACTGCTTTTTATGAATACTGATCATCAGTCTAGCAAGATCAATGATGTTTCTCTGTCCTTTTTGTTATTTCCCCCTAGGTACAATTACCAGTGGTCAATGCCAAGGTCCATTCCATTCAAGACTAGTTTATACCAATTGACCTTCTCAGTACAGTGATCTGTTCAGGAAAATGTGCTCAGGAGTGGAGTACTTAGATCTGTTCATTCTCTCATTTCATTAATGATTATTATTCCTAACTCCTACTTACTCTGTAAAGATTTCACAGAATCACCTTTTAAGGTCTCCAAATCACCCTCAACTTCACCTTCAGAGTCACCATATTTAAAAATGCTCATACAGTTTTTAAAAATGTAAAATATTTGAAATATATTAAAATAAAAATTTCATTTTATACCAGGTTTCTCTTTGGAACCATCTCTTAAATGGTGTGTATGTGTGTGTATGTGTGTGTTTGTATGTGTATAAATGCAAGGATTCACTATGAAAGGCTACCCCCATATTTCCTTAGATCTAGTATTTTGTATCATTATCACCATTGTGAAGAAGCAGGGAGAAAAAGGAAACTGAGTTTCTGTTCTGCCTCTGATCTTAAGTTGCTTCCCTCCCTAATACATCTTCTATTCAACTTGGGAATTGATCTTAAAGTGCACGTCTGACCATATTAATCCCTTACCCAAGAAACTCTAGTTGCTTGTTACCTCTTTTTTTGGCTTGTATAGCCCTTTATAACCTGGAAACTTCCTACCTTGCCAGTCTTCTCACATTGAACTCTATTTACTTGAGGGTTCAGTGATACTAGTCTTTTTACCATTCCTCTCATAAAATATTCCATATGACCCCATGCATTTTCCTTTTTTCTCTTCCTTCTTCATTTCTCCTTCCCCTCCTGTCTTTTTTCTTCCCTTCTCTCCTTTTTCTAATCTAAGACTAGGCTTCCTTATCTCACAAGGACTGGAAGTACAGAAATTACTCATAGAGCTGATCATACTGGAAATCTGACCTGCTATTTCCAAACTGTGACATTTCTTCCTTCAAGCAATCTGATGCACCAGCCCCCTCAAAGGTGGAGGTTGCCATATTGATATTAAACTGGAAATAACAAAGAAAGACCAAAACAGTCACTACCCTCAAGGAGCTCAAAATCTAATTGACAAAAAAAACATAGAAATGGATGGATACAATCTAACTGAAATCGTCCTCTTATGCTTCAGATTAAGTATAAAACATCTGCCAGCCTCAGTCTTCCCTTCCTAGTAGCTGGGATTATAGTCATGCACCACCAACTCTTGGTGACTCCATTCATTTTTACTGGCAGCGCCCCATACCTGGAATATGCTCCCTCCTTAGCTCTGTCTCTTGGGTTTAAAAAAAATGGTGCCCTTCAAGTCTCAGCTAAAATCTACCTTTTGCAAGAAATCTTCCATGATTCTCTTTCACAGTAGTACCTGTACTAATCTGAGAATATCTTCAATTTATCTTTCCTATATCACGTGTGCAACATTTCTATGTTTTTTGGTCAATTAGATTTTGAGTTCCTTGAGGGTAATGACTGTTTTAGTAGTTAATAAATATTTAGTTTTGTTGTTGGGTATTTGCTGCCCTGGTAAAATCACAATTCTATACTCTATTCTATTAACAAAACAACAACCCAGTATTTTCATGGTGTTTTAGGAAAAAGCAAGAACAACAAAACATTAATCTACAAAACACTGTAGAATAAGTGAAGGGTTTTCAGACTATCTCAAAGCATGAAAAATTCTATACTTTTCAAAAGAAAACCCCTACAATATTGATTATTAAGCAATAGATACTGATTTTAGGTTCATTTTACTTCATGTTTCAGCCTCGCTGTGCTCTTTTGAAGATGAATTTCTTTCCCGTTCTATAACTGTTATTCTGTGGTCTCATTGTTAACTATCAACAGTCATGGACGGGACCTGCCATGATGGATTGTCTATAAGCACCAACACAATGACTATCTTTAGTCATTGATGTCTCTTGACACAAAGGTGGCAACCACAGGGCATGTGGGGCTTTTTTCTGCTTAAAATGAAATATTTTAAAACTAAAGGTTGGAAGGCAGCAGTGGTAATTACTGGCAGAAAACAGACAAGTGGCCCCTTAGAATGGCTTTTAGAAGAAGTGATTTACTAATCACTGACAATAATCTACACCAAGTCAGCTGTACTTGGAGTCACATTTTTAGGGAAACGGGCCTCACTAAGGGTCTTTTTTTCCTTCAAAGAGAACATTAAGTCAACATTGTCATCAGCTATGCGGAAGAGAGAAAGAAAAACATTATTTAGTAAGAAATCTGTCTGTCTTTAGCTATGAAAATACTATATCATAGCAATTGTTACAGAGCTACTTACCTGGAGCTCTTTTTTGCCTTTATAATTAGCTTCTTTTGTTATATAATAAATTTAGGAGCTACAGGCTGAACTTTGGTTTTCACTAAACATGTATCATTTAACAAATAAGAGCAAAGCAGCATTGTACTAGTCAACTATCACATACTCTCTAAAAATCTCCATGTAGCTCTCTAAACTAGTGATTCATATACAGTACATTGGCGTTCGAGGTCTGGCTGCTTATACTTTCAAATGTCATGGAGCTAGTTGGAGAGGCAATGCATGATATAGGGGGAAAGGGTGTGGGGCTTATAAACAGGAGAGGCCTCAACTTAGATTCCAATTTTGGCACTTTCTGTGATTTAGTATGACCCTGGACAAATCATGTAAATGATGACAATTTTGTCATCTGTAAAATAGAGATACACCTAGAAACCGAGATAACGGGGCATTTTAAAGATCAAATGGTGTACCAGATGTATAAGGCTGGGCTCAAAATCTACATATTCTATTATTTAAACCATTAAGGTATTTTTCAAAGTGCTCAGCTTCATCTCTGAGTCTCCATTTCCTCACCTGTAAAATCAAGGGGTTGAAGTCAATTGTCACTAAGTTCCCTTCCAGCTCTGATACTATGAACCTCCTCTATATTTAAGGCAGCTATTATGTGAAGTTTCAGTGAACATCCAGTGAAATGGTGGTATGAAGGAAAGAAGAGAGATTTCAATCCCACAAACACCGGTTAAAAGTGCCTGCTTTGTGTGTGATGGCTGAGTCTTCAAAGTTGTGCAGTTTTGAGCAAGTGATTCACATTCATTCTTATCTATGAAACGGGGAGATTGATGTTTGCTTACTTATCTCTTATGACTGTTCTGAGGATCAGATTAGACAATGCATAGCTCTTTGTAAATGGAAGAATATTTTAGAATTGTCAGGTTATTATATTATTACCAGCCTTATAGTGTTATGGAGTGAAAATGAAAACAATGTAAGTGAAAGAGTTTTGAACTAAAAAGCACTAAGAATCAACTTATTACCAGTTAGAGTTTTTAAATGACCTTGGGAAAAGCAAGAAGATTCAACTTTCCTGTCTGAGTTTATTTGGGAGAACAAATTGTACAATCCTCTATAGTGAGGAGGGCAAAATCCTCCTTAAAGCAAATGATGGGATTTTTCAGATTTATCTTTCTTAGCCTTGGGGCTAAGCTTTTTTTCCCCATGGAAACCTACTTCTTAAGTTATATTGGAAATCAATGGGAAAATGATTGGACATACTTTTTTTTCTCTTTATGCTCCTTTAAAAGAATACAATTGAAGATTAAAATGAAGAAGACTAGCAACGCAATACAAAAGAATCTGAATAGAAAGGGAACTCAGTGACCATGTACTTACTGCCACTCATCCCTGAAAAAGATTCTCCTTTGTAATATGCATGGCATTTAATCATCCAGTCTTCATTTAAAGATTTTCTCCAGTCAGTGGAATCCATTAACTTCTAATGTAGTTCATTCCAATGACAAGGATCTAGTTTAGGAAATGTTGCTCAAATCCAGCCCAACTTTCTCTTTGCAATTGCCAACCACAGTTTCAATTTTTTTGACAATTGTGTCAAACACAACAAGCTTAACCCATTTCTACATAAAGGATTTGAAAAGTTTGAAAAGAGCTTTAATGGCCCATATTTTCTCCCTTCATCCAAACTCCCCAAGTCTTCTCTTTCTATCCCTATTCTTTCAGCATTTCCATATATGACAGGAACTCAAGGCTGCTTGTTAGCTTCTCCTCTGAATGGTTTCTAACATATCAATGGTTGTCCTTTTTGTGACCTGAGCAGGACACAGGACAGAACAATTATTAACTGCTTACAGTGAGTGCACTGTCTCCCTAAAGCCCCCAGAACTTTTTCTAGGTAAAAATGAAAAAAAGTAGCCAATTTTCTTTTGTTTTATACTTGTAAAACTGATTACTTTTTGATCCCAAGTGTAAGACTTTACATTTACCCCTTTAAATTTCATTTTATTATATTTAATACAACATCGTTTCTCAGAGGTGTCAAACCGATAAATGAAGGGGGGTGGAAACTTCCAAATGTGAAGGAAATGGATTAAAATGTAACTGGAAAATATTTAAAAAATAAATAAAAATACAAAATAACAAGGATTATGTTAATATATTTTTTATGTTATATAGCCTGCAGGGATTCTTATTTATGGTTTAGAATATCCTATTTATATTTGAGTTTGACATTACAATTCTAGCCTATATGGTCTCTTTGGATCTTGTCATTCTGTGTGATAGTAGTTGCTATTCTAGAGTTGTGTCATATGAATGTTTAGTGAAAATATCACATTTGCCTTTTCTCAAGTCATTAATAAAAGTTTTAAAGTGCACAAGGCAAAATTAGGTATTTGTGGCACTCTAGTAGAGACATTCATTCATGTTAATACCAAACATTAATGACTACTCTATTCAATTAGTTCTACATTTGTTTGCTTGTAAAATCATATATCCAACAATTCTTTATATTTTCTTTAAAGATAGCATCAGAGTTTTTTTTTTATCATTTGCTTAAAAATCTAAAGAGATGATAGGAACAGGGAAAGGAATGGGCATTAATTATACTCCTACTAGGGGCCAGGAATTAAACATTTTCTAGAAATGGTCCAATTTGATCCTTACAATAACTCTGAAAAGTAGGTGCTGCTCATGATCTCCATTTTACAGTTGGGTAAACTGAGGAAGTCTGAGGTGAGGTGATTACTTGGAGTAAGTGTCTGAGGCTCAGACCTGAACTGACTTCAACATTCCAACATTCTCCTATTGTTTTTGTTTGTTTGTTTGTTTGTTTGTTTTTTCCTGTCTAGCAACTTATTGGCAAAGTGGATAGAGTACTAGACCTGGAGTCTGGACCTTGGGATACCGTTCATTGGAGCCTTATGACCTTTATTCACTAAAGGCAATTAGATGCTCTCTAACTTTTCTCCATGTTATATATCTCCATTAGTTCACCTTTGAATTATGGTAATAATCATACAATTGTCATTTTTGCTGCCTAGAAAGAAGATACCAAGGACAATGCCTTATGTCTAGTTGGTAATTAATATGCATTTATTGAATCAAATTAGCTCTTAGATCTTTCACAGAGAGACATAAATCCACATTGTGATGGTATAAAAATAACTCCACACTAGAACTACATCAGACTATATTCTAGGAAGAATAAAAGAGAATAGCTTTCCTCCTAGAACTATGACTAATATTATCAGTAATACCACTTTCTTCTTCTTCCCCACCAAAGCAAAAAGGTCCTTTTCAGTTCTCTTCAAATTCCTAATGTCATATCAAATAAAGATCTCCCTAAATATCCTAGAAAATACATTGTATGTATTAAGTCTTTTTTTTCCTTGGCAGTACATTCTGAAGATCTAGCCCAAAGAACAACAAAAAAGAGAATGGAGTATTTTCCCCTTCCCTTCCATTTAGTAGTATGGTTCAAAGGCTTTCATTTCATTAAAACAAAAACCAATCAACTGTGCCTGTCATTATCATGACTGACTAATCAGAGTGGTGAGTCTATAGTGACAATTTTAATTTTTTAAGAGTCCAGAATATTCTTCTGACTCATTTCAATCCAATAATTTCAGGACAGAGCTGCTGAAGTTTCAAATGGCTGGCCAGGGGATTTTGTTGAGGACCGTATCTTACAGTTCATTTGAGATTGCAGTAGAGATGTTTGATTATGATTCAACAGCTTGAAATCATAAGAAAAAAAGGCTATGCTGAAGTGGCAACCAAATTACAATAAGACCTATCACTTTAAGAACCAGAGGATAGAAGACTAATAGTCATTGTTTCCCCTCAGTGATATTTGGTCCTTTCTGAAAATAAGGAAGTTAGAATGCACTTAGCTATATAGTAAGTGTTTCCGATCAATAGTACAATTGGGTCAAAGAAGATATTAAATGTTCAGAGGAGAGCCATTCTGTTCATGTTTGGTTGAAATTCGAAATTAACTTACAGTTATTGTCCTGAAGTATTTTTTTACCGTAATAGTAGCTCAAATGAAATTTTTCCTATGCTTATACAATGATAATATATGCCTCTATGAAGTGACTATATTTTCTGAGGCTAAGTCTGAATGTTTCTCAATGACACTATTTTACTAATGAATACAATGACTAAGCAGATCTGTGATGGGTCTATTATGCACAGCAACATATTTTGTGGTTTTTCAAATACACAGCCCATTAATTTTTGCATATTCTAATGATTTCTGTAACTGGTTATCTAGTTTGTGGATCTTTCTGGCCCCCGGCTTAATGATTTCATTCTCTCTTGCTGTCTCCTTGCACTAATTGTCCAATGGCCATTGCAGATTATTAGCAACATTACCACAGGTTGAAAGGAAATAGGCATTCCAAAGCACTTAGAATGATAAATTCTTAGAGGTGAAAAGGACTTGAGTATTCATATAGTCCAATTTTCTCATTTTGAAGATGAGACATCAGAAACTACTTTAAAACTCTTTGATAATGATAAAAAGTGGGATTGGAGGATTGGGGAGGGGGAATTTCACAGACATGGGCCATCTAAAGTTACCCAAAAAAGAATCCCTCTAATTGTACTCAATATGGATATTCTATCTTCCCAGTAAGATATTTAGTGAAGGAGGAACCCAAGATCTTTAGCAAAAAGCTCATTTCATTTTTAAC
The DNA here is from genome assembly GCF_016433145.1 of Gracilinanus agilis. Taxonomy (NCBI): domain Eukaryota; kingdom Metazoa; phylum Chordata; class Mammalia; order Didelphimorphia; family Didelphidae; genus Gracilinanus; species Gracilinanus agilis. Next base: position 93,417,081 of record NC_058135.1, read on the forward strand.
CTCCTTTTATTAGGAAGTCCTTTTTCCTTTTTATACATCAAATTATGAAAAGCCTCTCTCTCCTGGAGCAGAACATAACTAACTAATCCCCTTGCCATATCACAGATCTTTAGCTCCTAAATAATAGTAATAACAAATAGCTACAGTATCTATAGATCTTTATTGTTTTCAAAGTGTGTTACTCATGTTAATGCTTTAATCTTCATAAAACTATTGGAGATAGTTGCTATTATTATCTCCTTTTACATATGAGGAAACCAAGTAACACTAAGGATAAGTGACTTGTCCAAGGTCACATGGATAGTAAGTTACTGGATTTGAACTGACCACTGGTCCAACATTATTCATCATCCCCAAAAGTGGAAGTTTTTCTTGATCCTATAGTTAATAGAGAGAAGTTTATGTGTAGGAAAGTGAGTGATTAGAATGGAGATATTGAACAAGCAAGTAGGCAGATATGTGGAAGATGCACAGGAAAGAGGAGAGAATTAAACTAATTACTGTACTACCCTCTTTTTACTCCTGTGCCCATAAGTAAGGGTTTTCTTTTCTCTGCTAAATATCCTTAGTTCTTTCAGCTAGTTCTCATGCGATATGATCTCGAGGTTCATCATTATTCTGGTCAGTTTCCTCTGCACATACTCCAGTTTTTCAATATTGCTCCTAAAATGTCTTGATATAGCCTGTTAAATATAGAATTTCCAATACTTCTTTATCAAATCCTAGGTTGAATAGTAGGTCTAGAATGATTCCAATTAATCCTATTCATTTTGACTACTGTTGAGTTTAAGTGGACACTAAGCAAATTCTCAGAACCCTGATGTTTATTAGAAAAGAAAGTTTAAAGTCAACGGTCTTGGGTTCTCTTGCATGGACTAGAATTATCAGTGGTAAAAAGTTTATACTTTCCTAAGGCTATATGCATTAATCACTCAGAATTCAGGTTCATTTTTTTTCTAGGACCATTGGGTAGGAATTATAGAGACCAGCAAATTTGGGATCAGCATAAAGGAAATGCTTATAATTAGAGCTATTTAATACAGACACATTTAATAAACATGCTTTATATACCACTTACTAAGCTAGAGGCCAGATATTTAACATTATAAATGAAACACTCTCTGAAGGAGAGTGTTTATATTTTGAGGAATTAAGTCAACATGTATGTAAAGACAACTTGAGAACACATACACATATATTGGTATATAAAATATAGAAATAATGGAGGCCTCATGCAAGAGGCAGATTTTGAGTTGAGTTTCATTAGAATTAGGGATTCTAAGAAGCAGAAGTAAGGAAGAAATATTTTCCAGGTCTGGCACAGTGACAAGAGATAGAATATTGTGAGTGAATAGCAAGAAGGACAATTTGGCTGAATTATAGGATGTGCAAAGAGAAAAAATATAGAAGGCTGGAATGATAGGTTGTAGATAGGCTGTGAATGGAGATTACTGGCCAAAAGATGAAGGTTTATTTGATCCTAAAGTTAACAGCAAGAAGTTGAAGTTTATTGTGTAGGAAGGTGATGTGATTAGAATGGAGGTATTAAAAATCATGTAGGCAGGGATATGGAGGAGGCACTGGATAGAGATGAGAATTAAAGCACAGACCAATTAGGAGGAGTTCATTACAAGTGTCCAGGTGAAAGACAAGAAGGGCTTAACTTAGGGTGGTTGCTTTGTGAGTGGAGAGGCAAGAATGGATAGGAGCAATGTCATGGTAGAATTGATAAGACTTGTCAACTAATGAGGAGTCAAAAATGACTACGAAGTTAAAAAGCTGGGGATGTTGGATTTTAGATGCTAATGACACTGAATTTGAAATGTCTACTAGAAAAGGCTTTGCTGGGGGCGACTAGATATTAGGGATGTGTGCATATAATACATATAATTCTACCAAATTATCCTCTAAAAATATAATATAATGCCTCAAAATGAATCCTGGAGCAGTATAGCCCACAAAAAGATGAGGTGAAGTAATTTTTCAACCCAAACATGAAAACTGGCATGAAAGATCTATTGCACCCAGATGGAAGTGAAACACAAAGCAGCATACCAAGTCAGGTCCCATCACAGTGGCAAGTCTTGGGGATGGCTGAATCATAAGCAAAGGCTTCTGGAGTTCTCATATAAAGATGGGGAGGTAATGGGGAGGGTCAGCAACTGCTCAGAAGGAGATTATAGGGATCCCTTTACTGGATCAGGGTGCAAGACTCTTGTTGTATTGTCTCTATAAAGATCTAAGTTGCATTTCTGGGTTGTAGTCTCAGGGTGAAGAAGAGCACTAGCACACACCACTACTTGGTGCCACAGGGGTGAAGGGAACCTTGGTCACAGTTAGAGGGCTTAAAAGAGTGCTTGGGGTTACTCACAGACCAAAGCACAGGCCAAGAAATTATTAAATACACTCTGCTTACATCATACTACCATGGAAAAACTGAAAATTAATAGATCATGAGCTATCTCTAAAGGTAGCTGCATAAAAAACTTGAACCTTGGAACAGTGCTCTCTAGTTACAGAATCCAAATTCAATACTTTTTTTTAAGTCAAAAGAAAAGAAAAAGGCTGTAAAATGAGCAAACCACAAAAAGAGGAACTCAGTAGGGGAAGTTATTTTGGTGTCAAGGTAGGTCAAAAAACAAACTCAGAAGAAGATAAAAAAAGTCAATACTGCTGCATCCAAAGCCTCCCAGAAAACTATGAATGGGTCTCAAGTACAAAAATAATTAATAGAGTAGTTCAAAAAGTATTTAAAAATTGAATAAGAGAGGTAGAAGAAAAATTGGTAAAGGAAATGAGAGTGATACATGAACATTTTGAGAAAAAGAGTTAACAGCTCGGTAAACAAAGCACAAAAAAAATTGAAGAAATTCATACCTTGACAAAAAGAGAATAGGCAAAGTGACAAAAGAGGTATAAAATCCACCAAAGAGAACTCTTTAAAAGGCAAAATTGGCCAAACAGAAAAAGATATAGGAAAAATGCATTGAAGAGAACTCTTTAAAAGGCAGAATTAGTCATATGGAAAAGGAGGTTCAAACGCTCCCTCAGGAGAATAATTCCTTAAAAATTAGAATTGGACAAGTGGAAGCTAATGATTCCATTAGACATTAAGAAATTATTAAAGTCAAAAGAATTTTTTATAAAAGGAAGGAAATGTGAGATACCTCATTGGAAAAATAACTGAACTGGAAAATATATCTAGGAGATAAAAATCTAAGAATTATTGTACTAACTGAAAGCCATTTTAAAAAAAAAAAGCTTAGTCATTATCTTTCAAAAGATTATCAAGGAAAACTTACTAATTCAAATATCATGAAGCTATCATCAAAACAACACAAGTTCTAGCAGTTTCTTCATTAAAAGGTTGGCAGGCATGGAATATGATATTCCAGAATGCAAAGGAGGTACAATTTCAACCAGAATTACTTACTCAACAAACTAATATAACAGTTCAGGGGAAAGATGGGTATTCAATGAAAGGGTAGACATTCATACATTCCTAATGAATGTCCAGAGCTCAGTGGAAAATTTAACTCTCAAATACAAGACTCATGAGAAACACTAAAAGGTAAATAGGAAAGACAAATCAAAAGACATTGAAAAAGGTTAAAATATTTACACACCTACACAGGAAGATGATTCTTTTAACTCCTAAGAACTTTATCATTATTAGGGCAGTAGAAGGGCTAAAAAGAGATAATGGGCAAGGGTATGAGTTGATTATGATGGAATAATATCTTGGAAAAATGAAATTAATTGGTGAGCAAGAAGAATGAATTAGGAGAAGGGAGTATGGAAAAACAGAATGAGTTAAGTTATCACACATAAAAGAGGCATGAAGGAGCTTTTACAAATGGTGGAGTGGAGAAGGAAGCATATGAACCTTACTATCTATGGAATTAGCTTGATAAGGGAAGAATATACACAATCAATTGCATATAGAAATATGTCTCACCCTATAGGAAAGTAGGAGAGAAACAGATTAGAGAAGGAGAGTTGGTCAAGCTGATAGAAAAGAGGGAAAAAAGAGGAAGGTGGTAGTCAGAAACTAAATGGGGGAAATAGAATGGAGAGTAACATACAGCAATCATAAAGGTATAATTTTTTTACAAGAAGTCTCTTCAATTAAGATTCCATTTCTCAAATACATAGAGAAATGATTTGAATGTATAAGAATATGTCATTCTCTAATTGTTAAATGATCAAAAATATGAACAGACAATTCTTATGAGGACAAAAAGATTAAAACTCTCAAGAAAAAAAAGGCCTTAATAAAGAAATGCAAATTAAAACAATTCTGACTACTTCCTCATCACTATCAGATTGGCTATTATGACAGAAAAGGAAAATGAGAAAACTGGGAGAGGACGTAGAAAATTGAGGCCTTCCTTAATGTAATGTTGGGGGAGATGGTGATTGCAATTTGGACCTGTGCCTAAAGACCTTTGTATCCCAAAGTGATAAAAAACAAAAAGAGGAATGAGCTTTATTTACAAAAATACTTAAAGCAGCTCTTTTTGTGGGGGCAAAGAATTAAAAAATATGGGGATACCCATCAATTAGGGAATGTAAGTTATAATATATGACTGTAATAGAATACTATTATAGATATAATAGGATTGTATTGTAACTAATAATAAGGAGGAAGAGCTCAGAAAAACCTGAAAGATTTGCTCAAACAGAAGCAAAGTAAAGTAAGCAGAACCAGGAGAACATTATACACTATGCCAGGAATATTGTGAATAATTTAGTTATTCTCAGAAATACAATGATCCAAAACAATCCTAAAAGACTAATGATAAAAAAAATGTCATTTTCTTCCAGAGGAAGCACTGATGGAGTCTGCATGCATACCAAAGCAAACTTTTTTCATTTTTTTTTTTGCTTCTAGTTTCCTTCCACAAAAGATTAATAAGAAAAAATTGTTTTGCATGATCATGCATGTAAAATCTATTCAAGATTGCTTACCATCTTAGTGTGGGATTGGAGAAGGGAGAGAATTTGAGACAAAATTCTTTTTAAAATGCTGGAAACTATTTTACATATAACTGGGGAAAAATTAAATGAAATTAAAACTATATAGAATGAAATGCCTCATAATTCTTTGGTACTTGGCCCATCCAATAAGACAAGGCAACTGGACCAAATGGACGTAACAATGATGTACTAAAGCTGATTAGAAATACAATCCAACCTTAGTTTTATGAGAGGGTCTTTATACAAATATGTAATGCCAATATTGTATCAAATCAGAGAATCTCGAAATTGGAACATGCTAAAGTTCATCTTGTATAATCCAATTTTGAAATGAACTTTTTAAAAAAATTCTGTACTTGAAAATCTCTAAGGATGGAGAACTTGATACCTATTAAAGCAACTCATTCTACTTTCATACCACTATAATTTTTAGAAAGTTCTTCCAAATCTTACCCAATTGTTGTGTTTTTTTTTTTGCAAAACCCCTCATATACCTTCTTGAAATCAACTGCTATCTGCACAGCTCCCTCCTGCCTTATGTTTGTGACTGCTTTCCTGAATCCAAGATCAGGACTTGACATTTATCATATTTCAATTTTCTGTTATTAGATTTGTTCTATCCTCCTGGGTTTTTAGAGTTCTTTGGTGAACCAAATGCTTCCTACATTTCTATTCTTTCCTCCTTCTTAGCCCAGCCAAGTAAAACTGGACACCAGCATTTATTGCAACTGACTCTTTCATGCCAATAGAAGAGGATGAATTCTACCAATCAGCATGGTCTTTCATGAAGAATTGTCCTTTGGATTGTAATTTTTATATTATCATGAATATAGAACCAGAAGGCCATTGAGTCCAAGCCCATCATTTTAAGGAGGAGCAAGCAAAGGTTGAGGTCAAGTGACTGGCCCATGATCATTAGTATTTGAACTCATGGCTCCCTCATTCTAAGCCCAATGCTATATTTCCTCCACCACATAACTAGCTCTAATTTTTATGATACTTTATATGTACTAGATGGTTCTTTGCAGAGGACAATTTCAGTTTCCAGATATCAGGGCATGAATAATCAGATGATGGTTGATAAAATGGCTTGAAATTTTCAGAAGAGCCAGTGCTCCAATGCTTTGTATAAATTCTAAATATGAAAGGAGGAAATGTAACTACTCCAAATGAAAAATTTTTTTATTTTTTTATTTTTTTTTCCAAATGAAAATTTTGATGAAGGATTGATATTATACATTTTTATGTGGTTGTTTTTCCCCTAACCCTGTTAAAAACAAAATGAATGTCTTAACTGCTTACTAGAAAGATCATTGTATTTGGAATCATATGCTCTAGGTTTGAATCTCAGCTTTACCATGTAAGTGACTTTAAGCACATTACGTTCTCTATTAGCCTCTTGTTTTATCCATCTGAAATGTAAAGAAGTTGTACCGAATGACCTCAAATGTTTTTTTCCTGCTCTATCTTTCAAACATGTAATCCTACTGGGCCCAACTAAATACATCTTAAAGATAATATAAAATAAACTTCAACAAAGACTATGTTGGAGTCACCACTAAATGAATTGGTGATTTTTGTCATAACATGTATTAGATTTAATATTACAGGTTTTAATTTGTTTTATTTAATAGATGTGCTCTTAAATTTTCACACGAATCCCATTTTGTAGATTAAATCATTTTTCTATTGACTCATAATTTGAGATGCTTTGTCTTCATTCCTGATTGACAATCAGATATCAGAGGCTACTGAAATTTTATTTCAATGTGTTTGTCTAGTACTTCTCTGTTTCTCTCTTCCAAAACTTTTCTAGAAAGAGTTAGAACTAAACTTCTGGTCTTGATCCCTCCTCACCATCACATTGTTTCTAAATACATTTGCCTCTTGGCTCAGAATTTGGAAGAAAGGTAGGTAGCATAGTGGAGAATGTTGAGCCTGGAGTCAGAAAGACTCATTTTCTTGAATTTCAATCTGGCCTCAGACTTTTACTAGCTCTATGAGCCTGGGCAAATCACTTAACCCCATATGTCTCAGTTTCCTTATCTATAAAATGAGCTGGAGAAGGAAATGGTAAACTATTCCAATATCTTTGCCAAGAAAACCCCAAATGGGGTCAGAAAGAGTCAGACATAACTGAAAATATTTGAACAACAACAACAGTCAGAATTAAAGGAGGGGAAACAAGCAGTGTCCTATCCTTCAGAAGCATAAAAAGGCTAGATTTCCTAGGACCAGCTTCCTCAGCCCATGAAACTTCCTCACCCTTTTTGTTCCAGGTAAAACAACAGCTAGTTATGGGTCTTATTATTGTGCTGCCATTCTGTCTACCTCTAAGATTAATATTTATATAACAACTTGGTTCAATTCAGCTAAACTTCAACTAAGTGACATTAACATTTCCAGTGAGGATTCAATACACTGAGAATTTGACTTGTTTTGTTTCTAACTTATATTGACCATTTGTGAAAATGAATACTTATGTTTTTATTAATAAACTAAAGATTGCCTTAGGGTAGGTAAAGTGATTAATGTTTTTGACAAGCTATGTGGACACATGGTTAATGCAAAGTAAATACAAAGATATAACTAATTTCGGGAACCAATTTCATTTTTATAAATCTATCAAGACATTCCTGGAAACAGATGGAGTTGGGAAGGTTCACACCTTCAGCTTAATGCTTTTCTGGTTGCGTTCAAAGTGCTCTTTAATAAGAAAGAAATTCATTACCTTTATAGGCATTGTCATATAAATTTTGCTGATAGTATTTTATATAACTTAAAAAACTGAAATGGAATCACTTTTGACAGCATTTGATACTTTCATTTTAAATAATTAATCATTTACTAAATTGCCTCAGGTAAGCTCTCCAAAGTTCAGGTTCAGGAAAATTAATAATAATCAAATTAACATCTTTGAAAGCCTGGTGAATTTCATAGGATCATAGGATTTAGTATTAGACAGGATCATAGAGATCATCAGTCCAACTCATTTCATTCTATAGCTGTAGAAACTTCAGAATAAAAAAAAGGACACAAAGACAAATGATCAATTAGCATAAATAATTATTATTTGCCTGGTGTGATGCCATATGCAGCCATCACAAATATTAAAGAAGATGGTCCCTGTCCTCAAAGAGCTTTTTACATTCCACTAACAAGGGGAGGATATAATATGTTCATAATTAAGTAAATATAAGATGTACATAAAATAAATATGAAGTGATTGGGGACAGGCTATTATGACTGCAACTATCAAGAAACATATATTGAATCATGTGTTACTTGGGCTGAACCTTGGAAGGAGTTAGAAATGAAGGTATGAAGGAAGAAAAATCCAGGCAGGAGTGATAGATAACCTATCCTGAGTCAAAGAGGTGGAAGATAAAATCTTGTGTATTGGAAACAGCAAGAAAGCCAATTTGACTGAATTTTACAGTTTGTTTAATCAGCCTGGGGGCATTTAGAGTGCCCAACAGCAATGGACTTCATGTGGCAAAGAGAGAAGCTTGCATTTTGTCCTAGAGGAAATAGGGAATTACTATTTAACAGTGTGTCATTGTCATACTTTAGGAATATCAATCTGGAAACCATATGGAGAATGCACCAAGAGGCAAGAGACTAGTTGTAGGGAGATCAATTACTAGACATGCAATAGCCTAGGTAAGAGGTGGTGAAGACTTCAACCATTTTTTTTTCTTTTTTTGGTATAACTTGGTGAATAATGGAATGGAAGTAAAAATCAGTAAACTTTGCAACTGGTCAGATATAATGGTTATATCCTTAGAAGAGTGAAGAGTGAAGGTAGACATGATGGACTTGGTTGACCAGAAGAAAAGTGGTACCTTTAATAGAAATAAGAAAAAGTTAGGAATAATGACAACTTTATGAAGAAAGATATTTGTTTAGTTTTGGACATGTTTAAGACATTTAAAGATGTTTGAAGAGTTTAAGGTGCCTAGAAGGTAATTCTGGTAAAAATGTGTAGCAGAAAGAGATGGAGCTGTGGAACTTAAGCTAAGAAGAGAAAGGAAGGTTAGATGTGTAAATTTGGAAGTGATCTGTATAAAAATGGCAGCTGAACCCATGAGAGCTCCTGAGTTCAAGTGATTGTAAAGTCAAAAATGGGAGGACTGAAATTAATCTAGATTAGTCTGTGTGTGTGTGTGTGTGTGTGTGTGTGTGTGTGTGTGTGTGTGTGTCTCCATTCCCCATACACAAAACCCAAGGAAGAAAGAATGTTTAAAAGAAGGGAGTGTTCAGGAATGTCAAATGATTCTGAAAGGCCAAGGAAAATGAGGTCATCGGAAGGCCTTAACTCTTCAAAAGGACTAAGTCAAATCTTCTCTCCTTATCCTGAATATTTAATATTTCACAAGTTGTGTGAAAAAATATTATGCAGACAAAGATTGAGGATTGCCACATAAAAGAAGAAACTGTCTTGACTGGGTTAGGGCACAGGAAATATGTAGAAATGTGACACTTCAGTTACATAGAAAATCCCTCTCAGTATTGGGGGATTGAGGGGGAGGAGAAGAGAGAAACAAAAGGGGAAAAAATCTGAATGCTTGAAATTAGTACTAATGTGCTATTTGGAGTCACTGAAGATAAAGCTGTTTGACCATTTGGTAATTCTTCAAGTTATAACTATATTTCTCCTCACCAGAATGAGAAGGTTGAATCTTTAAGGAGTTCAGCTGCTATCAAAGAAGACAACTGACATCTCTTTTATTTAAACATTAATTTCTACCCTCGGCTAGAACAGGAATTAATCAGTCTACAAAATATCATAGGTCAAACTGAATTCCATAGAGCACTGGTTGTTCATTTTGATTAAAGTGCTTTGTGTGTGGACATGGTCTTTCATTCAGGTTTGCTGATTACCTGTTGGCACAGGTAAAACAATCCCTCTTGATGTCTTTGATTTTTGTGGGGGAAGAGATTAAGATGAATTTATCTATACTTAAAGTTCAATATTGATCAAAACTGGGGCTTATCTGGCAATGATAAACCGGTATTAGTTTTAGCAATAGGTAATTCACAATACTGTGATGCTAAACATTTTGCCTTCTTTGCCAATTGTCAATTATCATGAATATGCATTGAAAATATAAATGTTTCACCTTTCCAGTTTACATTCATTCATGCATGCTGACTCATAGAAATCAGAGAGCTGATAGATTCTATAGAAATGTGTCACCATAAAATCACAACCCAATCATCATGCAATTTTTATTTTCAGACTTAATCGTAATGTATAAAAAAAATTGCTGATCAATGTTAGGAAGCCCCAACATAACACCCTCTCTCTTCTTCTCTCCCCCTGTATTTATCTGTCTCTTTCTTCTTTCTTGCCCCCCTTTCATTATGTGCCCTTTCTCTCTCTTCCGCCCTTTTCATGCCATCCCTTCCTGGAATTAAACCAGTGTTCATATGTGTTGGATAATGGTTTTAGGAGATGAATTTCCTTGGGTAGGACAAATGATGAAAATAGCTAACAGTCACAGACTTAGCAGAAAATGTGCCCAGCATAGCCAGATGAAGTGCTTTAAGAGTGGGCAAACATTCAGATTTAGGATATGCAATATTCTTGCTTACAACTGAAAAACCACTGTGGTTGGCAGCACTCAAAGCTGGGCTGCCTTCAGGAATTAAAGTGAGCTAGTATGTACAAAATCAGCGTATGGCAACATAGGCCCAAAGGCCAAGCCAAAATCAGTGTTTGATCCTCTAAGCAGCAGCAGATGGGAAATATGTTACAACATCTACAATCTCAATATGTGTCAACAGTGTGATGTGACTGCTAAAAAGGTCAGGACAATAAGGCTGCTTCAGCAGCAAAATCATGTCCAGATCAAAGGACAGTATTAATTTCACTCTACTCTTTGCTGGACTGGAATTGGGAAATTGTATTTAATTCTGGCTACTCCTGTGAAAAGTGTTGGGGAGGGATTAGAGTGTGGGGGTTCGGAGGCAAGAAGCCCCAATCCTTGTCTCTGACACCTCTTGATTATGTTACACTGGGCAAGTCCATTAACTTCTTTAGTGCCTCATTCAATTCTCCAAGGATGTGATGGGCAGAACAACTGACAGTTTGCATCAGTGGAGGGAGTTACATCTTTAAAGTTCCCAACATCAGAGAAATCACAAGTCTGGCCCTAAACCAAAACAGAATTATTTGGGAGCCACAAAATACTACAAATGAAGAATAATGGAGAAATTGTATAAAAGATGTTTGAAAAACATATGATTGAATAAGAAAGAAAAAATGAACTAGTCACATAATAGTAAGAGACACAATTGAAAGATAGTCTGAGGGCTTCATTGTTATCCTTATGTCAAGAGGACATGACAAAGATGTGTTTCACAGACCTTTGGTGGATGTTAGGAGGATCTGGATTAGACTGGCAAGGGAGAGGAAGGCATGACTAGATTGAAAACTGTTGTAGGTATATATATGTATATATCATAGAAGTAAAAAATTCATTGGGGTACTGGACTCATATTAATATTTTAAGAGAATACTTAAAAACTGGCATTAAGCAGGCAGCTAGACTGTACTAGATAGACCACTAGACTTAGAGTAAGGGAGACTTGAGTTCTAATTTTTCTTCAGAAACTTAATAGTTGTATTATCTTGTTTAAGTCATATGGCCTCTCTCGTCATCATCAGTTTCCTCATCTGTAAAACAGAGATAAGAGCAGCTCTTATTTGAGCAACTATTATATAAGCCATGTGAAATCATGTCGCACCTCTGCTCTAAAATCTTCAGTAGCTACTTACTGATTACTAAATAATATTCATGGTCCTATGCTTGGCATTCAAAGCTTTCTGCAATTTGCTAATTACCCTTACTTTTCCAGGCATGTAACTTATTACTACATTCTATGTTTCAATCAAATTGGGTTGATTTTTTTTCTGCAGTAGGTCCTTTTCTTTACTTTCCTGCTTCCATCTCTTTGCTCACAATGTATTTTCTTTGTCTGGAATATATTATCCACCCCCTTTTACCACTGAGTTCCTAGTTGAAGTCCCACTTGAATCTCATATCCTTTGGGGTGAGTTTTGAGTTGAACCCTAAAGGGTAGTATTCTTTACTTACAGAAACTCTTTATTATTTTCTTTCTTGATTTGATATAGGTTGATAAACTCCTGTCAGCAGTTTGATGGTCTTCATGAAAGACATGAACTGGATTAGAAAGAAAAGATTTGATTTCTAAAGACTAGAAAGGTCAACATGATCAAAGGGAAAAGGTGGAGAAGTGGTAAGAAAAGGATTAGAAGGAAGAAAACTTGGGTTCAAATCCCCTCTCTCCTTAGCTTGTGACTTGGGGGAAAATTATCTGGATTCTGATGGTCTCATTCATAATTTGTAAAATAAGAGTATTGAAGCAAATGATTCTTTTTTATTCTAAATCAGTGATCTTATGAGATGTGACAGAAAGTGAGGACCAAGAAAGGAAAGGTAGATTAGTGCGCAGTGTTGGTTGTTAGGTTAGGTAGGATATTTGGGATAACTCTGTCCTTCCACGTATGTTAGTATTAAGCCTATATCTAGAAAGCCCTGAATATCATATCTCTCTCTCCTCACCTCATATCGCCCCTGAACAATCATTTATATAGCCTGATAATACCCAATTCTGGTTTTGTGACACTCCAAGACATTAGAAAAAATTATTGTGAACATATGAACATGGGATTTTAATTTACTTGAAAAAAAGCAACAAATAATTAAAACATTTCCCCTCACAAGTGCATTACTATTTAAATGGAGGGAGGGCATTGTAGTTACATGAAATATATCATAGTTACAGAACACCTGGGAATTATCTATCCTGGTAGCACATTTTCAGTGCCTTCCTGATGAATTTTCACATTGACAAAAGTTGAATTTTAAGACTAAATAATGTTTATCAAAAATAATTTTCTTTCCCAGAATTTTTCTGATTTCTCTGTTTTCACCAACAAAGACCTAACAATATTTTCCATTGTGTAGGGTGGAATGCACCACTTTAAGTATTAAAAGGTCACATAAATGCAGCACCAAAAAAGTCATCTAGAGATCCCATAGGTGAAATAAAAGTTAAATGATTGCCTATAGTAAAAAAATCCACTTTCCCAATATTGTAAATAAAATTAACTGGGAATTTTCCCATTCAAGACACACAAATTCCACCTCCCCCCAATAAAAATCTAAGGTCTTTGGAGAATCCCAGTTTTTTGACAATAAGAATCATGCCTCTCTCCAGGCCTGTTATCCCATCTGTAAAATGATTGGTTATCACTAGATGATCTCAAAGGTTCCTTGTAGCTATAAACCTTTACCTTAATATGAACTCAACTGCGGTAGCTGACACAACATAGATGCCTAAGCCTATCTGTTTCTCTTCTCTTTTTGGCTACTTCTTAAAATTACTTATCCTGTTTTTATTATTATAATTAATCCTATGGGCTCCTTCTAATTCATAAAAATTGACATTTTAAATACTAAATGACATAATAAAATAAGCGAACAAAATGTTCAGAGGTAACTTTTCAGTATCGTTTCATATTTTAATTTAAAAAATATATTTTTATGGAGGTGACAATAACCCACATAGAACGTTTTAGTAAGAATAATGCTATTCTTCACAAACGCCAAAATATACTGATAGTAAATAGATACTTTTATTTGGCCTATAAAATTATATACTGATATTTTTTCTCCAGGTAATTCTTTTATGTGAAGTGGAACACCAGATAACACCACTGCAATTTTTTTCTTGAGAGATTCAAGATTTATTCATAAAAACCTTACTTTACTTATAGTAGCTTAGTACAATGTAAAGGATGCTAGAACTGTAGTCAAAAACAGGCATTAAAATTCTCACTCACCCTGTGTGCTCTAATTCCTCATTTATGAAAAATGAAAGGCAGAGTATATATAGCTAAATTTATAAGGTACATACCAGCTTAAAATTGTTCATTCTGATATGTTTTTCTAAATTCCATTCTCAAAATAAGGTAGAAAAAGTAGCCTATGATTAATTTATTCTTTGTTTCCTTTCCTTCCTTCCTCCCTCCCTCTCCTTCCTTCCTCCCTCCCTCTCTCCCCTGCTTCTTCCCTTCCTTCCTTCCTTCCTTCCTTCCTTCCTTCCTTCCTTCCTTCNTATATACTGATATTTTTTCTCCAGGTAATTCTTTTATGTGAAGTGGAACACCAGATAACACCACTGCAATTTTTTTCTTGAGAGATTCAAGATTTATTCATAAAAACCTTACTTTACTTATAGTAGCTTAGTACAATGTAAAGGATGCTAGAACTGTAGTCAAAAACAGGCATTAAAATTCTCACTCACCCTGTGTGCTCTAATTCCTCATTTATGAAAAATGAAAGGCAGAGTATATATAGCTAAATTTATAAGGTACATACCAGCTTAAAATTGTTCATTCTGATATGTTTTTCTAAATTCCATTCTCAAAATAAGGTAGAAAAAGTAGCCTATGATTAATTTATTCTTTGTTTCCTTTCCTTCCTTCCTCCCTCCCTCTCCTTCCTTCCTCCCTCCCTCTCTCCCCTGCTTCTTCCCTTCCTTCCTTCCTTCCTTCCTTCCTTCCTTCCTTCCTTCCTTCCTTCCTTCCTTCCTTCCTTCCTCCTTCCCTCCCTCCCTCCCTCCCTCCCTCTTTTTTCCCTTCCTATAGTTCTCTCATACAAACAGACTCAAAGCACATGGTAACATGACCATCTTAAAAAGAATAAAAAATACCTTCAAAAAGAACCCCATTTTTGGAGAAGATTTGGGAAATTTGGATAAAAAATTTGGAATAATCAATGACTCATAAAATATTTTGTTCTGCTGAAAATTAATATTTCAGATGATAGCTATTTTAAAAATATCAGTTTCAAACTTTGGCATATTGCATATTGATATGCTTTGATATGCATACACTAGCAATAATACTAACAGTCTTTTGCATAATGCTTTAAAGTTTGCAAAGTGCTTTACACATTATATTGTAGAAGCAGCCAGGTAACAAAGTAGATAGAATATTGAACCTGGAATCAGGAAGACACGAGTGGAAAACCAGGAGAAATATTGGTGGCATGACTGCTGGCAAATTATTCAACACCCCTCTGCCTCAGTTTCCCATCTGTAAAATGAAACAATAGAAACTACCTCCTAGTGTTATTGAGAGGATAAGGTGAGACAATATTTATAGGGTACTTTGCAAACTTTAAAATGTTATATTAATGCTAGTTATTTTATTATTACTATAATTGTGTTATTGTTATCTCATTTGAAGCTCATAAAAGTCTGTAAAATGACTTACACCAGGTTGCAGAGCAGGGAGGTTTTACAGGCAAGATTTTAATTCATCTTCTTGACTCCGAGTCACTCACTTTATCTACTGTTTCATTTAACTTATATTCATACATTTTATTCTCTCAGTTTCGTTTTTGTGCTTTTAACCTATAAGTTCCAAAAGAGAAGAGAGTCCATCCTATAGGCTATTTATGTTTTCTTTCTTTCATTTTTTCCTCCAAAGATAAGACCAAGGGCATAGGAACAAATAGTAGTTACTACCTTGCCCTAATCCTACTCCAGAGTCCTTGTCTTCAGGGGCACATACAACTTAGAAAACACAGGTTTGGACTTGTGTTGGCAAACCAATTATATCCCTAGTGATCCTTAGTTTCATAATTGTTCTGTGCTCTTTCCAAAATTGTGTGTCTATTTTTGTAAAGGGTTATTTTCTTCCCCAATTACCTCTCTTTTTCACATTCAAGAACACACATACAAAGTGATTTGTATGGCAGGGTAATACAAACAAGTCTTCACTGTAAGTCTAAGTAGGGAGTTGAAAAATCAAACCTTGCTCCATTTTTGCTTTGTACAATACATCACTGTCAGCAACAGAAGTCGAAGAATAAGAATTTGGCTGGTAATTTTACTATGATGAATGAGATCAACGAATGGATCCCGTTTCCTATTTGGCAGTCACATCAAACCTACAGCATTCACAGAAACCAAAAAGAGTTGGGTGGCCAATGGAAACAATTTGGATAGTTCTTAGAAAAGCAAAGAGTACGTCTGAGGTACCACCTCACACCTAGCAGAATGGCCAATATGGTAGCAAAGGAAAGTGATAAATGTTGGAGGGGATGTGGCAAAATTGGGACACTAATACAATGCTGGTGTTGTGAATTAATCCAACCATTCTGGAGGACAATTTGGAATTATGTGCAAAGGGCTTTAAAAGAATGCCTGCCCTTTGATCTAGCCATGCTACTGCTGGGTTTGTACCCCAAAGAGATAATAAGGGGAAAAAAGCATGTACAAAAATATTTATAGCCGCGCTCTTTGTGGTGGCAAAAAATTGGAAAATGAGGAGGTATCTATTGATTGGGGAATGTCAGAACAAATTGTGGTATGTGATGATGATAGAATATTATTGTGCTGAAAGGAATAACGAACTGGAGGAGCTCCATATGAACTGGAACAACCTCCAGGAATTGATGCAGAGTGAAAGGAGCAGAACCAGGAGAACATTGTACACAGAGAACGATACATTATGGCACAATCGAATGTAATAGACTTTTCTACTAGCAGCACTGCAATGACCCAATCCAGAGGAATTTATGAGAAGGAACGCTATCCACATCCAATGAAAGAACTGTGGGAGTAGAAACTCAGAAGAAAAACATGATCAATCATGTTGTTCAATGGGGATATGATTAGAGTTTGGATGCTAAAAGATCACTCTACAGCAAATATGAATAACAGGGAAACACATTTTGAACACTGATACATGTATAACCCAATGGAATTGTTTGTCACCCCTGGGAGTGGGGAGGGAAGTGGGAGTGGAAATCATGAATCATGTAACCATGGAAAAATATTCTAAATAAAAAAATAAAAAATAAAATAAATAGAAAAGCACAAAGTAGGGAAAGAACTCCACTTGGGTAGACAGGTAGCCCCCTTTCTTTTTTTTTAAACCCTTGCCTTCTGTCTTGGAGTCAATACTGTGTATTGGCACCAAGAAGAGTGGTAAGGGCTAGGCAATGGGGGTCAAGTGACTTGCCCAGGGTCACACAGCTGGGAAGTGTCTGAAGCCAGATTTGAACCTAGGACCTCCAGTCTCTAGGCCTGGCTCTCAATCCACTGAGCTACCCAGCTGCCCCCAGATAGCCCCCTTTCAAACACTTATAGAGATATATCTTTCGTTGTTACTAGAAGAATGCTTTATTTTTTTTTTAAATAAAAAGAAGTATTTTCTTGAAATATGTAAGATTTTATGGCAACATACTTAAAGAACCACACAACACTCATAGAACCACAGTTCTTTTTTGTGAACACTCTATCCAAATACTCACGAAGGGCATCAATTTATTACACTTAAAACCCATTATTCACATATTCCCATTTTTATGGAAATACCTACTTCTTTCTGCAAAAGTCAAACTTATCCTAAGCATACTAAGGTGGAAGCAAAAAAATCTTAAATTATTCTGAGAAGAATTTGCAAAATGGTGCTATGTAAAAGCATAGGAATAAACAAAAAAAAAAATCAGAAAATGGTTGCATGGCTTGAATCCTGATTCCCACAGAAATAATGGCTGTATTCACATGCTAAAAGTACTGTTTTATAATCATAGCTATTTTCCCTCTCCATCATGCAGTGGATCACATGACCAAGTTACTGAAAAAGTGCCGT
This sequence comes from Gracilinanus agilis, assembly GCF_016433145.1. Classification (NCBI taxonomy): domain Eukaryota; kingdom Metazoa; phylum Chordata; class Mammalia; order Didelphimorphia; family Didelphidae; genus Gracilinanus; species Gracilinanus agilis. The sequence goes on from NC_058135.1 coordinate 93,434,761, forward strand.
ATTTGTCAGTTGCTAGGGTTGCTCTAAGTTTCTGTCAAGACTGAAAAATACAGTTTGCTAATGGTTTGCTCCTTAATATATGGATACATCCTGCACCTCAGCCCTTGCATACATATATTCAGATTAAGAGCTTGTGTCTAGTATAGTACTACTATACCCCAGTTTCTCCACTATTCATTTTGAAGGGGAGAATTCTGGTCCGGAAGATTCTGTGTGAGTTTGACATAGCTGGACCGTTAGGACACAGCCATTCCTTGGCCAGTGCAATTGGCCAATTACAGCTTACAGATGTGCTCAGAGACCTGGGAAGAAACCAGTTTTGTAAACTAAGCTTTTAATGTTGACTAGCTGGGGAGGTTTTCAAGGAATAGCTATTTTCAGCAGCGAAAACAGACAGTGCTGAAAGAAGCCATGGGTAAGGGAAAAGCCCCAATTACTGATGTTCTTGAATAATAGCCATCCTAGTGGTTATATTACAGGAAAGCCTGTGGTGATGGGAGGATAAAATGCCCAGAGGGAAAGAAGGCTTTTCAGATACTGTTAAGAATAACAGTGCTAGGGAGGAATCATTTTAAATAACCCTTCCTAATTTGATAAAGTGTAAGTTTAATGATTTTCCCACCCTGAATCTATAAAAAACTGAGTCATTGCATGACATAATAAATACAGACTGAGCTAAAATTTGATTTCCCAAGTGCACAGAATTTTATTTCAGATTTAAGAGAGATAATTTAACTGTGGCATCAAAATTCCCTATGCTCATGCCTCACCTATACCCATACCCATGGGAAGCATAAAATAATATTTTAATAGATGTAATAATCCATACTAATATAAGAGGTCTGGCATGCAACTGATTTTATTAAGAGAAAGAAGAATAGAGAGCGCCAACATTACTACTAAGCAACTGTTGAATTTTTAATATCACATTCATATTCCTAGAACAAAAAGGTAATTAAGGTAAAATTACATTAAATAAAAGATAATAAAAGCAGGTTGCTCCATTAATATGATGAAGGGAATAGGTTTTAAAAGACAGATTTTATTTCACATTTGGGCTCTATTCTGTATTTTAAAGAAACAAATAATTATTTTGCCTTTCAATATAATCATTTCTAGATTAAAAATTCAGTGTATTTCACTTTGGAAGACCTAGAAAACAACACTATCATTGCTTTTAAGAGTAGTACAATTGACTTAATCCACTAATGAATGTCAGTCATAATAATACAATATGCATCCATGGAACACAAATTGAGTTCATCAAGAAAAGTCTATGACTTGCTTTTCCCACAGAATTAAATGCATTTCTCTCCCAGGATGAAGTATTTTTCCCTTTCTCGGCCATTATGAGATCAAGTTTATTATTTACGTTATCATCATCCCAAGATAGAGAAATTTGTAATTCTAAATAAATGCTTTTAAATTAATCTACACAGAATCTCTATTATAGAATATCTTCGAGTCTTATATGCATAGGATTTTAAAATGTAAATTTTAGAATGTACTTAGGTAACATCTACTTGAATCATCTCATTTTACACATGAGAAAACTTAAGCATAGAAGAAAAAAAAAGTAATTTGCCTTAGGTCACAGTCAGTTTGGTGCAGGATTGGGGAGGGAAAGGAAATGTAATTTACCTTGACTAGTCCCTTAAGACATTAGATCAGCTCCTTTAGGGTTAGGAAGGAAAAGAGAAAGGAAGGAAAGATGGAAGCATATAAGGTTAAATAGACAAGAGAGAAGGAAGGATAGGAGGAAGAGAAGTGAGAAAAGAAGAAAACAATTAGGAAGAAAGGAAGAAAAGGAGTGAACCATTTATTAGGTGACTCTTGTGTGCTAGATATAATACTAACACTTCACAGATTTTATATCATTTGATCTTTTCATTTTATATGGGAAGAAAGTGAAGCAAAGAGAAGTTATGTGACTTGCTCACTGTCACACAGAAAAAGAAGCACTCAACCCAAATAAAAATAGAGCTAAATAATTGGAGACAGAGCAATTGTTCATGGGCAGGTGGAGCCAATATAATAAAAATTATAATACTACCTAAGGCAATCCCAATAAAATTTCCAAAGATTTATTTTATAGGACTTGAAAAAATAACAAAATGCATCAGATGGAAAAAGAGATCAAGATTATCAAAAGAATCAATAAGAAAAAATGTCAAGATAAAGAAACTAAGTATCAGATTTTAAATCTTATCTATAAAAATGTAATGAACACAATTTGGTACTGGATAAGAAAAAGAATGTCTTATCAATGAAACAGAATAACTGCATGATATACAGAGGAAAATGAGCACAGTAATCTAGTCTGATAAACTCTAAGATCCCAGCAAATGGAACCAGAACTCACTATTTGACAAAAACTGCTGGGAAAATAGCAATGTAGTCTGGCAGAAACTAGGCATGGACCAAAATCTCACACCAAGTATCAAGAAAATACATACATGATTTAGAAATAAAGATTGAAATCATAAACAATTTAGTGTATGATGGAGGAATATCATGTCTATGAATTGAGGAAAAGTTCATGATCAAATCATATATAGATAAGTTTATGGGAAATAAAACAATAATTTTGATTACATAAAATTTAAAAGTTATTGTACAAACCTCTCCAATGAAGCCAAAATTAGAAAGAAAACAGGAATAGAAGAAAAAATATATGCAGGAAGATTCACTGATAAATGTCTCATTTTTCAAATATATAAGGAAATGGGCCAGATTTATAAGAATAAGAACTATTCCTCAAGTTGTAAGTGATCAATAGATATGAATAAGAAGTTTTCAGAGGAAGAAATCAAAACTATTGATAATCATGAAAAAATGCATCTATGCAGCACCCACCAGGGGGCAGTGGCACCCACTTTGGGAATCACTGCTCTAAATAATTAATGGACAAAGGCAAATTAAAACATTTGTGTGGAATTACCTATACTTCTCAAATTGGCTAGTAAGACAGAAAAAGAAAATAAAAATTATTGAGTTGATATGGAAGAACAGGTATGCTAATACTCTGTTGGTTAGAGCTGTGTACTAATCCAACCATTCAGTAGAACAATTTAGAAATATGTCTCTCAAAATTTATAAATTAAACATTCCCTTTGATCCAGCAATACCATTTTTAGTCTTGACATCAAAGAGATCAAAAGGAAAGAGAAAGAATGAAAGCATGCAAAACTATTATTTTTTTTGGTAGTGTGAAGAATTTGAAACTGATGGGCTGCCCATCAGTTGAGGAATAGCTTAGATAGCAGATAATTGTTGTACCAGAAGAAATAAAGAAGGAGATGGCTTAAGAAAGACCTGGACAGACTTATATGAACTGATGCAAAGTGAAGTGAGGAAAATCAGAACAACTTACAGAGTAATAGCAATATTGTAAAGATAATCAACATGAAAGACTTAGTAACTTTAATCACCCAGTGATCTATTTCAATTCCAAAGGATTCATGAGGGAAAAAATGTTATTCACCTTCAGATAGAGAACTGATGGACTTAGAGTGGAGACTGAGGCATATTTTTTGTTCTTTTTCTTTCATTTGTTTTCAGAGCACAGTTAATGCAGAAATTTGTTTTGCATGACTTCATATTTGTAATAGGTTTTGCATTTCTTGCCTGTGCTAGTGGTGGTCATGATGGTGGTAATGGAAGGGAGAGAATCTAATAATATATTATTATAATAAATAATATATATAGCATTATAAATAATATAATAAATAAAATAATATCCAATGGGAAAAAAGTGTAAGGCAAGGGGTGAACTTAGGTCTTCCTGATTCCAAATCTATGTCCCTAACCCCTATGACTCATTTCCTCAGCAATAGATAAATAGATCTTTGTATATTCTCTGCCTGTAGGTCAGTTTAATCAATCAAATAGTCAATAAATATTTATGGTTTTCTAAGTCAATATGCAGCCCATTGGAATCCTTTTGGATAGTTTCTATCTATATTTTCAGTACTGATCTAGAGGACAGAAAATTAGGAATTTTGGACAATTCATCATCTCATTATGAATTTTAGTTCTGCCTTCTTCCACTGTTATACTTTTATTTTATACCTTCCCCATGTCTAGTATAGTACTACTATACCCCAGTTTCTCCACTATTCTTTTTTTAATGCCTAACTCTAATGGTACTTCATTTATGAAGCATTCCTTGGTCTCTCCTTTGAAATGATCCTTTGTGTGTATATGGGTCTCATTGCCGTATCTTTATTCACAATTGGTAAATTCTTTAAGGATGGGGACCATGTTTGATTTCATTTTTATATCTCTAACATCTAACACAGTATACTGCTAATAATTAATAAATGTATTGAATTGAACAATAAGAATTCATTTTGAGTGTTGAAAAAAATGTCAGATGAGACATGCAATTTTAGAAGCTTGAGAAAGTGTTATCCTGATAGATATTTTATCTAAACAGGTACATTTTACTGATGAGGAAACTGAGGCCTAAGGTGGTTAAATGACTTTCCCCAAATTACACAATTTTTCAGAAGTAGAATTTTAACTCAGTTCCTCTGACTTCTGAAGAGAGTCTCTCATTTGTCATATGCATATTGTGTTCATTTCTACCTCCACACATTTGCTGATGCCCTTCTATTTCTTGCCTGGGAATCATTCTGGTCAATCTTCCTCCTAAAAGTCTCTTCCAAAGTCTAGTTCATGTTTAAAACTTTTCCGTAGCCCAATGTAATTCATATCAATCTATCATTTCTGAATTCCTTTCATATTTCTACTCCAACAGGTATAATGCACTAAATTTTATATTGTAGAGTATATTATTTTATATTGTTCTCTGATTGTTTCATGTGATTGGGGCATGTCTATCCTTTCCACTAAATATATTTAAGCCTTTTAGGAAAGGAATTGTGACATCTTTTCCCTTGCTACTGGCCACAGTATCATATTAGGCACATAGTAAGTGCTAAAAAAATACCTGTTGATAGACTTAGAAACTACTCTTAAGGGATTCACACGAGCTAGAGGAAGACTTTGCTTTGTGCAAAGCTATAACCAGCTTGTGTGATTACAGTTTTGCCTTATGAACCTCTCCCTGCCTTCTACTTCCAGAACCTGTGTCAATCCTTCAGCAACATTAGAAACCTTATAGAGACATTAGTCTTGTTTGGGTTTTTTTCACCTGGTAGCCAAACCTCAAGCATAATCCATTCTGTCCTACCCTAATCTTTATCCATCCATCCTTCTCTGCTTGTATAAAAATTCCCGATTACAGGTTTGACTACTACAATCTAAGCTGCTTTCAGATAGCTCACTAAATGAGTGTGCCATTTCTCCATTGGTGAAACAGAAATTGCTCTCCTTTATAGTAAGGTTGAGATGAAAAGATAAGAAAGAAATAGGGAGAAATATCTGTTATCAATACTTTTCAAAAAAAGATCTTATTTTATATAGAGATGACTTTGAATGTGTCATCTAAACAGGTTGTCTTGTAAAAGTATATAGTAAAAACAATTAGAACAATGATTAACAGTCAAAGAAGAATCAGTCTTTCTATTTTTAAACTTCTTTTCTCCTTCCCTTTCCTTAATTTTATTCTCCACATTTATTTTGCATACAATGGATCCCTTGCTATCTCATGTTATCTAATATTATCTATAATGTTCTGAACTCTTTATATATATCAATGAAGTTGGTTTTTCTTGTGGTAGTTATGTGCATAGTGGATAGACTGATGGGCTTGGAGTCAGCTGAATTCAAATATGACCTCATGACATTAGTTGTATAATCTTGAGCAAGTCACTTAACCTATATTTGACTATTTCCTCAAATGTAAAATGGAAATAATAATAGCATCCTCCTAGTGTGAATTCTACTCCATCATAATTACAAGGGAATCCTCTGTTCCTACAAGGCTATTGTTGTTCCTTTTTTATGTATTTTATGCTCATTCTTAACCTCCACACATTTACTGATTCCCTTCTATTTCTTGGCTGGGAATCATTTTGGTTGTTGTGAGGAACAAATGAGATAATATTTATAAATCACTTAGCATAATGCCTAAGCATAATAGTAGGTGCTATTTAAATGTCATCATGATCATTATTATTATTAAATAAATTCACTCCATAAAAATTTGCAGTATGCTTTTGTTCTTTTGTAGAAGCAAAAGGGGGAAGAAATCAAACCAAGCTAACATAAAAAATTATACAAGAAAGGAAAACTCTGAAGTGGTATGTAGAAAATTTGGTCCTCTCCACATTTTTCCTTTACTGAATAAAACTACTTTTTTATACAAAAGAAAAGGGGTTTCTGAATCATTTTACTGACATATGAATGCATTCCAAGAAAAGAGTTCTACCAACATAGGCACTGAAGGATGTTGATGAAATAAAGAAAAGTAAAGCTTAGATGAATGGGTTGCCCCTAGAACATACATCTAATACATAGGAAAAGAATAGATTGTTTGACAGTCATTACATCTTAGAGCTACTCTGAAAGGATCAGATAACCAGCCCCACTGGAGAAAAAATAAAAGAAAACAATTGTGGTATCCACCTCATTGATTTATTGCAGATAAAATTCCTGGGAAAGCACTTAAGTGTAAAATTCATAATTTTTGACAGCTAGAGTAAACTAGGTGGCACAGAGGAAAGAGCACTGGTCTTGGAATCAGGAAGACTCACTTCATGAGTTCTAATCTATCCTCACACATTTACTGGCTATGTGACCCTAAGCAAGTCACTTAATCTTGTTTGCCTCAGTTTCTCAAATGTAAAGTGAGCTGGAGAAGGAAATGGCAAACCACTCCATTATTTTCTTCAAGAAAATCCTAAGTGGGGTAATGAAGCACCAGACACAATAAAATTGATGGAACAACAACCAGAATTTTGCCAACTTTAAAGCTTTAATACCTTAAGATTATCCTATGAATCTGGAGATAGCTGATGTTCTACCAAACTACCTATATAGGCATACTCCCATTCTTGTTAATTCTTCTCTTCTAAGGTCATTTTTGATTTGCGACTGTTTAAGCACTGCCCTGGCTTTTGTCTTCCTTCCAAATATTGACAGTTTTTTATGGTAAAAAGCCCTTGTTTCTTCAAGGCTTCCCTTCATTCTGGCTCCATAATTTTCTATGGCAAAAGTTTTCTTTGGCAAGTGAGAAAAGAACCAAGTAGGATTGTCTCTTATACCTTGAGCCACCTGATTTTAGTGGATAAAAAGCTAATGCTACTATCCCAAAACTAAGATATATTTTGTGTTTAGATAACCATTTTTACATATTAATAGTGATCTGCCATTTTGCTACCATAGGTAATTATGCACCCACAGACTCTGACCCATCCTCTCTCAGTGGATTGTTCTATATGTCTCAGTGGCCAAACTTACCCATATACGGTTGCCATTCTCCTGATGATGACTTAGCTGGGATGTTTCTCTAGAAGAGAGTTTCTATAGACTTAGCTGGGATGTTTCTCTAGAAGAGAGTCCCATGCAACACCTGTATTTGGATCCTCTTCATCTTGCTAAGATCAAACTGAGGGATGGAGTTAAGATGGCGGCTTAATAGCAGTGAAAGTTGGAACCACTCCCACAATTCTTCCAAACTAATCTTTAAAAAGCATCTCAAAACAACAAGAGTTAAAATCCAACAGCAAAACAGAGTGAGGGGGTTCTCCTTCTGTACAGTAAAAGGTAGACAGAAGAGAGATGATTTTCACTGGATAAGGAAGAACTAGAAGAAACAAAACTGCAAATAGAGGAATGCTGGCCAGCAATCCCTCACCCTCCCCCCCTACTGTACCAGTTTCTGAATTTGGGCAAAAGCGTACCTCAAACTCACCCCCTTGAATTCCAAAGCCCTGGCAACAGTCCACAGTGAGACTTGAAATTCCATAGGTCTGGACCCTTTCAAGCCTGCACTGCTTAGGTGAAGACCTAGCTTCAGGGCAAAAAGTTATTAATCTTAACCCATACAAGCCACCAATATAGCAGACAGTTATCACTTTTCAGAATTCCTAGTCCACAGGCAAAAAAAAGCCTGGGAAAATGAGCAAACAGCAAAAGGAACTCCTAACCCTTGAAAATTTCTATGGTGACAAAGAGCAAAGCACAGAATCAACAGGAGATGGTGAGATCCAAGCAACCACATGCAAAACTTCAAAGAACAATGGAAATTGGTCTCAAGCACTGGAAGAACTCAAAATGGAATTTAAAAAATCAAATAAGAGAAGTCAAAAAATTGGAAAAAGAAATAAAGTAATGCAAAAAGAAAATAATAGCTTAAAAAGCAAAATTGGTTACCTGGAAAAGAGGCACAAAAATCCAATGAAAAAAAGAGTAACATAAAAAGTTGAATGGACCAAATGGAAAAGGAATATAAAAAGGTCATGGAAAATTTCAGTATTTAAAAATTAGAATTGGGAAAATAGGAGCTAATGACTTCATAAGACATCAAGAAACAATAAAACAAAATCAAAAGAATGAAAAAATAGAAGAAAATATGAAGAATCTAATGGTAAGAACAACTTACCTGGAAAATAGATTCAGTAGAGACAATCTAAGAATTAGTAGACTACCTGAAAGTCACAAACAAAAAAACCAACTGCCCTGATATTCTTGAACAAGACATAAAATAGAAATTGAAAGAATCTACAGATCACCTTCTGCAATTAGTCCCCAAATGACAACTCCCAGCAATATTGTAGCCAAGTTCAAGAGCTCCCAGGCCAAGGAGAAAATACTTCAAACAATCAGAAAGAAACAATTCAAATATCATGGTGCCACAAGGACCTGGAAGCTTCCACACTGAAGACTGGAAGGCTTGGAATATGATATTCTGGAAGCAAGGAAACTGGGTTTGCAAAAAAGAATCAGCTACCCAATATAAATTGCCTAGGTTAACAAAAGAGGAAATAGAATACATAAATAATCCCATCTTAGAACAAGAAATTGAACAAATCATCAATGAACTTCTCAGGAAAAAATCCCCATGGCCAAATGGATTCACAAGTGAATTCTATCATTTAAAGAACAATTAATTCCAGTACTATAGAAATTATTTGACAAAATAAGCAAAGAAGAAGTCTTGCCAAATTCTTTTTATGACATAAATATGGTACTGATACCTAAGTCAGGAAGAGCAAAAACAGAGAAGAAAATTATAGACCAATCTCCTTAATGAACATAGATGCAAAAATCTTAAAATACTAGCAAAGAGACTATATAGCAATATATAACAAGAGTTATTCCCTATAACCAGGTGGGATTTATACCAGGAATGCAAGGCTGGCTTAATATTAGGAAAATCATCTGCATAACAGATCATATTAGTAATCAAACTAAAAGAAATCACATGATTATCTCAATAAATGCATAAATGGGCAAGAGACATGAATAGGCAATTTTCATGTAAAGAAATCAAAAGTATCAATAAGCACATGAGAAAGTTCTAAATCTCTAATAATTAGAGAAATGCAAATCAAAACAACTCTGAGGTATCACCTCACACCTAGCAGATTGGCTAAAATGAAAGAAAGGGAGAGTAATGAATGCTGGAGGGGATGTGGCAAAATTGGGACATTGATGCTTTGCTGGTGGAGTTGTGAACTGATCCAACCATTCTGGCTGGCAATTTGGAACTATGCTCAAAGGGCTATAAAAAAATGATCCAGCCATACCATTGTTGGGTTTGTACCCCCAAAGAGATCATAGATAAATAGACTTGTATGAAAAAAATTTATAGCTGTGCTTTTTGTGGTGGCAAAAAACTGGAAAAGGAGGGTATGTCCTTCAATTGGGGAATGGCTGAACAAATTGTGGTATATGCTGGTGATGGAATACTATTGCACTCAAAGGAATAATAAACTGGAGGAGTTCCATGTGAACTGGAAAGACCTCCAGGAACTGATGCAGAGTGAAAGGAGCAGAGCCAGAAGAGCATTGTACACAGAGACATCATATACTGTGGTAAAATCGAATGTAATGGACTTCAGAAGTACCAGCAGAAAGCAATGACACAAGACAGCTCTGAGGGATTTATGGAAAAGAACGCTACCCACATTCAGAGGAAGAACTGCAGGAGAGGAAACATATAAGAGAAACAAATGCTTGAACACATGGGTTGGGGTGGACATGATTGGGGATGTAGACTCGAAACTACCACACCAATGCAACTATCAACAATTTGGAAATAGGTCTTGATCAATGACACATGATAAAACCAGAGGAAATGTGCATTGGCCATGGGTGGGGAGAGGGTGCGGGGGGTGAAGTGGAAAATAGGAGTATGAATCATGTAACCATGTTAAAAATGAATATTAATAAATGTTAAAAAAACTAAATCTAAACAATTGGAAAAATAGTGCTCATGAGTAGATTGAGCTAACATAATAAAAATTACAATCCTACCTAAATTAATATACTTATTCAGTGCCCTACTTATCAAACTACAAAAAAATTTATTTAATAGAACTAGAAAAAATAATGACAAAATTCATCTGTTAGAACAAAAGATCAAGAATATCAAGGGAACTAATTGAAAGAAACATGATGGATGGTGCCCTAGAAGTAGCAGATCTTAAACTGTACTATAAAGCAGTGATCATCAAAACAATCTGGTAATGGCTAAGAGATAGAAAAATCAAATTGAGCTTTTACTCCAATGTATTTTAAAATAAAAATAATGAAGGGTTCTCTTGTGAAGACTCAATCAATCAACCAGAATTTTTCACATATCTACTTTGTATCAGGCACAACATTAAATGTTAGAGAGGTATGAATGATATAAAATAATTTCTGCTCCCAAGAAGTTTAGATTCTACTAAAGGAAAATCATGTTCACATGTACTTATGTATGAAAATAAATGCAAAATAATATTTAAGAAGAAGCCACCACATTATGGAGGGGCGGTCAGAAAAGAATTCACAAAGAATGAGGCACTTGAGTTGAGCATTGAAGGAAGTTAAGCCTTTGAAAAAGCAAAGATAAGGAAGGAGGACATCCTAGGCACAGAGGACCAGTGTGGTAAGAGTGATTATAAAATTTATGTTTAATTTGGAAGATAGTGCAAATATATTGTAGTACAAAGCAATCTCATGTATCCTTAGGGAACCTCCAGAATAATAAATACCCCATTGCTATCTGTTTCAACCAGAATATTTGAAAACATGGGTAGAATGCAGTGGATGACTCATTATGTCAGCTGAGGGAATAAAAGAACTTTGGACAAATACAAAATGTGACTGCCTGCTTCTGATAATCTACATTTTGTAGGCAATAATTATTTATTAATCACTGACTATGTGCCAGGCATTGTGATACACTAAGGATACAAAAAGAAGCAGAAAAAAAGTCCCTCCCCTCAAGGAGTCCACAATCTAGAGGAGGCAACAAGCAAACAAGTATGTACCAACAAGCTATACTGAGAATAAAAAGGAAATAATTTAAAAGGGGAAGGCACTAGAATCCAGAGGAGCTTCCTATAGAAGATAGGATTTTAGCTGGGACTAAATAGAAGCCAGGGAAGTCAGTTGGCAGAAGTGAGGAGAGAGAATTCCTATAGCGCCTGGACATGGTCACCATCTGAGGGCTTTCATAGCTTTTTTTCACGGCATTTTTTGACTCGGGTACCTTCAATACTGAATTGTTACCCAATGGTTTCAGGCATTGTTAGATAGAAGATATATATTCTTAAAATGGGAACATGACGCTTCATTGAAGAACCTGACTTGGATATTGCCCTTTTTGTCAATCTTTAAGCACAGAGATTTAATTACTATGCTGAGTCTAACCTATCATCCATCTGATCAGTTATTTTATCTCTTCCAATAGCACTATGAACATTTCATAGAAATGTGTGGAAAGTTATCTTATATATGGTTTTTTTTGGTGTGTAATTGCTTGAATGCTTTCTCCTCTTTAAGATATCGGGAATTCCTTGTTACCAGGAGTTGGCTTTTGCTTTTCTTTGTACTCCCCATGCCAAGCATAGTGCCTGATATAGAGGAAACAATTAATAAATGTTTTTTGACATTGATTTTAAGATTTGTAATATTAAAAATTATTTGGAGCTAAGCAGAACACAGTAACAAATAAGAGACCTTAGAAATGTTTCGGTTTTTTTTTTAATCACTTAACAGTGTCACCTTTTAAAATTTCACCAAGTTTATATCAGAGAAAAGACCTTACTAATATCTAGACAAACCTGGACACAAACAAACAATACTACTGCAGACACACAAACACACATTTATAGAAGCAATCCAACCCCTCAGACTGAACACCAAGTATGAATGAGCCAGGGGCTGCAAGCAGCAGACAAGACAAGGGAAGTAGTGTGCCCATTTGATAGGTGAGATTGTGAAAAGGCATTTACTCCATTTTTTTTTTAGCAATTTTTTTTAAACCCTTGTACTTTGGTGTATTATCTCATAAGTGGAAGAGTGGTAAGGGTGGGCAATGGGGGTTAAGTGACTTGCCCAGGGTCACACAGCTGGGAAGTGGCTGAGGCCGGGTTTGAACCTGGGACCTCCTGTCTCTAGTCCTGGCTCTCCATCCACTGAGCTACCCAGCTGCCCCATTTACTCCATTTTTCTACCTTCCCAGGTAATGTCAGGGAGAACAAAATGCTAGAATTGGATTACGGTAATAAGAAGTTACTTATTTAAGCTCCTTTATAAATAGCCATTCTGCTAGGTTCTAGCTTTTTCCTTCTTAAGTAAAGACAAGTCCATATTGATCAGTTGCTGAAAGAAGACAAAAGAGAGGAATTTCTCTCTCAGTAATGACAGATGAACTATTTCTGTCACTTAAACTTTTGATTTAGCCTTCACTCTGTTGGCTTTCCCGTAAGGTGCTAATGACCGTGTGATCCATGTTACACACAATAGGCTCCAGTTAGTTCATGTAATGGATCATTTGACCTGGTAGCATTATTTAAATTTGCTCTGCATCTTCCCAATTGGACTGGAACCAATCACCCTACTTTAAGTAATTATAACTCTCAATAATATGAAGTCAAATACATGCAACCATTTCAGAAGATCCCATTTTCACGCTCTTGGTTCCCTAGCAGCAAACATAAACACTCCGTTTTAAGGAGTGTTACCATTTGAAAGTAATGAATAAGAAAGTCATTCTTCAGTGTGAGATGTTTAAGCATATCTGCCATGCTATATCAATAAGGTAAACAATTAGCTTGGTCATGGGGACCAAAACAATCCTGATCAAATTTAGATCTTTAAGTCTGGTAAACAGTAGACCAAAAGGGACTGGAAGAAAAGGGGTTAAGTGGAGCTTTGTAATATAGTTTATTAAAAGGGAAGTCAGACTGAGATGTTATATATTGTATCTCCAAGTCTACTTCTGGGATTCATAACTATCAGAAGACACCTAAGAGTTATAGATCGGATTTATAGTACAAACATTCTTGCCATACATCATAAAACTAATTGTAAAGAGCAGTACAACAAATAGACTGAAGCTCATTGCTTTCACTTCAAGGGGAACTTAATAGACAGAAAAAGTGTCTTTAGTTTGTAAAATTTGCTTAATGTGTACAATGTAGTGAACCCAAGGGAGAAAGAAAGGCAGTGGTTAGGAAAAAAAAAGTGTCTTTTTTTTGGCAAGCAAAGCAGATTCAGAGAGCTCAGTGCCTTACACCTGCCTCTTCACATGAAAGAGAGGGCTAGCACAGTAGACAAGTGCAACGGGAAGATTAAAAGCAGAAGAGGAGGTTAATTTTTAATGAAAGAGAAGAAAAACGTGCAGGGCCATCATGTGAAAAGCGCCAGAGAACTTTCAGATCTCACTAATGATGGAGAAGCACTGGGCTGACTCTTTTCTCTCTGCCAAATTTTCACATTCTCTTTGGTTTATTAGCAGTGAGGTGTCCTGGTCCCTCGCTTTTAGTAAGACTAAAGCAATCTCAGTAGGTCTGTTAATAGTCTTCAGAAAACCTCCTTACAGCTTCCAGGGGCCAAGCTGCCTCTGAAACTTGTATTCACCCACAGACTCAAGGTTCTGGGTTAGCACAGTCATGATCCACGGAGAAAGAAGGAATCTAACTGGTGTGTATGTGTGTGTGTCTCCCCTGACCCCCATTTGGATGCCACATTTTTGATCATGGGTTGATTTCCCTCCTTTTATTGAACCCCAAACCTATTAATCAAATGTATCCCAGAGGCAGTGAATGATCTTTCGGAGCTCTAAGGGAAGCAGAAAGTCAAGGACAGTACTAATTGATCCATATCACCCACCTTATTAGGTTTACAATGCTGACAGAGCTCCCTTCGTCTTCCTTGGAATTACCTCCCATCTGGTTATGATGGGCTTTCTGCTTTAACAATTAGGGGGATTTAGCACACTTATTCCCTACAGGATTTACAGCAGTTTTTGCTTCTTAATTCCTTTTCCCTGGAAAGTTACATGATACAACGATTCTTATGGGGAAAAAATAAGATTAACTTTGATTTGAGTGTCTACCCTAAAGTAATCACCCTTTTCTGTTACGTTAAGCAGCATCACATGGCACATCTCTCCTGATTCTAAGCTAAGGGGCACAAGTCAACAATATATAGGCATGACAATCCCGTCATACTTTGCGCACTAACCTCAAAAGCCTTATATTGTTCTTGCCTTTTAAGGCAGCTAGGTTGTACAGTAGATGAAGTGCCAGCCTTGGATCAGCTAGATCTGAGTTTTAGTAATACCTGTGTGAGCTTGGACAAGTCACCTCGCCTCTGTCTGCCTCAATTTCTTCAACTGTAAAATGGGGGCAATAATAACACGTGAAGACTGAAAGTTATTTTCAAAGCAATTTACAAACCTTAACATGCTACATAAATACTAGCTGTTTGTTAATAATATTAATAACATGAATGGCTCACAATGAGAAGCAATTATGGAATAATAAAGAGGGGATCTTGGAATCCAGGAAACCAGGGTTCTGACACACATTGGCTGTGTGACTGAGCAAACCCCTTAACATTTTTGGTTTCTAAGGTAACTCTAAAGGATTTTTGGTCAGACGGCAGGCTCCAATTTGTATTGTTGAGGGAGTTTTCTATACAAATGAAATCACAGGCTCAGTTAAAAGAAAAAGTTTACATTATTTATCATTGCTGTAAGCAGTATTTCAAGATTGAAGGTTTACAAAGTGCTTTACAATAGCATCTCATTTTATACTCACACCAAGTCCAGAGGGCAGGATGCTATTATGATCTCCATTTTGCAATTGATAAAACTGAAGCAGAGAGAGATTAAGTGACTTGGGTTGTTTCACAAAATTAGTAAGGATATGAGGCAGGATTTGAACACGAGTCCTGACTTCAGGCCTAGTGCTCTGCTGATAGCAAACTGTATAAAGATTTTAAAGTGCTGTCTTCAGAACGGCCTTTTGAAGTATAGGACTTGGATGATTATCCTCATTTCAAAGATGACATAACTGAACATCAAAGAAGTAAAGAAACTTATCTCCATATAGAGAGGCATTAAATTTTATAACTGAGCTAGAATGAAACAGAGTCTAGAATCTACTAATGCCTACTTGCTCTATGGAGACTAGAAGCTAAACTTAGAGCCTTTTCTAATGAACAGACTGTCCTTGGAAAATCTATCTTAAATACGATAGTGAGAACAGAAAGTCAGTGAGAGACAAGATCCATTTGACAAACATTTGGTGCTCTTTGGAGTCAAGAAGACCAGAGTTTAAGTCCAGTCTCAGATATTTACTAGCTATGTGACTTTGGGCAAGTAACTTTATTATTATTATAATTATAATAATAATTATTATTATTATGCTTCCGTTACTTACTGGCAAAATGGGAATAATAATGACACCTATCTCCCAGGATTGATGTGAAGATCAAATGAGTTAATATTAGTCGGGCAAATGCTTATTCCCTTTTCCTTCCCAACTCCATTCTCCCCACTCCTACTTCAAGGAGAATGTAACCAAAAGAAAAGAAATTGGTAAACCCCTAAAAATAGATATCAAAGAATATCAGTTTCTACCTGAACCATAATTCTTACTCCACGGTACATGGCAAAAAGACATTCAGTTTTGCTTGGTGATCTCCTGTGAGGATGAACCTACTATGTTCTGAGGTACTTCATTGAAGTTCTGGAATTATTTCATTGTGTGGAAGATTTTGCTTATATCAATTCTCCATTGATCTCTTTAGAGCTTTCACTCATTGCTTTTTGTTCTCTTCTAGGAAGCTAAACAGAGTAATCATAAACCTAATTTCTCTTCCACATGATACTCTTTTCATACATGAAAACTACAAAGTCTTCTCTTCTTCATGATAAATGTCTCCAGTTGATTCAACCCATCATCAGGTGATATGTTTTTAAAGCCTTTTGCCAAATTGATCCTCCATTTTTTTTTGGGGGGGACACTCAATTTTTCCAGGACTAGCCCCTCTAAAGCTTTGAACACACAATACCACTTAATCCAGTGGGCTGCCAAAACACAATATCACTCATATTGATCTTTCAGTCCATGACAATCCTCAGGTCTTTTTTAGATGAACTACTATCTAATCAAACTTCCTGTTGATTCTTAAAGTTGGAAAGAACATTAGGGATCATCTATTGAAATCCATTCATTTTTAACACAGATGTTGGGACTTGTCCAAGGTCATAAAGTTAGGTAACAGTAGAGTCATAACCTAGTTGTACTATAATAACTCAGCAGAGTATGCCATCTTGTCCCTTAAATATTTTACTAAAATATCATTATCTTCACCTAAGCTTCACTTTCTGCTATCCTGATCTCAGTGAAGCCCATGAGAAAGGGAGATGATGGTTTTCCCCACCAGTGATTTTTATAAATTGATAAAAAAAAATCTTAAAATCAACCCTAGGTAGGCTTCTCATTAAAATGTATAATAAGAAAATAGAACTATATTTTTATACTTCAGAAAGGTATTATTATCAAAAATTACTTTCACATCATTCATTAAATTTACCCTTTCCTTCTCCCACTTCCAAAAAAAGAAGAAGAAGAAGAAGGAATGACTATGTGATATTATGGTAGGCTGAGTCCAAAACCTGGGTTTGAGTTTCTCCCATCAAAAATATGATTTTTAAAACTATTTTGAGGGTCTTTCTGCATCTGTGAAATAAATCTTCCAAAAATTGAGAGATCAAGTGAGCCATCTGCCAGAGCAGATTGAAGCCTAAACACATGATCTCTTTATGACTGATTCTTGTCCGTGTCTTTTTGTAAATCCTCAGAGAGAATCCTTCCAATGTGTTGGAGGCCTTGTTTCTAACATTTCAGGTGTACTAATACAGCGTGTGGACTGTCCATCTATTATTGCTCAATCTCTCTATGGGTCCCATTCAATTCCTTTTCAAGTGATATCTTTGATGATTTCTTTATTCCTCTTCTCACATGAAAGCCAGAACTGGTAATAAGAAGTAAGTATCCCATCTGAAAGATCTATGAATCTCTCTATTGCTCTTGCAGGCTCACCTTCAATTTAGATTTTTCTAAAAATGTCTTTAGTGGTTTGATATAATATAATAGTACCAGAAGAATATTGTTACTAAAAAGATATGCCTTTCATAGTAAGGAATAACATGAGATGCTCAGGAACATTCTGAAAAGGCTCCAAAAGATGTTGAAAAAATGGTATTCACCTACAGAAACAAAGTCGTTGAATTCAGAATCAGATTAAAACATTTTCTTTCCTTTTTTTTATTTTTTGGACATGGATAACATAGGAATTTGTTTTGTAATGTTTATAATGGATTTTGTTTTTCTTTTCCTGTCAATGGATAAGGAAGAAGGAGAAGGAAGGGAGAAAATTCAGGACTGAAAAATAAAATAGAATAAATTGCCCCCCAAATTAAGATGAAGGTACTGGGCAACTTTCCAAATTGCAGTATGACTACCTTCTGCTATTTAAGGTAGGGCCTTCAGTATAAGTTATATTTGTTGTCCTCATTTTAATATTCATTTAAGATATGATAATGACTAAATCAATAAAAATTAACTTCCTTGATAATTGTATATCATAATCTAGTTGATATGCATTTATCCTCCCCTTGATTTTTTTTAGTGTGGATGGATATTTCTTAATGACTAAAGATTTAAGTAAGAAAACTTTGTACAGTTCTAGTGTTCCCTGAATTGGCACAATGTTTTTAGGGCATTAATATTTGTAGAACTTCACTGGAGATAAGTAATTCCTTTAATCTCTTTGGAGTCATTATATAAAATTCTCCATGATAATAGTGAATTCTTTAGGTAAACATACAGCTTCATTTTTTTATTCCTTTTTAAATACTGAATGTCATTAAATGATTGAATAATGTCAGCTCTGTGGTTATAGAATCTTTTCTACTTTTTATAAAGGCATGAGACACATTTTGCAGAAACCCTTTAAGGACACCTTTGGTTCTGCCAAGATATACTTTTTAAACAACCAACACATATAAACATCATTATCTTATCTTCTTTCTATTTCTCATCAGTTGAGTAGCTAAAGATATGATCTTCCATAGAAAGTATCTCTAAGCATCTTATATCACATACCACAATTAACTCCAAGTGGATATGTGGCCAGAATATAAAAGAAGATATAAAAAAAAAAAAACTTAGAAAAGGACAGAAAAGAATACCTTTCACAATGATGGCAATTTTTAACCATACCTATAATAGAGATGATGATAAAAATTATTGGACTTACAAGAAATGGAAACATTTCCAGGAATAAAACCAACGAAGGTAAAGTAAAGTAAGAAACTAATAATCAAGAAAAAAAATTTGGATTCACTATCAGTGATAGAAATTTTAAAGACATATAGATGACTGACATAAATTTATTACAAGAACAATTTATTTAACGATAAGTAGCTAAACTATGCAATACACTAGTTTTCAAAAGCTGAAATGCAAAATATAAATGGACACTTGGAAACATGATCTAAATCATTAGTTCTAAAATAAAATGCAAATTAGATTAACTAAAGTTTCATCTCACACCCTATTTTTTTTTGCTCACTTTCAGAAGAGATGATTCAATCTAGACAGAATTTGGTAAGAAATAGTTATCATGTAAAGACAAAAAGCACCAAAACATTAAAAAAAGTTTACTAAACTTTTCAGGGGAAACAGAGCCATAACTTCCTCTTTTTGAAAAATGCCCTTTCCCAGTTCTCTAGTGTTTATGTCTTATGTATATTTTCAAGTGTACATAGTTAACTCCAATAGATGATGAGTTGGTTGAAGGCAGGAATTATTTCGTTTTGTCTTTGAATTGCCAGTGACAGGACAGTATATAGGGAATAGTGGGGAATAATAATATTTATGGATTAATTTTTTAACCCAGTACCACCCAGATATCTTTGAAAGGCTACATTCATGATTTTGTTATTCTTGATATAAACATATCAAAGATACATAAGGAGTTTTCCCAATATTAAATGAACTCCACATTCCTGCTATAGAATCCATCCTGATGTATAATCTTCATGAAATGTTATAATAGTCTCTTTTGTAATATTTAATTTTTCAGCATCAATATTCCCTAGGAATATTAGTCAATAGATTCCTTTGCTTTGACTAACCAATTCTGAAAGACTTTAAACATCTGATTGATGAAATAAACAACTATAATTCCAGAAATGTGATAAAGAAACATGGTGTCCACTTTATGACAGAGAAATGATGGATGAATATGTACAATCAGAAATGCATTTTTGGATATGGTCACCATTCAATTGAATAAACATGTAATAAGCACCTACTATGTACTAGGCACTGTGCTAAGTGCTGAGAATTTGATTTGCTTGACTATGCTTGCATGGTATAAGTCTTTCCTTCTTTCCTCTCTAACTCTCTTTCTTCCTTCCATTTAGTGGATGGGGCGGGGTGCAAAGGAGGAAAAATAAATGCATGATAATGAGCGAGATAAAAATAAGTTTTAATAAACTTTTGAAAAAGAACAGATACCCATGATTCATATTCCCTTATTTCTCTTGTGCTATCTGCTTTCTCAAGCCAATCATTCATTCACTCATCAATATAGTTATTGATATGAATGGTAATGCTAGCTGAAATTTATATAGTTCTTTCTTATTCACAAAGTAAGAACTTTGAATCAACTCTGTGAGGCACGCAATACAAATGTTACTGACCTCTGTTTTATAAAAAGCTAAGTGGAGAAAATGCATAGCATGCTGGAATTGGAATCAGGAAGATCTGACATCAAATCTTGCCTCTGACATTTACTTAGCTTTTGACCTTGAGGAAGTCTCAACTTTTTTTCAGTCCATTATATCAAATGGGGATAATTCTATTTACCTCACATGGTTGCTGGGATAATATATGTAAAGCACCTTGAAAACATTAAAGTACTATATTTTTATTATTTTTAAAAGCTGAGGAAACAGAGATGAATGAGACTCACTAATTATGATACAAGTAGAAAGGATCAGAACCAAGAGTCTTTCTTTAGACTCAAAATGCTGTCCGATGACCATTCTGAAATAAGCTGAGAAACTTGAAGTGGTAGTAATTTCTGTGCCTCAACTGTAAAACACAGAATCTCTTGCTCAATTTCTCTTTTAAATTTAAACATTTTTTCTAGATTACATGTTAATTCCATTAAAAACTGTTTTCTGATATGTTTTATACATGTTTTACTTGTGCTCAATTTTCTTCTTACAGGGAATTTGGCAGTTAAGTGACTTCTAAAGCTTAGGTTTTAAAATATCTAATACTGTTACTATGCTGGAGAACCTGAGCTGCTTCAGGGCTTAACTTGACTTGGGAGTTGCTGAGCCTTCTGGAAAGAGTTCCTTGAGGAAACGATACACGTGTTACTTCTGTGTGCTCACACTCTGGAAACCCTTCTGAGAAAGGAAAGCCTCTATGCTCCTAAGAAATCGCCAGTGGAGATTGAAGACCAAAGTCTTCAGTAGGAATGCTATTCCAACTTTCAAGAACTGAACAACAGCAGTTACTCATTCACATGAGACTTGAAGCTTTAACAACCTCACAAATCTCACTATGCATGCAGTTGAAGAAAAGATTCCAAGTCAATGAATCAGAATCTAAAAAAGGAAGAAAAGGCTAACCAGAGAATGGTTTAAAAGCTAGATCTATTTGGTCACAAATGTTCTTCTTTTTAAGGATTATGGCAAATGATGTTATGGTCCTGAGTGACAGCATCCATTGTTTCATATTACTTTAAAAAACATTACTATAATGAAAAGAATCGCACAAAAACCAATAAGCTTCACACAATGTATTTTTCCCCACAGTAGTATTTATGTTTTGATGGAAAATTATGTCATTTGAATAAAAATTCTTAAGTGAAACCTGCCAATTATTTGGAAAAAAGTTATCAAAATACCATGTTCTTCAGTTTTAGCAGTTGTGAATTGCATTTCAAATATAAAGCAAGTTTTCTGCCTGTTTTGTATGTGCTTCACAAGTTGTATGCATGCCCACTTAAGGTATATCTATGTCTATATCTAGAGATCTTATCTAGCATCTTTAGTTTGTATAAATGCATTTTGTGTGAGGCATTCATATCTGATACCTCTGTGATTTTGCTTTTCCCTTTCCAAACAAGACTGCAATTCTTGCCTTTAAGAGAAAATATGCCAGAAGATGTTTAAAAAAAAAAAAAAGATTTGGCTCCCCACCCTTCCCTGTCCATTCAATTTCAAAGGTCTTGTCATCATGTGGTGGTGGTCTTCTCCTCCTCCTCCTCCTTCTCCCTCTTCTCCTTTTCTTATTCTCCTTCCTTCCCTCCTTTTTTCCCTACCTCCTTTTCCCTAATTCTCTCTCTACCTAACTGCAGGAAGAATATTTAGAATCACATGCATAAGGAATCTTTTATTTTTTTTCCTTCCACAACTTAGGAGAATCCCATTCACAATTCTCTATGCTTGGCAAGAAATCTGAGTTCCACTTGCACTTATCTTGTATCTTTTTTCCATGTCTCTATATATAAGCACATTGTCTACCCTGATAGAATATGCAGCTCACTGGGAACAGGTAATTTTTATTTTTGTTCTTGCTGTCCCAACACCTAATGTAATTTCTAGGATATAGTAAAACTTTAATAAATGCTTACTGATTGAATACTGAGGAAGCCTGAATACACAAAGTTTTTGCAGCAGCTTACACATTGGTAACCATCTTTACCTGAATCAAGTGGATTGAGTGTGATTTATTCATTAGTTTAGCAGATATGAGGACTAATGATCAAATCATCACCTAAATTCCCTTATGGCAAAGTTCATTTATTTATTTATTTGAAATAACCTAGCTAAATATTTGTGGTTGTGTTATTTCAAACGTATGTAAGTCAAATGATATTGATAATACAATTTATTTCATAAGGATTAGGCTATAGAATTGTAAGCTCACTGACCATTTAGATTCAACTTACTATTACTTTTGTTTCCCTATTTTTATTTGCAGTAAAGATAAAAAGCACAAGTTTATATAATTGGTTTTATTATTATTGTTCAGTTGTTTCAGTCATGTCTGAATCTGTGACCTTATTTGGGGTTTTCTTAGCAAAGAAACTAAAGGGGTTTGCCATTTCCTTTTCCAGCTAATTTTTCCAATGAGGAAACTTAAGAGGGTTAAGTGACTTGCCCAGAGTCACACAATTAGCAGGTATCTGAGGCCAGATTGGAACTCAGTAAGATGAGTCTTCAGGCCGAATATGTTATCCCTACACCAATTAGATGCCATTCTCTGAGTAAATAAAAGCTAATTGATAGTATTTACTATTCTTTTGCTAAATTGACACATATAAACACTTTAAGCTCATGATTTGCATAATAGCATGTATACTTACTTAAATACTTGTATCATGGTAGAATAAAAGGGCTAATGGGATTTACTATAAGCAAGGAAAATATCAATTTAATTTTGACATGAATCTACTAAAAACAAATTTGAGTCATACAAGGGATAACTTTTCTGTTCATTATCCATTTGTCTTTACATTGCTTTATTTTGTTTAAATCCTTACATTCCTTATTAAGTATTGGTTCCAAATCTGAATCCAGGTCCTCCCAACTCCAGATCTGGCTTTCAATTCACTGAGCCACCAGCTGACCCCATTGCTTTAAATTTAATACCAAACCAAAACTTTTCTTCTTCCCCCTTTCAACTTCCCTCTCTCTATAAAAAAAAAAAATTCAGTCATTTCTACCCCATCACCAACATTCTGATCTCAGCATTAAAAAAATTCACAAAATATTAATTCAAGAAAATATAAAAACCCTAGCATGCTAGACAACCACCTGGGTCACTAACTGTAGCTATTAAAAATCCTTTGATTGCACTGTGTGGGTTTTCTCTCCAAGGGTCAACTAATCCTGAATCAGCCAAGACAACTACAGAGTGGGTACTAAACAGTGAAGAATGGGGGTTGGAATTGAAGAAGAAGACAAATTTCTCTCTCCTTTAGGATAAATGACTTATGGAGTTTTAAAGTATTTTAAATACCCTCCAATGTCATTATTTTTCATTTCTGCCATTTTAGTCATTTCCCCCAAATCCTTTTAAAAACATTGTCAACTTTCCTCCACTCTCCCCTTCTTTCTCCAAATGGATTTTTTCTTATTTTCAATGGAGTCTAATAGAAGTGATTTTTCTTGCTCTGATTATGTCTTGGTTTGTGCAGCAGCATTATCTGTGTCAACAGACTCGATATGTCACACCTTAAGGATGTGCTGCCTTAATTAAGATATATTTCCTTGGATAGCTGTGAACTTAGACACAGAACACTTAGGCCTTGAATGAGCTGCTTAATTTTGCTTACACTTGTCAATAAAGAAGAGCATAGTGGCTTTAAAAAGAAAACTCAGCAATGAGAAACTCTTTGTTAAGTTTCCATCCCAGTGAACTTCTGTTTCTGAGTCAAAAAAATAAACATATAGTTGCCAAATCTATATCAAATTTCTTAATTAATGAGTGTTGCATTAATCTATTTAAGAACTGAATTTATCTTGTCATGGTTTTCTGAATTTGCTGATATATATTGCCAAGACATTTAAAATTCATAGCCCATCAAAACCTATCTCCTCCTATGCAATTCTTATTTTTTTACTTCCATAAAATTTTCACAGATGACCTACTATGTACCCACATATACTTCCTCCCTTTCTCCCATTACTAAAGATAAAAAATTATTTATAGCATATGTGTGTGTAGAGGATTCATCTTCATTGAAGGATTTATGCAAAGACACAGAAATGAGTCAAATGGGATGAGGTACTATGGACTACCTTCATGAGTTGCTCAAGTAGACATATTCGTCATCAGTGAAGTATAAAGAAATAAGCATCTAACATCTATTTATGCTTCTATCTTCATATTTTTACAGCTCACCCTCCCTTTTTCAGGAAATATATTCTGTCCTAAACTTTACAACTAACAAGATAAGGAAGATAAGGATATATATACATATATATATATACATATATATAAGGCCAATCGTGGAAAAACAAACCAGTTTAAAAATCAGAGCAAAACCTTTTTTTTTTTTTTTTTAAATTTCAGGAGTCATTTCGCTACCATCTAGTCTTCTGCTGGGGTTAGAGTATTGTCTCTTTATGGAGTGTGAGTTAGTGGTCAGAGCATGGAGCCTAAAGCTAAGCTCTGATACAGTTTCAGCTACTCACTTTGGGAAATGCCTTTAGGCAGGAAGATGGGCTATAATATATCAATAAAAGGTGCTAATAACAAATGGTTACCACCACAGCTTCCTCTGCTGTCTCAGAGGTACCATGGGTCATTAAAGGCCATTGCCAATGGGAACCAAAGATCTGGCCATTCTGACCAATTGGAAAAAACCTTAGACCTCCAAATGCACTGCACGTCTGTTGTAATAATGCCAACCTAGCTATGTTTTGGGAAGGTCATCACCAAAATGAATGTAGGGTCATGGATTTTGTTTTTCATATTAGGAAATAATAGCACTTAGAGTTTTAGATTTACAAAGTGATTTATCTGTCTGTCTGTCTGTCTGTCTATCCATCTATCTCTCTGTCTAATTATTTGTCTATCTATCTATCTATCTATCTATCTATCTATCTATCTATCTATCTGTATGTGTGTAGATAATCTTATTTTATCTTCACCACAACCCTGGAAGGTCAGTGCTATTTCTGTACCCATTTAATAGATGAGGCACCTGGCACAATGTTAAGTGATTTGCCCAAAGTTACACATAACAGAAACTTTTGGGGTCAGGATTCAAACTCAGGTCTTTTTGAGTTGAAGTCTGTCACTCTACATACTATGCCACCTTCTAGCCACAAAAGCTAATGAAGGGCACCTATGAGACTTTTAGATGTGCTATAATGTTTTGGCCACATGAGTGTGCACAGTAATGAAATGATATCTTTCAACATTTATTATTATTATTAATAATTTGACAGGCTGTGTGGCATACTAGATAGATGGCCAAAGAGCCAGAAAGATCTGAGTTCGGTTCCTGCCTCTGAGTTTTACCGGCTGTGTGATCCCTCTGCACGTCTCAGCATACTGGGGGACTCACTTCTAAGTTGCTAAGAGGTAGTGATCTGCATGGGCAGAGGAAGTTCCTTGGGAGTTTAGTTTCTACTCTAATAAAATTAGAGGTCTAGTTGGGAAAAAAGGCTAGATTATACTCCTATCTCTTTTCCCCTGTGTGTTATTAATTGTGCATGATGGGTCTGGCATGGGGGAGCTGTGAGTCTGAATACATAAGAGAAGACTAGGTACTCATTGAGCGAACATTCCTGTCTTTTGGTGGTTATTTGCTTGTCATATGAACAAGTGCCTTCACTGTCCCATAGGAGCACACTGCTCTGCAAAAAGGTCTTTTGCTTTTGTTCAAATGCAGCTGAGTTCTTTGCAGGAGCCATTGAAATCAATAGTTAGATTCCTAATAACAATTTGCTTACAAAAGCTGGTAATATCTACCTCTCTCTGTGAGCCACTTATCATTCTAGAGGGTCACAAGAGTGATGAGAAAGAGACCGACAGGGAAATGTTTAGTTTCCTAAGGCTGAAAGCATGATCTCTCCAGCTGTGGCAACTGCAGTTGGGCTGTACTCTTTAGGCCATTATTCAGAAAGAATCTTTGCATAGTTAGTGATATTTTAGCAACCATTTATGTTGATAAGCCTGAAAGAGTATCACTCAGCACGTGCCTTTTCTCTTTCTCTTAAAATGATTTCAGAATGAGCATTTACCAAAATTTCTAGCATTTATTATGTAGAATACTTTCTCAGAAAGAACAAATAAAATTAGATAATGAGGTACAGATTATTTTATTATTTGGACAAAGCAGTTTTAAAACTTGCTAATTACTATGTTGCCAGGTTTTGGTTTGTCATGTAGTTCATGGCCAAAAAATCCAAGTTCTCTTTCATGCAATTAAGCAAAGCACCTAATCTCATATTTCTAAATATCAAAGGTTGTCATGTCATGGCAGATCCAATTATTTGACAATGGGAAAAATGTTATGGTGAGAGAACATCTGAAGTAGCAAAATTATCTTAGTATTCTTAATTAAAACATATCCTAAGTAGGAAAGGTTGGGGAGAAATTGACAGAAAAAGAGAAAGACAGAGAAAGAGAAGGACAGAGACATAGACACAGAGACACAGAGAACCAGACACAAAGAGACAGAAAGAGAGGAGAGGACAACAGCAGGAGGAGATAGGGCATAAGGAGAGAAGAGATAGAAAGAAGAGAGGGGAGGCAGTTCACTTTTTAAGGGATGAAGATGAGCTTGGATGCACAATAAATAAAATGTTAGGAAATTTGAGGTACTTAATTAAATAGGTTAACTACTAGGCTAATTAATCTTAATGACCAATCCCAATTTCCATTCATTTCCTGAATTAATGCTTAAGTGCTTGCTCCCAAAAGCTTGTCTCAATATTACATTCACAACAATGTGAATTTTTAAAATTTTTGTCCCCAGCCATACTGCATATCAAAGCATTAGTGTATGCAGGACGCTCAAATCCAGCCTAATTGTGATTCTGTGGGATAGAAATAGTTAGCCTTTGCATCTGTTAGTATTCAAATCAAGAATGGCCAGATGGGTTCTGGCAGAGGGAGAAGTATCACTGCTTTCTACATCTGGAGAACCACAAATAACCCAGAGCCAAGACTGCCCAGTCTTATTTCACACATTCACATTGACTCTCTATTCTATCAAAAGAGGTTCACTTACTGTTTCCTGAACTAAACCTTCCACAAATGGACCCCAGAACTTGGGACTCAAGCTACTCTCAATTCCAAGCATGGGCTTCCTCCTTATTTATTTCTGCAGCTTCAAGAATCCTTTATATTTTTCCATGGACCATCTTCAGTAACTTCTTTTAAAGGAAGACTTTTCTGATGCCCCCTAATTGGTATTGTTCTCTTCCTTAAAGTGATTCATATTTATTTATTTGGGTACGTATTGCATCACCTTAAGAGAAAGTAATTTTCATGAGTCTCAAAAAGTATTGTTTTTATATTTCTTTCCCTAGAGTCCAGCATAATATCTTGCACATAGCAAGCACTTAATAAATGCATTAGGCAAACAAAACAGACAGCCAGAAAATGTGACGGGGAAGCAAGCATGTGACCTATTTTAATATTTTTATAAATATATCCAGACCTAGAGGAAGACTTCAAGTTTATTGGGCGAGAGTTGCAAAGGGAGGGAAGTGATTTATTGAAAATTAAATTGTTGGAGGCAGTAGCCATTTGAAGAAGCAAGTACCAAAGTACTCAAGTCTAATGTCAGAGAAGCTCACTTTCTCTAGAACATTGTTATTTAGTTTATACTAGGTCAAATTGTCTATGTTTTAATGAAGGCTCAAAATCTCTGGTGGAATGGAGCACACAGAGGAAGAGGTTTCCTGACCTTACATTGCCCTGGCTCTGCAAATAAACTATTATTTCATGGTACAAGAGATGTTGTTTGCCAGGAGTGATTCTCCATCTTATTCTCTAGGGCTTAGTTAGAGGCAAAAAGAATAACTATCTTTATTAGCTGAAATATAAAGATAACACAGATTTTAATTAGTGAGAGAATCATGTCAGAGTCATCTCTGTAGTAATATGATATAATGCAATTTGTGGAAATGGATGAAAAGTAATCAAGTCACACTAAAGACAATTGAATGGGGAAGTGCAAAGAACTGAGGCAGTTGTCACACCCAATTAATAACTGTTGGTAGCAAAAATCCATTAGTTTTGTACGGCTAGCCCCTGAAGATGCATATTAATGGACAACATGAGGACATTATTTATGTGTGGAAATATTTGGAGAGCTAATATTTAAATTTATATTGCTAAGGAATTGAGTCAGTAGATTTTGAGAGACGTCATCTATGGCTAAAATACAATATCCTAACCTTTCAAAAAAGAAGGAACTTATCAACAAATAAGCTTTAGGAAAGAATGATATCAGTATCAAAGTCTCAGAAGGTCTCTCAGTATATAATACTTTGTGGAAATCACCATTGATAGTTCTACATCATCAATGGAATAAAAATAACTAGATAATTATAAAGCAAGCTTGAATAATGACATTTTGGTATATGGTAAGAGTGAATAGCTCTGGTCTTATTTTTCCAGAAATGAAAATATGTTTTGCATACTTAAAATGTTGCACTGATCTACATTGATATTGTTAAAGATATGTTGTTAATATTATATTGTTAAAACATGCAATGGCATTTCTCCAAATGTATACCCTTTTTAAAATTTTAAAATTAGGTATCTGTTTTAAAAGAATGCAGGCCTTCAGAATAAAAACAGATGCCACATTGAAGTTCCTCAACGTACAAAATTATTTAGGGTAGACATTTGTTTCCCTCTTGCTCTGATATTGATGGTGAGGATACTTGCATAAATTGTGAATGAAATTTGGCAGGTTATAGAAATATTTAGGAAATTCATTGCTCTAGGGAAATACCATGTATCTGGTCTAATTTTTTTTTAAATTCTGAGTCACTTTGGTCCCTTGTTTCTTTTAGCCAAAAGGTTTTTGACTTTGCTTGAGATTTCTTCTGATTGTTGGTAATGCTGAACAGGTGATAATGCTATTAATTTCTATGTTAGTCATTATTTAAGAATTTTTAAATACCCTTTTACCCTCTTTCTATTAGTTAACAATGGATCTATTTTGAATCTGGAAAAAATGTAATTTCACTAGGCATTTGGGAATAAAATAGATTGTTCTCTTTGAGATAGTGAGTGGTCTAGAATGAAAAGAACAGGAAGTATATTATTAGCAATAATAATATTTTGAGGTCCCTTTCCATTCAATGTTTTAAGGACTCTTTCTGAGGTATCCAAGTGAAAATAACAAATACAATATTAGGGTGTTTAACTTCTATTGCTAGAAGAAGGAGATGATCATAGACCAACCATACTGGCAATTCTACTAGGTGCCAATACATCTTATGGCTTTACTGCAATCCATTAGTCAAGAAGTATTTATTATGCCCCTCTGTTATTTGTCAAATATTGTACTAACTTCTTAGGATACAAAGTAAAACAATTTTTGCCCTTAAGGAGTATAAGTTCTTCTAAGGGAACAAACATGTACATATATGAAGATATTATATGCCAGGTAATTTTTGGTTAAGAAAGGCACATGCAGCTGGGGATGAGAGGGATAGGAAAATTCCCACTATATAAATGGTTTGACTTTCTAAAGCTGAATATTAAATGAAGTTAAAGATTCTAAGAAGCAGAAGTGTGATAGAAATCTATTTAAGGAATTCTACAGCCAATACAAAGGCATGGAAATGGGAGATGGGTGGAGTAACATGTAGAAAAAAGAAGAAGGTTAGTTTGACTGGACTGTATAATACATGAAGGGGAGTAATGAATAGTAAGACCAGAGAGATGGATAGGGACCAGGTTGGAAAAAAAACAACTTTGAATGTTGAATATAGGAATTAATATTGTCTTCTTAGAGGTAATGGGTGGTTACATAAGTTTATTGAATAGGCAAGTAATAGGGTCAAACCTAAATTACAGGAAAAAAATCAGGTTAGTAGTGCTTTTCAGATCAGATTAGAAAGGCGAGGAATCTAAGGCATAAAGACCAATTAAGAAGTAATTTCAATAGTTTGAACTGATGAGGTCATGAATTAAGGTGGTGCTTATGTGAGTAGAAAGGAGATTGATATGAAAAGTTGTGGAGAAAAAAATGAACAAAATCTGGTGATGTAATAAAGAGAATGAAGTATGAGGTATAGCAACAAAGTTGTGAAGCTAAATGATTGGAAAGATGTTGGTATGTTCAAAAATAATATTAAGGTTTGAAAAAGATGAGTTCTGTTTTAAATATATTTAGTTTTGGGTATTTACGGGGACATCCAGGTGGTACAAGTGGATAGAGCACTGGGCTTGGAATCAGGATGACTCATTTTCATGAGTCCAATCTGGTTTCAGACACTTACCAGCTGTGTGACCCTGAGCAAGTTATTTAACTCCATTTGCCTCAGTTCTTCAACTATAAAGATGAATGAGTTGGAGAAGGAAATGACAAATCACTCTAGTATCTTTGCCAAGAAAAAAATACTTAATGAGGTCACTAAGAGTTGACATGACTGAAAAATGATTGCATTGAACTTTTGGGGACATCAAAATCAAAATGTCCAATAGGCAATGGATGATTGTGGACTAGAACTCAGGAGAAAATATGGTAGCATATAGAGATTTGAAAATCATCGGTATTAAGCCCATGGGTGTTTGAAGAGTACAAGTCATAGAGAAGAAGGGAAAGGTATAGGATTGAGCCTTTGGGTACGACTACAATTTGGGGGTTGTGATATGGATAATGTTCTAGAAAAGAAGACTGAGCAAGAGGACTGAGAAGAATCAAGAGAGATCAGTGGCATGCAAACCCAGAAAGGAGGGCGAATCTCAAAAGAGAGAATAGTCATCAGTGATAAATGCTATAGACTGGTTAAGAAGAAAGAGGATTAAGAAATGGTCAATAGATTTGACGATTAAGAAATTGTTGGTAAGTTTAGCAAGAGTAGTTGCAGTTGAATCTTGATTTGGGATCATACTGCAAAAGGTTGAACAACAAGAGAGAGAATTAATAGGGAAAATAAACGTAAATATAGTTTTATTGAGAATGGGACTCTTTCTCACTCTCTCTCTATACTTCTGTGTTATATATTGTGTTCTATGTATATTATCATATATATGATACATTATACATGTGTATATAATATATAAATATATTCGTCATATACCCACAGTTTAAAGGAACTATAGGGTAAAGTTAGAGTTTACTTAAATATGGAGGAAACTTGGGCATGTTTATAGTCAGTAGGTGAGGAATTGGTTGATAGGGGGAGATAGAAGATTAGTGAAAAAGTAGCCTTGAATCCCCAATTTTCTTATCTGTAAAATGTCTCTGAGTGTATGGGAGGTAGGGGGAAATCAATGACCTCTAATGTATCTCACAGCTCTAGGCTATGAATCAAATCTAATATATGAGTCAAAGCTGTGAAAAAAATCTCTTTGTAATAGATATATAGATCTTCATCACATTAAGACTGTTTAATGTAGTTTTAAAGGTAGTATCAATGGAATAATCCTTGGTAAGCCAATTAAACTAGAAAGGTATATCCTATGTTGCTATTGTCCAAGAACAGCCTCCTGACTAAGATGGCACTGACTCATCACAGAAGGTTGTCCACTCAAAGATGGGGAGTAGCAATATCTATGTCAGAGGAGCTTGCAGCCATATAGATGTAACCAAGGGCCTCTTTGAAATATAATAAGTTAAGGTCTTTCTTAAAAGGAGACCCTGATGAAGGCTTTGAAGATGAAAATCCAAATCCATCATTTTATATCCTTGATAATTAAACACAAAGGCCACAAAGAAATATTCCAAAGATATAAGACAAAATAGAAGGAAAAGGAGAACATTTTATCCATTTTCAAAGGAATCTTTGCTTATCAAAATGCAGTCACCATAATGCTATTTGATCCTATTGTCCTCTTTTCTAAGTAGCCTTTGATTAAACATTTTTTTTTATCCTGGGACTCCATTCTAGGAGCATAGGGCCACAACCAGTAGGCAATGGGACACACAGTCGCTCAGGGTCACCCAGCTGGGAAGTGTCTGAGCCCAGACTTGAACCTAGGACCTTTCGTCTCTAGGCCTGGCTCTCAATCCACTGAGCTAGCCCAGCTGCCCCTACTTTAGGTTGCAGTTTCTTTAGCAGATGTAGTTTTTACAGGGTGGGGTTGCTAGCCCCACGCCCAACCCTCCTCCTTTTTTCATCCGGGCTAGGGACTGTCCTTAGCCCAGGAGTGGTAAGGGTGGTCAGTAGGGGTCAAGTGACTTGCCCAAGGTCACACAGCTGGAAGTGTCCGAGGCCGGACTTGAACCTAGGACCTCCAGTCTCTAGGCCTGGCTCTAAATCCACTGAGCCACTCAGCTGCCCCCATTAAAACATTAAGGAGGACTAATTATGAAAATAATAAAAGAACAAATATACGTAAGCTATGCTATACATACATTTGGATAAATATAATATATGTGGATAGCAAAGTTTTTGGAAGTCCAGTGACCCAATTTGCCTTACTGTAACACCTCATAGTAATCTAGGACATTATAGAGGGGTAATTGGACTTTGTAATGGACTAAAGCAGAATTCCTTATACTTTATATCTATTCTATCAGGCATATAATTTACTATTGTGATGTAATATAATAGTTTTCAGAATAAGATAATTACCTGTTTACTCAGTAGTGGCATGCAAATATGTCTTTCATTCACTATCTAAGTTTATTGTCATCTCAAAAAAGGAAATGAACACAGTATCAAAATTCTTATTGTTCTACATATCAACAGAGGATGTCAGAAAACACTGTTCACACTGACATTTCAGATCCAATGTTTTCAATGCCTGTTCCTTACTTTATAACATTCATCTCTAGATTTATATTTTCCTTGATCTACTTAAGGTATGTATGTCTACATATATAACATGTGCTTTAGAGTATATGTTATATGTATATATCATATGCTTTTTATTTGTATAAATAACACATTTATTTAGAAAATAAATACACATTATTTAATTATCATTTTGTACCAAAAAGTATCACCTTAGTCTTGTTCTCTTTCCATTTGGATAAGCAAAGTATTATCTACTTCTACCATGTTCTATATTCTTTATGACTTAGTCATAAAGCATTTAAAAATTCATTTTATATATTTTCTCCTTCCCATTTAGAGATTCTGTTTCATTGTGGTACTAAGAAAGAACAAGAAAATTTTATTCTATGTTAGTCCATTTTAGAATATAAGCACATTGTGGGTAGGGGAACTTGGGTTTTCCTAATATAATTTCATTTTCTTTCTAATCCAATAGCAGGCACACAATACATTTTATGAGTGGTATATTATTCTGTGTATCTAATATTATACTCTGCATAAGAAAGATGCTCAATAAATATCCAACTTAAATGAATTTGAATGAATGTGCAAGATGTTCATTTCCTAATTCATAAGATAAAAATGCAAACCATGAAAATGAATTTCATTTATAGAATGATTTGTTCATAATTTTTAAGGGGAAAAATAGGGACTTTTACATTTTTTCTTATCTGTAAAGTTCCTTCAGTATCAAATCAGTTTGCTTTCTTATGGGAGTTAATGATTGATAGTGGAAAAAATAATGAATTTGGAGTCAGGAAGAACTGAATTCATATTCTGTTCTTCAGAACTTTTCTAGCTGTGTGAATCTGGACAAGTCAGTAAAGTTTTCTGAGTCCTTCCAATTCTAAATCTATGGGTCTATGTCTGCCTTTGGATCCAACCATACCAATGCCCCATAAGGAAAAATACTTGCACAAAAATATTTATAGTTGCATTCTTTGTGGTGGCAAAAAAATTGGAAAAGGAGGGTATGCCCTTCAATTGGGGAATGGCTGAACAAATTGTGGTATATGCAGGTGATGGAATACTGTTGTGCTCAAAGAAATAATGAACTTGAGGAATTCAATGAGAACTAGAACGACCTCCAGGAATTGATGCAGAGTGAAAGGAGCAGAGCCAGGAGAACATTGTACACAGAGACTGATACACTGTGACACAATCGAATGTAATGGACTTCTCTACTAGCAGCAATGCAATGACCCAGGACAATGCTGAGGGACTTATGAGAAAGAACTCTACCCACATCCATAAAAAGAACTGTGGGAGTAGAAACACAGAAGAAAAACAACTGCCTGATCACATGGTTCGATGGGGACATGACTGGGGATGTAGACTCTAAATCAGTGATCCCCAACGTGGCCACAACCACCCCCTGGTGGGTGCTGCAGCGATCCAGGGAGGCTGTGATGGCCACAGGTGCATTTCGGGGCAGTGAATAACGGTAAGGGGGTGGTAATAGTATGTGACAGGGGGCACTAAGTAATATTTTTTTCTGGAAAGGGGGCGGTAGGACAAAAAAGTTTGGGAACCACTGCTCTAAATGATCACTCTAGTGCAAATATCAATAACATGGAAATAGGTCTTGATCAATGTACACATGTAAAACCCAATGGAATTGCTCATTGGCTACGGGAGGGGGTGGGAGAAGGGGAGGCAAAAAACATGAATCATGTAACCATGGAAAAATATTCTAAATTAATTAATTAAATATTTTTTTTCAAATCAAGAAAAAAATTTAAAAAATAAATCTGTGGGTCTCCATGAGTTAGTATTAGACTATGCATACTCTGTTCCACTATTGTTGACTGATATTCATTTCTTCACAATGGTATCTGTGTTTTCTAAACTCTCTATTAGCTCCCTCTATGAGACAGCCTAGAACTGTTGTAACAAGATTTTCAAAGTATTGTGCTAATTCTAATCTTTTCTCTTTCCACAGGTTCATGGAGCGTTTCACCATGCAGTGCCAACAAATGAGATACTGTAGGCTTTCCTCTCCATGTCTCATGCACCATTGCATCAAACATCATTTATTATATTATTAGATTCTACGGCAGCTATTATTACTCTCTTTTGTCAGAACAGTGCTGGATTTTCCCAAGCAGAAATGAGTCTTGTAGCTTTTCATTTGCATTTCAGAAGCTTCATTTCTAGGCATTTACTCCATGCAAGTAAACAGACAGATTTTAAATATTAAAAACCCATTTGGTATGACTGAAAACTTAACCACCTACATTCCTCCTATTATAGAATCTTTGGGTGTGAAATTGAAAAGTAAATTATAATATTCTCTGTCTGAATAGAGTTCATCTACTACTTTGTCTTTGTTAAATTGTTGGGGAGCTTTATTTAAGGATGAGGTCTTCAAAATGAATAGCTTGTAGACCACATTCAAGCCTGCGTTACAAAGTGGTAACTTCCCTCAATATTAACGGTGTGGGTGTGTGGCTGAAGTGGATCGGACGAGATATATTTGACCCGCCAAACAGCCCCGCTCACACAGGGAAGCCAAGTCATAAGGCCAAAGTGGGGAGGATGGGAAATGTTGCATACCTTTTCATGGGGAACCCCTGGGCTTGCACGAGCCAGTTCCATCTGCATTCCAGCTGCCCGTGCTTCTGCTCATTCCCATCATCATCCGTCAGCTCAGTGGCTCTGGATGGGCAGCCAGCCAATCCTGAAGCTTTATTACCTTATTAAAGAGCAGCTCGTGGAAAACTGAGACCGTTATTATTTCCACATCAACTGACTGTTATGTCACAAGACAGAGTAATTTGAGGTGTGGAATAAGCAGCAGGAACTGAGGCAAACTCACACAGAACATCCCTTCAGTGCAAAGGAGTGTTAATAAATAATAAGAATGACAGTTGCCATAGGCTCTTGAGCCCCATCTCTTCTACCAGTATTTGGCTTTTAAGGCTAGATTTGATTGTTATATTAGTCTGTAGGCATTTCATCTATAGTTACAAAGGATAAAAAATGAGTCCACCGTGACGAGTCTCCAAAATAGTAAATTTTCTAAAAGAGACAGTACAATTAGAGGGAGAAAGAACACCAACATATAGAAAGTAATTCCAAGTTAATAAAAAAGAATGGCGAACATTATGCTTCTGTCAGATGTTCATTTAAAATGATCTGCAAGTTATTTAGGGGGGAAAAAGGGCAAGGTGTAGGAATATGGACTCAGTGTTCCAGGTAACAAGATACAAGAGTGGCATTTACCGAATTTTTAACCACAGCACTCAGATCCACGAACTGTCAGTATTTCTCCATAAAAATACTCATATTGGTCTTTTCCTGGAATGCTATATCTCTAAGACATCTATTAACTAGGCACGCATACTGGCAAGACTATTCCTATAAGTAAAACTTTCATTTCTAATATTAACTAATAACAAAGTCTCTTCTCTTTCAAAATATTATTACAATTCTTACAAATGTATACAAATGAAAAAATTTAGATTAGAATTGCATAGTTAGAAGCAAATATTTGAGAGATGATTATTTAAAATTTATTTTAATATATATTAAAAATATAAATCTGGTCTCTCATATAATAGATGAAGAAACGGAGTAAATTAGAAAGTAAATGACTTTCTCAAGATCACACAGGATAGTTGGTAGCAGAGATGGGAATCCAAACCTAGGAATTCAGGAATCAGGCTCTCGGGTCCCAAAGCAAGTGCTCTTTTCATTTTACCACACTAAGATCTCTTCCAGACTGATGTTTTATGTTGCAAAGTTCAAATTACAATACTGTAGGACTTGCTCACAGGGATGCCTTTAGTTCCCCTTTCCATTCTTTTAGTTCAGCTAAACTTTACATTAAGCAGATCCTGTTAGGTGGTAACTCCATCTTAGAAAAGACCTATCAAACCCATCATAGATTGACACATATCTATGCGTGTATGTGTGTGTGTGTGTGTATATACTATATAATTATATATGTAGGATATAACAAGGTAGGCATTGGGGCTGAGGGTGGTAGTGGTGGTAAATGGTTAAATATCAGGGAAAGAGACTGGACAATATAAGTAGAAGCTGCAGATAAGGGGCATATAAATGACAAGTCAATTTAAAAACTAAGTTCCTACCAAATTGTGATGGTGCCCTCAAGACTAAGGAAATACTACAGCTGGTTTGCTTCAGTATATTTCATCTAATGGCACTGAGGTAGTTGAAGCCTATTTCCTTACAAACTCTCCTTTCCCAAATTTCCTCAAATCAACGATCATCTTCTTACATTATAAAGCTATTGTGTTTGTCTCCGGAAGAGATAGAAGAAATTACTGAATGACTGGCGTGACTATGAGACATTTTCCAATGAAGTAAGAAATTAGAAGACAACCCTAAAAAATTACTTCACTTCCTATAATGGAAGACCATTTATTCAGAAAGGTAATAGGTAAATTGACTCCTATGTGCACATGCTCTGCGTTATTAGAATCGTAGTCCAGACTGTTTTACAAAAGGGCATATTATGTAAAATGATTATTCAGAAAAATCATAAAAACTCTATCTCCCTCTCTCTGTCCATTTTTCTGTTTCTGTCTGTCTCTGTCTCTCTCTTGAGGACATAGGGAACTAGTTTTAGATTCAGGAAACTTGGGATAAAGTCCTTTCTCTGCCACATAATAACTGCATGATGCTGGCTAAGTCACATCCTATTTTTTGCAGTAGATTACTCCCTCTCTTTCTCTACTATCTCACTAACCTTCAACCTCTTACTATCTACTAGTTGTTTCCTTTCTGCCAGAGAACATGTTCATCTCTCTTAACCTCAAAAAACCCTTTACTTGAGCCAACTATCCCCACCAGTCTTCCATATCTTTCCTTCCTTTAATAGATAAACTCTTTCATCTGGTGCCTTTTCTCTCACTCATTTCTTATTTCTCTTCAGTCTGGCTTTCAACCTTGCCATTCAACTGAAACCACATTTTCCAAAGATCTCTTAATTATTTAATCTTTACCTTTTTTTCAATTTACTTCCTTCTTGATCTTTCTTCATCTTTTGACTCTGTCCATCACCCTCTTATCCATGATAGTCTCTTCTCTCTAAGTTTCTGTGGCACTGCTCTTTCCTGTTCTCCTCCTGGTTAACTTTGCATTATTAGTCTCCCTTGCTGGATGATCCACCTCCTCCTCCTCCTCCTTCTTCTTCCTCTCCTTCTTCTCCTTAGATTTTCTTTTCATCTCCAGTGCTTAATATAATACCTGACACATAGTGGGTACTTAAAAATGTCGCCTTAATGATGTAGTATACTTAATAAAGTATCTGAGAAAACTCTCTAGGAATATACAACGAAGAGAAGGTTCCCACTTGCATTCACAGAGTGTGTTGGCCATTTGGTTTGTCAGTAAAATCACAGATCTAGTGTAGGTCCAAGACTACTGACAGATATATGGAGATTAAAATTAATATGCAATATATTAATTATTATATTTATAGATATTTTATTAATAATAAACTAACAAAAGAGATTACCTAAAAGGTACTAACCAGCTCACTCCCAGGAACCAAAGAGAAAGAGGGAGGAGTTATAGCCAACTATAAAACAATAACATGACCACACAAATGTGGAGGTGCAAGAGAGATTAAAGGAACTTTAGGAAAACTAAGGACTTATAGGGGATGAAGTCCAAGTTTCAAAATCTCCATTTATACAGAGAGATATGTATGATTGCATAAAGGTCAGTATGTAAGTAGATATATAGAGCTAGGTGGACATTAATAACCTAAAAGACAAGCAAATATAGATGAAAGCCACATATGTTAATAAATGAATATAGACAGCTAGAGTTAGATAGAGAGAGAAAGAGGGAGTAAGAAATACAGCGAGGTCGATGGATAGAGAAATGGGCAGACAGATTTAAGTATCAACTCCTGATCATCAAGCAAGAATATTAACTCATTGGCCACTAAATCTACCTGGTCCTCCCCATTGCCTAGATATTGCTCATGCTTGTCTTCCCACTTAGAACACTTTCTCTTCTCCTTTCTGATCAAGTCTTATACGTTCTTTAGGTCAAAGTTTAAATCGCTTTTCATTTGTAAAATCTTTCCTGACCACCTCAGCTTGAACTGATCTCTTAGCTTCTAAACTCCTAAAAATGTTTCATTTGTCTACGCTTGCTACTTTCAATTCTTAGTTAACTCACTCCTTGACCCTTTGGAATATGAAATTCTTATCTCCGAAGTTATCAGTTTATCCTTGTCAACTTTCATGGTCCTTTTTCAGGCTTCATCCTCAGACTGGGACATATGACATTGCTGACCTAGATTTCTTCCTGGACACTCTTTTCTTCTCTAAGTTTTATTAATATTACACTCTCCTAGTTCTCACAACTTTTCTATTTCCTTTACTGATTTCTCATTCATACTATACGTTGGTGAGTTCATCAGCTTCAGTGGGTTTAATTATCAACTCTGGTCAAAGGACTCACTATACATCCAGCCTTAGTGTTCCCTCTTAGCTTTATGCCCAAATCTTTAATTCTCTACTAAAAATTTCAACCTGGAAGTCCCAAAGATATCTTAAACTCAACATGATCAAGACAGAACTCATTATCTTACCTCACAATTACTCACTTATCCTTCAACCTCCCCTAGTTCTGTCAAAGGTACACCATTCTTCCAATAGGCTAAGCATTTAACCTGAGCACCAGCCTCACTCTTCATCACTCCACATATGCAGTCAATTGGCAGATTTTGTTTTTGCCTTTTCATCTCTTGCATCTGATCCTTTATCTTAATTCATCCAGACACTCCCTTTATTCAGGCCTTGATAATAATGAAATCTTGCCTAGATTTTTATAAGAGCCTCCTCACTGATCTCCCTCGCCCTTCAAGTGTCTTTCCACTCCAATTCATTCTCTACTCTGCTGCTGAAATGATTTTCCTGAAGTGCTGATCTCAACATGTCAGTCTCCTACTCAATCAGCTCCAAAGCTTCCCAATTGCCTCTAGTATAAAATATAACCTACTCTGTTTAGTTTTTAAAGCCCTATAAAACCAGACCTCAATCCATCTTTCTAACCTCAGTGGACATTATTCTTTTTCCCTCCACTCCTCACCTCACAGTGTGTTCCAGACGACCTGACTTTCTCCCTTGACCTCATGTGTTTCTGTGTCTTTATGCCAGCTGTTCCTCATGCCTAGAATACAATCCTCTCTCTCTGCCTGATAGAATCTGCCTTCCTTCAAGATACAGCTCAAAACTACCTATTTAGAAACTGTCCTGACTCCTGAAATCATTAATGTTTTCCCTCCCAAACTAACCTGTAATTTACTGCTTTGTTTTTGTTTTTAATTTTCCTTATATTTATAATGAGAATTTAGTGCATACCCAGGTCATCTAAGATGGTATCACCTATATTGGCAATATCTAGGATCTGCTTCCAGGAGATTTGTATACTGAATCACTCATAAACATTCATTTTTGGCCTGCCACACTGAGAGTAGACTTGTCCATTAACCAAAGAGCCAGAGCCGTCTTTATCTTTAAAACTTCCTGACTGAGCACTCTCAGAACTTTTTCTGTATTCCTGTCTGAAGGTGAAGAATTCCTTCATTCATAGTCCATAAGATTATATAATAAAGCAAGAAGGTCTGAGGACCTCCTTTTCCCCTGTACTCTCCATTCTCCTTAGACTATGGATCCAAGAAATGGATCTTGGGCTCTGGTCTTTTTGTTTGTGCTTTTTCCAATATAAATGCAATGGATGGAGCATAAACCAGAATGAGGTAAGAGTGCAGAAATCTATCTGAGAGACCTTAAGGCCAAGGAATAAGATCAGAAGAAGATGTGCAACTGCCTTTGATCTTAATCTTGGTGGAACTAATGCCTTGTAGGTAAAATATTAAGCTAACCTTCCCTTTTAGGTAGTGTTGGGCATTTGAGGTTTTCATTGTACTTGAGAATTCTTGGAAAATATTTATATTGATTATTGTTATCCCTTTAGAAATGAACACTAATCTGATGTTAGTAGGTTAAATGTTACTGGGGTGCTAGTCACTGGATCCCTAAAAATGAGGGAAAACCATTCATGGATATTTTCAGGTGGGCATACTTAAATTCTCTGTCATTAAAGGAGATAATAGTATTCACGAAGCTCCTGTAACAACTTAAATCTATCTGAACTAAGAAAACAGGCTTATGTAAATTGAATGTTTTTTAAACTATGTTATTAATTAAATTGTTATCTCGACTGAGCACACAAACATATATGTTTGCAATCCAATATCGTTTGGTGTTTTCTAGGAAGTAATTTGATTTTTGAAGGATTGAGTGAACTGAGGGAGAGAAGGAACAAACTTGACCACAAGAGGATCCATAAACCAGTTTTTAATCTGTGTAAATGGATCCACCACATACAATCACCTCTCACCAGGGACATAAACACCAAGGTCCCACTTCCTATTTCAGGTATTCATTTTGCAATTAAGACAGTTAAATGGGTCTTTTTAAAAATATTTTTTGGGATGTCCCAGAATTTTAATTTCTGCCAATTTTTTACATTGCCTTTCATGAAACGACTAGGCTACTGTGAGTTCCTTTGAATATAAGCCTTCAGTCTAAGAATGCTTTCTCTTGCTTCTCGAGAGCACCTGTCATTCTATAGGCAGCATTGTGAGCACTGGGTATTCCATAATAGACAGCTTTGTCCTAAACACCATCACAGACATGAGCTGAGAGGCACAGGTCAGAGCAAATAGAAAGGTCAGTGCACACTTACTTTAATCCATTATGGGGCAGAATTATCTCTCATGTGTCAGTTACCAGTCAGGTAGAGCCTGAATAACAATTTGTAGAAAAGACATCGTTTTCTCTGGTGATTCTACGACAACCTAGAGATCTTGCTGCCACAAGCAAACAGAGTAGGAATGAGAACCGTCTCTCGTCCTGGTGAAAACTGACATTTTCCCCTATGGAAGAGAAGCTTAGCAGGAGTTGAAGTTAGCTAAAAGATTCTCTCTCTCTCTCTCTCTCTCTTTTTTTTTTTTGCATGAGTCTGCATCCTTTTTTTAGTGAGCACTATATTCTTCATACATACAACAAAAGCCAAAGTTCAGCTGTTCTCAGAGGTATGTGTGATTAAATGATATAAAACAAAACCTATACGAGTTTGAAAAGAATACAGCACAAAACGTGAAGTATTACTATATAGGTTTGTCTGTCAGCAAGCATTATTTATATTTTTACTGTGTGCTAGGCACTAGGCTAAGAATTTTAAAAATAAAGGCAAGAAAGGGTTCCCTGGCCTCAGGGAGTTCACGTTCCAATAGGAGAAACAACATGTAAACAATTATGTCCATGAAAGATATATGTATGTTAAAATATATTACATATGTATCTAATATATCTATCCATATCTATTATATATCTAAAATATATTTTATATTTATATTTAATTGCATATATATGTATATATGGTGCAAACTGGAAATATTCTCATAAAAAGGCATGAGGAAAGTGGGCGGGGGGGAGACTTAGGAGAAAGGAAAGGCTTCTTGTAGAAGGCAGAATTTGAGCTGGTCCTCTAAGAACATTTGGGAAGCCAGCCAGGTGACATAGGTGAAGAGAGGAGAGCATTCCATGCATGTATAGAGGATGGCTAGTGACAAGGCACAGGTTCAGGAGATGGAGTGTTATATGTGAGAAACATCTAGGCCAGTGTGGCAGGATAGTAGAGGGGAGAATGGGGAGTAGGGACCAATTTGTAAAGGGCTTTAAGAACCAAAAAGAGAATGATGAAAACATTAACCAAATGCATTTACACTAAAGTAGAAATGAATGCTAGCTCTTCAGTTTTTTTCAGGGATAGTTTTTTGTTTTTTGTTTTTTGCAAAATCAAATGAATCTTTAACTGGGAATATTTTAGTCATTGTAGGAGGGGCTTTCCTACTGCTCTATAAGTAGCATCATTTATGTACTCTGAGATGGAAGAGTATTAATTATTCTCAGACCTCTCTTCGACTGTTAGGAGGAATAAGTCATTGTGTTCTGTTCTCCTTCTATCAACTTCTTTTCCATCATCTAAGACTTGGCCATCCACTTCATCTTTGAGAGTTAAGTATATAGTGAAATCTCTGATCATCTAGATGAGTACTATCAAACTCAAATAGACACATGGGTCACTAATGCTCATATAAGGATCCAGGCTGGCTACATATTAACTTAATTTAAAATTTTAATGTTATTTTTTTGCATTTTTACTTATTGCTTTAAATATTTCCTAACTGTATTTTAATTTGGTTCAGCAGTATTTGAGATGTCAAAGGGGTGTGTTTGAGAGTTCTGATATTGACTGTTTGACCCTTTACCCTTCACCCAGGCATCTTCTGGAAAGGCCTGAGTATAACTTCCTGCTTTGCCCAATTTCCCTCCTTCCTCCTCTACTGTTCAGGAATATTCTCACAATTTATTGTTCCTACAACTTTTCTATTGCTCTAGGATCTGGATTTGTATCTAGTTCTGGAAAGTTCAACATAGACCAGTGGTTCCCAAACTTTTTTGGCCTAACACCCCCTTTCCAGAAAAAATATTACTTAGCACCCTGGAAATTAATTTTTAAAATTTTAATAGCAATTAATTTAGGAAAGATAAATGTACCTGTGGCCATCACCTCTTCCCTGAATCACTGCAGCACCCACTGGGGGCAGTGACGCCCACTTTGGGAATCACTGACTTAGACCCTTGAGATCTGTGTAGCCAGGATGTGGTTGGGGTTGGCCATAAATAAATTGCAGTTGTTGTGGTCTACTTCTCTCCTTGATGCATAGATTAAGTGGGATGCTGTTATCTCTCAGACCAGAGAATTAAGATATTTTATGGATTTTTTATGGATTTCATTTATATCATGTTGACCTTAATGAGGAATTTCCTGAATTTTGTGAAAGTCATTCACAGATAGTTTTTATCACTTGGGAAAATCTATAGTGAAAGGTGAAGGAAAGAATCAGATTTAAATTGAAGATGTGGGTTCCAGTCCAGCCTCTGAAATATATTGACTGTGCGACCTTGGGCAAATTACTTAATCTCTTCATATCCTACAAAAGTATAAAATTACAGCAAAGGAACCACTCTGCACTGAG
This sequence comes from Gracilinanus agilis, assembly GCF_016433145.1. Taxonomy (NCBI): domain Eukaryota; kingdom Metazoa; phylum Chordata; class Mammalia; order Didelphimorphia; family Didelphidae; genus Gracilinanus; species Gracilinanus agilis. The sequence continues at coordinate 93,478,797 of NC_058135.1, forward strand.
AAAGAAAGTTCTCTACACTAAGATATCACAGGTGCAATCCTTATCCCTAAACCTATCTCGAAACACCAGAGAATAAGGATGCAATCTCTACCTGGTTTTGCTTTAGGACACAACATTGGAATAATTTTACAACTTGCTAAAGGACTTTAGCAATCATAATAGAGGCTATAAGGCAGATGCTGGACTTGAAGCTAGGATAACCTGCGTTCAAATAGCCCTATGACACTTAGGTGTATAAGCACGATAAATCACTTAAGCTCTCTTGCCTTTAATTTCCTTATATGTAAAATGAAAATGATGACAAACCATAACACATGTCCCATAGAATTGTTGTGAGTCCCAAATAAAATAATGTGTAGAGAACACTCTGAGAGCTCTAAGGTTAGAATTTCCAACTATTATTAAATAGTGTAGACATGTTGTTTTCAGATAAGAAGTCTGAGATGCAGGCAGTTTCTGCTAGAAAGAATCCACAAGAAATATCGTCACTTCAAAGATAGTGAACTGATAGATGTCAAACTACTTTAAGATAGCACAAAGCCAGAAAAGGGAAGCAAAAATTACACTCCAGTTGATACATGAAAGAAAAAAAAACTCACTGATACTGTAAAGTTTCAGGAAAAAAACCACTGTGTGTATAAAATGACATGAGGTAAGACTATTTCCTTTGGAAATAATGAACAATTATTGTTTTATCTGTAGAATTACTTGGAATTTAGGGAATGAAAGAGAACATGAAATTAATAAATACCTAAGTGAATAATTATGTTTTTGTCCATGCTTTGCTTTTTATTCCCCCTTGAAAATTCTACTTGACTTTCATCAATAACCAGAAGTGATCCTGAGTTACTGAGGGCCATCCCAAAGGAACACAAGCTCTGCAAAGTACTAAACAAGATGCCCTGACAGGGCAGCTAGTTGGTGCAATGCATAGAGTATCAGAAGAATTAAAATCTGGCTCCACACGCTTGCTAGCTATGTGACCCTGATCCGTAAAATGAGTTTGAGAAAGAAATGGGGAACTACTTCATTCTCTTTGACAAGAAAACCCCCAAAGAGGGCATGAATAATCAAATAACCAACAAAGAACTAGAGATACTTCAAATACAGGTCCTTCAATGGATTGTGTGTAGACAATATTTATATCATTCCTACTCCTGTGTTAGGCAATTCTTTTTAAAAAGGTTGGAAACAAGGTAATGATTTTTTGAGCCTAGACACTCATGAAACTAAGTTCTAAATAAGGGGGTGGTACAATATGTGCCTGTATAAGGAGTGTCCATCTGCTGAAATAATTAATCTTTAAAGTAATGAAATATCTTTGAGCATTATATTTTCTGGCTCCCTACTTTCAGCTCAGAAATATATTCGGTTTTTCTAGTTACTCAAGCAAAATCTTCTCTGCTATGGGAGAATTTGTTTGGAATGTCACATTAAAGTTGAAATGGAAATTTAATCAGCTACATTAATTAATCTGAATTACATTGCCCTCACAAGAGTTATTTTGGTATAGGTGGAATCCATCTAGGGCATTGTTCCCTCTTTTATCCCTACTCCTTCCTCATAAGACTTGACTCACAATCTTATTTTCAGAGGTTCTTAAAATTGGAAGAGAGCTTAGAAATCATAGATATAGAGCTAGAAAGGACTTGAGAGATTATTTAGTCCAATTTCATTTCACAGAAGAGAAAACTGAGAGCCTTTCCAAAGCACACAGTCCATTAACTCCTTTTAGTGCTCTTTCCTCAAATCAACTGACTCTCAATTTCTGCTCAACTTTTCCCCTTCTTTTGAAGACTTGCCAGCAATCATAAATTCCCTGCACTTAAAAACAAAACTCTGACAACAAAACAAACCAAAACAGGACATGTAATGGAAGAAGAACGCTTCACATATGATTTCTAGATTCCCACATTCATTCTCATCTCTAATTGGGGCTACATCAGTCACTTAAAACTTTTGCAAAAAATCACATATCCTAATTCCTTACCTATAGTCCTAGCAGCCTAGATAACTTGAGCTGAGCGCATTTCTTGACTCCAATAATTTAGTTATTTTGAATCATTCTGTAACCTTGATGATTGGGACAAAGGACACTGCTTAAAGTGAATGGAGTAATACTCCTATACTCCATTATGAATATGTACCTATAATTTCATTTTTACTATACCATAGGTGAACAATATCTATTTAATCCACCGCTATAATATTAGGTGACTATTACAGCAGTGTCCTAAATCCCAAAGATGATATAGAGGTTCCATAGAATTACAGAATTTAGAGCTGGGAGAGATCTTAGCATTTATCTAGTTGACCCTCCTTAGAAAAATTAAGGGAGACCTAGAGAGCTGTAGTGACAATCTGTAAGGATTGTATAGGCTGTAAGAAGAACTAGGGTCTGAATATAGCATTTTCCAAAAGTCTTAGCTCAGATTTAAGCATAAAACCTATAAATCCTTCCCCTCACAGAGCTTACAGAGTAAAATGGAGAGTTGAAACATTTACTTAAGATATCCCAGACAATTAAACAACACTGGAATGAAGCCAAATAAGATTGCTTTGGGAAGTGAGTGTTATTTCCAGTGATGAACAGTTTGTTTGAAGTTCTAAAATATCTAGATTGCTTACAATGATCAAATTCATCAGATAATTGTTTAAATTCTTCACTTTGTATGAGGAAGTAAACTAGCCAAGAAAATGTATTGAGTACCTATTTGTGATTATGGAAAAGATGAAGGAATGTCATCATTTTTTCTCAGAGTGCTATTTGAGTCCTGATTATTGTATCTTGGGGCTTTTGACAGTTCCAAAATAATAGAAAACTCAAAGGAGGACATCAGAAATGGCATACACATTGAATAGCATCCTGCAAAGAAAGTTGAGCTAAATTTATAAAGTCTCTAAAAGAGAACTCAGTAGGTGACATGATCCATGTCCATAAATGGCTCTCTTTTACTTTGAAGATACTAGCATAAAAAAAAGGGGTGGGGGACAAACTTTTTTTCCTGGAAAGTTCTTTCTAAAGATTGGGCAGGTAAAAAAAAAATACTTGTCTAGAATACAATACCATTATTTCAGTGTATTGAAGAGACTGTGAAAACAAAATTAGTGAGTATAAAAATTTAATAGGAGAGGAGATATCTTTAAGAAAAGGTTTTCCAAATTAACAGGAAATAATACAAACCAATTGCAAGAGTTGCTGAATGTACTTGATAGCCAGATTATTACCAATGTGTAAAGAAAATTGTATAAAGAGTATGAAACTGGTAACACTGCATCTCACATAGTATAATTTTTAATTTTTTTAGTTAATTGAACTTATTTAAAAGTGTCTCACCTCCCTCCTTCCCATCCTACATCATAGAAAGAGTAACTGGGTAAACACCTCTGAATACATATAAATTGTTTATCATATTTCCATTTTTAATGTATTCTCTGAAGGTAATCTTCACAAGTTATTCTTGAAGTATTAAATCTGTAATTGTGCATAATTTTTTCTTGGTATCCCTCATTTTGCTGATTATTATTTCATACTTCTTTTCTCTCCAAGTTTTTCTTAAATTAGCCTGCCCATCATATCTTATGGTTCAGTAATATTCTTATGATGCAAAAAATGTTCTCTAACAATCATAAACCACAATTTGTTTGGCTATTCCCCAAATGATGGCCATCCACTCAATTTCCAGGTTGTTTTTGTGTTTTTTTGCCACCAGCTGCTTTAATATTTTCGAACATATTTTCCTTTTCCCCTGATATCCTTGTGAAACAGACTCAGTCAGCTATAGTTTTGCTGGGTCAAAGAGTATACAGTTTTTTAACTCTCTGGGTATAATTCCAAATTGCTCTCCAAAATGATTGATCAGTCCACAGATTCACCAACAGTCTATCAATGTCCCCATTTTTCTACATCCCCTCTAGCATTAGTCATTTTGCCTTTTTGTCATCCTAGCTAGTCTAATGGATATGAGATGATATCTCAGAACTGTTTTGGTTTGCATTTTTTAAATCGGTAGCAATTTGGAACATTTTTCATAAAACTATATATGGCTTTAATTTGTAATCCAAAAATTACTTCATATCTGTTACCCATTTATCAATTGGGAGATGACTACCATTTTTATAAATTTGACAAAATTTTCTATCTATATTTTAGACATGAGACCTCTGTTAGGCTGCCTATAAAATACCCTCCCCTACAAATTTTCTGTTTTCTTTCTACTCTTGGCAACATTTATTTTATTTTTACAAAACTAATTCAATTTAATTTAATTCAAAATTATTCATTGTACATTTCATGATCTCTTGTTGACTGATAAATTCCTCTCCTAGTCACAAATATAATAGGCAATATCCTCCCTGCTCTAATTTACTTAATACTTCCTTTTATGTATAAATCATGTATCCATTTTGATTTTAGTGAATGGTGTAATATATTGGTAAATATCCATTTTCTGCCAAACTATCTTCTAGATGTCCCAGCAATTTTTATCAAAAAGTGATTTCACATCCTCAAAACCTGGATCTACACTTTTGTCAAATATAAGACTACTATAATTTTGTACTACTGTTTATTTTATGAATGTCCTGTTCCACTTATCTATGTCTCTATTTCTTAGCTATGTTTGTTTTAAATTCAAGCGGAAAATAAATCTGATTGACTGTTTCCTGTTACCTGCATTAGAGATAACAGTTCATAGACTAATGGACACTAATTTTGGAATCACATTGGTTGTTCTTGATTCTTTCCCTGAATTTATTTTTATTTTCTTATTGCTTTTCCTATTATCTTTTGATAGAATTTTTTTCCTTTTTCTCATTTCATGTACTTAAGTACATATAATCACTTAATTTTTTTTCATTATTTTTTGCAATGCTATAATTTTAATATATATATATATATTTGCTGTAATATTACTGCTTACTCACAAGGTTTAGACTTTGGGAACTTGCCATATATTGTTAAATGTTATGGGACTGTGATTAATGCTTCTGTCTGATTCCAGGAGAAGGGAACACAAGAGCTGTTAATAGTGCTAAGAAAGCACAAGGTCACGGAGACCGATCGACCAATCCAATGGGATTGATGAGAACATCTGCACAGTGCCAAGGAGCACAAGGTCAAAGACATCATACATATACAGGTGGGATTGAGGTACTCCCACACCAACACTAAGGACTTGAACTCAGTATAAGAATCGAAGTTGCGACGCTTGACATATGTTAAGACGTAGGACTCTCCGAACTACACTGCCAGTCAGGTACTGCAGGTTGGCCATCATCTGGCTCACCCATATATTCCTGAGAGTGAAGGGAATGACAGGCACTTCCCTTGCATATAATCTGGTCCTTTTTTCTCTCTTATAGAATGGCAACTTCCTGTAGTCTTAGCTGCAAATGGGTAAGTGCAGTATTACTGCAGTGTCCTATAGACTAGTAGGATGGGAATTATATAAATTGGACCCTAATACAAGGTCCTGTTATAAATTTATTTTGTTTATTCAGAAATTTTATATACATAGCCTTTGATATTTTGATTCTGATTTTAATGTTTTCTTTTTCCAAAGTTTCAATTTTCTTCTATTTGATTTTTTATATACTTTTGTTTTTTTCTTTTGAATTTACTCATACAACCCCATGACTCAACTATATATCTTGAGCTGATCTGGGTATTTCTTTCCAAATACCCACTTCGGGGGGGATATTGTATTTTTATAAAATCCAAGATTTAATTGTATTTTTATTATATCCAAGATTTAATTTTTTGATTTTGTTTGAGAAAAAATTCTCAGGGAAAGAAACTTGCTGATTCCTTAAATCCAGATAATGAACTGTTTGCAGAGAGATGCCTGAAGAATATACATTTAATCAAGAGATCCAGAATGAACTTTGGGTTGCTATTGATTGAACTGATGGGGTTTGTTGCATCAAGAGATACAGAATGAACTATGGGTTGCTATTGATTGAACTGATGGGGTTTGTTGCATCAAGAGATCCAGAATGAACTTTGGGGTATAACTGATTGGACTGATGGGTTTTGAACAGCTACTTTAATTGTACATGTTATGCCAATTGGTCTCTTGTCAATGCGCTTAGCAAACATTGGTTTTGCTTTCTCTTTTTTCCATTTCCCCTCTTATCTCTAACTATTGTAGTTAGAAAACCTTTGTGAGTATAAGATGATTATGTAAAATGATCACTTGGGGTGACTAGGCACCCAATATGATAATCAGGGGGGATTGTGTAAATGGAATTAGCTCCAGCCCATTCATAGTCAAAACTCTACTTATCCTAAGCATAGAGATGATATCATCCCCACCTCCCTTAATGGGGAGGGGAGAGGAGTTACCCACACGTGACAATAAGTAACAAATCAAGAACAAGGGACGACCCTTTGGGCAATCCAGATCAGTGCAGAGGCTGCCATTTGTCCACTTGAATCAGAGGTGGACCCACAGGAAGTGACAAGAGACACTTTCTCTTCAAGTATGATGGTTACTTCCTGGGGAAGGGAGTTCCTGCTTTGAACTTGGCCCTGAAGGATCTCTGGGGAGACCTCAGGCAGCTTCTACTCAGAATGGTCACGTGGGTAAGTTAGGCTGACTTCCTTGGCCTACCTTGGCGTTTCCAAACTCTGCCTTTAAGTAGGGTTATAGCCTCTCTGATTGCTAGGCCTTGTGGCTTGTAGCCTCATTTATTTAGCCTTTTAACCTTCTCTCTCTGTCCAGGCCTCTGCAGGCCTGGACTAGCCTCTCCCTCTCTTTATTTCCCTACCTTTTACCTTCCTAATTGTAAATAAATTACCTTAAATACGGTCCTGACTTGGGTCTAATTTAATTACGGAATCAATCTGAATTGTTGATTCCTGGAGGCCACACTTTAAATATTTATCTATAAAAAACCTAAAATCTCCCTCTTATAGCTAGTATCAGATAGTTTTGATAAATATACTGCTTTATAACACAAATTAAATTCTGGTACCACTAGACCTCCTATATTTGCATTTTTTCATTAAATTTTTAACATCCTTTTATCTTTTGTTCATCCAAATGAATTTTGTTATTATTATTTCTAATTCAATAAAGTATTTTTTGGTAATTTAATTAGGGTGACACTGGATAAGAAAGTTGGTTTAGGTAGGATTGTCGTTTTAATTATTTTGGTTCTACCCATCTCTGAACAATTAATATTTCTCCAGTTACTTAGATCTGACTTTGGGTAAAAAAAATGTTTTATAATTATGTTCTTGTAGTTTCTGGGTTTGTTTTGGCAGGGATACTTCCAGCCATTTTATTCTATCTGTAGTTATTTTAAATGGTGTATCTCTATCTCTTCCTTCAGGAATTTGTTAGTAATATATAAAAATTCCAATAATTTACATAGGTTTATCTAAAATCTTGCTGCTTTCCTAAAATTATTGATAGTCCCAACTAACTTTTTACATGAATCTCTAGGATTTTCCACATGTACCAATATGTCATCTGCAAACAGATAGTTTTATTATTTCTTTCCCCATTCTGATTCCTTCTATTTTTTTTTCTTCTCTTAGTTCTATTACTAGCATTTCTAAAACAATGTTAAATAATTCTGGTGATAATAAGCATTCTTGTTTCATTCCTGATCTTATTGGAAAGGCTTTTAGCTTATCCTTGTTATAAACAATACTCACTGACTGTTTCAGGTAGATGTTTTGTATCATTTTAAGAAAACTTCCATTTCTACCTGTTTTCCAGTGTTTTTTAAAATAATAATAATAATTGTTCCATTTTGTCAGTCTTTTTCTGTACCTCATGATATAATCATGCTTTTTCTTCAATTATTAAAATACTGAAGTATATTGATAGCTTTCCTTATATTAAACTATTCCTGCATTCCTAGTATAAAGTCCTTTTTGCATGTACACACACACACACACACACACACATATAGTGATGAAAAAAGATTATATATACATATATATGTAAATCTTTGTGATATATTGTTCTAGTCTCCTACCTAGTATTTTATTCAGGATTTTTGCATCTATTGATTAATGAAATTGGCCAATAATTTTCTTTCTTATTCTTCCTGGCTTAGGTATCATCTCCATATTTGTTTTATAAAAGGAATTTGGGGTGTGGGGGGGCAGCTAGGTAACTCAGTGGATTGAGAGCCAGGACTAAAGAAGGAGTCTCAGGTTCAAATCTGGCCTGTTACACTTCCCAGCTGTGTGACCCTGGGCAAGTCACTTAACCCCCATTGCCTACTCTTTACCATTCTTCTGCCTTGGAACCAATAAAGAGTATTGATTCCAAGACAGAGGTAAAGGTTTAAAAAAAGAAGGAATTTTGAAAAATCCTTCTTTATTATTTCAAATATTTTATTTAACATTGGAATTAATAAATCTTTTCTTGTAAATTCATCTAGTTTTGATGCTTCTTTTTTCCATTTGAAAATTCATTTTTGGCCTATGAAATTTCTACCCATTTATTTAATAGTTAAAAAGTAATAGGTCAGTTAAATCCATTAATTTATTGATTATTTTTCATTTAAAATGACAGTTGTTGTGGATAGCTTAACAAGCTATGCTATATGAATATAATGAAAAATATTTTGTAGAAAGACATTATACAAAGCACATGAAGCATTCAGAGAAACATGGGAAGACTTCTAAGAATTGATTCAATGTGAAATAAGAATTAGAACAATATACATAAAGACTAAAACTGAATCAAATGCAAAGATTATTTTTTAAATATCAAACTGTGAATGAATGGAAAACAATAATAAACAAAAGTTCTGAGGATAAGCGATGAAATGACTAAGCACTTATAGCAAAGAATGGACAAAGAGTAGATCAATGAATTGTTAATGCTACCTCAACAAAAGAAAAGAAAATCAAATTCCCAATTAAACACCAAACTAGATATCCTGAAAATCAAAGAAGAGATTAAAAAATTGAAAGTTAAGAAAATTAGGAGTTATTTTAATGAACAAAAAACCCCACCTAAACAATAAAAGGATAAACCTTTGTCCAAATTGATTTTTTAAAAAAAGAAAGAAGAAAACCACATTACTAGAACAAAGTACAACTAAAGAAAATGAAATTAAAGAAATTATTAGGAAATGTTTTGCCCAACTATGTGTCAAAAAAATTTTCAATCTAAATGAAATGGGTGAATATTTATAAAAATACAAATTGCTTAGAAAAATAGAGAGGAGATAGAATACTTAAATAGCTCTATCTTAAAAAGAAGAAATTAAAGCTATAAATAAACTTTCTAAGCAGAAATAATCAAAATAAGATCAGATCAATTTACAAGAGAATATTCCTAGACATTTTAAGAATAATTAATTACAATATTATATGACCTATTTGGGAAAAAATGGTAAAAATTAGTCCTACAAAATTTCTTCTATCACACAAATATGGCTTTGATATCTAAATCAGGAAGAGCAAAAAACAGAGAAGTAAACTATTGACTGATTTCCCTAATGCATATTGATTTAAAAAATTAAATAAAATAATACCAAGGAGATCATAGTAATATATGTCAAAGATCATATTAGAATGTATTTGTACCAGGAATATAGGACTTATTTAATATTAGGAAACTAAACATAAAACATAATTGACCATACCAATAATAAAATTACAATACATGTGATTAAATATGTGAATAAAGATCCAGAAATAGCTTACACAAAATACAATACCTATTAAATACAGCAGAAAATATAGGAACAATTAGAGCTTTTCTTAAAATGATTTGTATTATCTATCTAAAATGAAGAGCAGGTACTATTTGCAATAGGGATGATCTAGAAGCCTTCCCAAGTGGGATTACAGGTAAAGCAAGACTGTCCATTATCAACATTATTATTTGATATTCTATTAGGAACACTAGTAATAGCAAAAAAAAAAAACAAAACAAGAAAATTAAGGAGATAAGAATAGGTGACAAGGAAACAAAATAATCACTCCTTGAAAGAACTTTTGAAGGGAGGGAGACAATATGGATCCTACAAATTTGGAAAATCTATGTGGAAATTTATTAAAATTTAAAAATTTAAATCAATTTAATTTTTAATGCCATTGAAAACTTGGATTGTGTACAGAAGAAGACAATCAAGAGTTTGAGTTCAGGTCATCAGATGATGTTTGATGGAATTTAGGATGTTTAGCCTAGAGAAGAGATGACTAAGAGGGCACAAACTATCTGTGTTCAAATAGGTCAAAGCTGGTCATGTGAAGAATTATGCTTGTTCTAGTTAGTCACAGAGAATAGAACCAGGAACAATATGGTGGTCACTGCAAAAAAAAGGGGGGGAGCTAATTATGTTGATGTCAGAAAAGAAAAAAAATGTTCCTAATTAAAATGTCCTAAAAGTGCTGCCTCTAGATTGGGTGGCCCCCTCTCCCTTCTTAGTGTCTTTCAAGCAGTATTACTAATTATAGTATACATATACGTCCCACCACAGTAAACCCTTAGAATGTCTAACCATGAGTAGAAGTTTCCCTCTGTGAGTTGGTCTGAACCATCTCTAAGATCTCTACTTAGTCTATTCACAAAACACAATTGGAAAATGGAAAATGATACTCTCTAAAAGGTCTAAAAAGGGTTAAATAAAATGTAAAGATGATCTCATGTTAGTTTGTATCCCCCTCCTTTTTAAAATGACTTTTTAAATAAATTACATAAAAATATTTTTTGCATTCTATGCTTGTCTCAAGTACTTTGAGAAAAAAGACAGTTCAGAATATTTGTCTTAGTGATTTATTTATATGCATCCATTTGTTATAAATCTTGATGTATCAGCTGTTTTCAGGAATTTCTTCTTATAGTTCATTAGTTAAGTAAGGTATTCATATTGTGACTAAGGTAATAGTGACCTTTGTAAACTATCCTGGAGAAAAATGGATCTTGACCTTGTTAACTCAGAAAACAATTACAACATGGGATTTCTTGCTTATTTCCTTAGTGCAATGTCAACAATAAGGCATGGTAGCTTGATGAATGTGCATTCATGTAGAATAGAGAAAAGGCCACATTTGCATTGAAATTCAATTTTTAATTGTTTTTATTTTTATTAATGCTTGGTGAGTCACATCTATAAAGAATCATTTTCAAAGAGGAGTCAGACTTAACAAATACTGTAGCTGAGTAAACACTTGCCGTAATTATAGCAGTAATTACACTCTGTTCCATCTAGAGATGATATTAAAGGAAAGAGGGGAAAAAAAGTCCATGCCACAGCTTAACTTTAGAAAGTCCAGGTCATTTTTTATAAGGAAATACAAAGGAGCTTTTGTTTGGTCTTCAGACTGGTAAGTAGGGAGTGCAATTAAAAAAAAAAAGAAATTATAGGAGACTCATGCCCAGGGTAAAACAGTAAATATCACAAAGGTAGTTCTATATTTGTGATTCTCTCCCTCAAGACATATTTATCAGTAAATTGGATTAATGTCTCTCTATTTGAGGGTCATGGAAAATTTGTAAAGGCCATAGAGATCATTCAGAGATCTCTAACATCTATCTGATATATTCACCATCAAAATATGAATTCATCGAATTAGATGGTTAGGATAGCTGTCCTTTCCCTCCCTGATCCTCAGCTTTGATTGGCTGACAATCATGATAGATCTCAGAAAGGGAGATTGAAGTCAAATAACTTAGTGATGATATTTTATAAATAGTATTTGGGCGGCAAATCAATGTTTTTTTCATTGGTTTTAGGAGGATCAGGGCAGACCCTAATACTCATTATCTACTTTAACCTCTAAAGGGCAGATTCCTTCACCTCTAAAATTTGGCTGCCTCAAAAAAGTGGCAAAACCTTATATTTTAAGTATTTCTTTTTTTAGTCTCATCATTTTTATTTGGCAAATCTCCCATTTGGCAGCTCTTGCTGATATGATTATTTCTAAATGTCCTAATACTCATTCTCCTTCTTTGACAGAAACACGAGAGGATGGAGAACCAATTTACTTCCCTTTCTTGCCTTTTCTTTTAAAACTTACTTTAAAATGACTTTTGCTAAAGCTCTACCCAAATGAAATCACATTCTCTAAGCTACTTATAGTTAAATTAACAATCTTATGGTTCATGAAAATTTCCCCGAGAATCTTCTATTAAAGAGATATAAGAAAAATAAAATTGATGAGTCAGCATATGAATTTCCATTTGTAGTTGTCAATATAGAAACATATTCCTCAGAATATTCTTCTTTGGCATGGGGAAATTAAGGTCACTTAGAAGTCATCAGAAATTTCTTTAGTACTTAAAAGGATACATGACCCTTTTGTTGGTAGAGTTTGAAATCCATTTATGCCTTCTCATTTGTTAGGATTCTTTACCATTCTTATCATAAATGCTTTTCAGAGAAGCTATGCATCATATTAGAGATTTCTAATTCTAGATATTCGAGAGATCTAGAACATTCTAGATATTTTTGAATATTTCAGGATATGTAACTGCCTATCATTGTACTGATCTCTTTTTATTTTTTAATTCACAAATGTTTGTTTTCTTTTGCTGCCCTGAAAATTAAGAGGAAAAAAAATTCCCAAATCCTCATGAAAAATTATACATAGTCAAACAAAACAAGTTCCCATATGGTAACTGTTGAAAAACATATGACACATTCCACATCCTGAAAACATATCTTTTTGTCATCATGTGGGTAGTGAAGTATTTAACCTAAGCATCAGTGTGACCTGAAGCAGATTAAATGTAATTTGGGAATGTTTATCAAAAATAGAATAAAACACAGATAATGTCAACTTGTGGTCATCTGTGTCCACATGTGGTAGGTAGGGATGCCTATTTGAGTTCGTCAGTACTGGTATAGATCATAAATAGTCTTTTGGAATCATGGACGATCCCATGTGCAGTATAGGATAGATTCATGTCCTTCTTTGATCTTATATATCCTAGATAATAATTTACCCCTTTTTTTCTTATTATAAGTTTAAAAAAAAATTTTTCCAAATTACATAAGTACAATTTTTGATCATTGTTTTCTGACATTTTGCAATTTATGTTCTTTTCCTTTCCTCCTCTCTTCTTCCCCAAGACAGCCAGTAATGTAATATAGGTTATACATTTGTTATTATACAATACATATCTCCATATTGTGATAATCACTTACCTCTTGCATATGAGGCAATAATGGAAATACATTGCTTCTTGCCATTGCATTGTGGGTTTTAAAGTGTTGTGGCTGGGGAAACTACCTCTCCCAGCATGCCTCAGGGGTTCCTCGCTACTACTTCCTGGAGTGGGATTGGTCTTGAATTGGACCAATCCCGTGCTAGGGAAGGGCTACCCCCCCCCCCCACTTCCAGGCGTGGGATTGGATAGACTTTTGAAACTTTGGATCCAACTAAATTTAAAATTAAGCAGAGTTAGTTAATTTCAGTCAGGGGACACTCCAGTTTTTCTTATTTCACTAAAGTTAATCAGAAAAAAAGAAAGAGTTTTTATTTTTAATCATTTCAGTATTTTGGTAATTTCGTATTTTAATTTTTTTTTTGAGGTTATATGGTTTGTCACTTCTCAGAGCAGGACTGGAAACATTGATATTGAAAACATATTGGGAGGATGTTTGTATGTTTCTGTGTGTCCACACGTGTGTGTGCACATGCAGTTTGGGACTTTGTTAAGCACTGTGCCATTTCACAAGTACAAGTCTAGCCTGATCTCATCCTCATTCAATTTTGTTCTTAATTCATTGTCCATTTGCAGGAACTTTTCCTCATAAATGATAAAAAAAAAAAAAGTATACTTATGGATGAATTTCATGGGATCTCCATTCATGGCATCCTTCCAGTTTCAGCTACATTATTTTCTTGGCATGAATTGGATTAGTTGAGTCTCATGCCAGGATTTCTGGAAACTTGCTTTTGCCTCCTCCACTCCTACAACATTACCATTAGCATCTATAACCTTCCTTTGAAATGGTTCACAAATGAGTTTCAGTTTAAACTGATTCTGACCTGGAATGATATTTTTTCTCTGGTTGGTGAAACTGAATCTTTCCTAGATAAGGTAGTTTCAGGAATTGTTTTTCCTTTTCTCTTGTGGTGACTGCTTTATAGTATTTAAACTACTCTAGAAGATAATAATAACCACAATCAAGACTTATTTCCTTTTCCTTGTGAAAGTAGAAATAAACCCAAAGCCATAATTTTAAGAGAAAAATCTGTAACTTCAATAGTCCCTCTCACAGAGATTATGAATCATGTTAATAGATCTTTAAGAGGAAATAGAATCTTGGGAAGAGTGGCATTTTAACTATGATCTGGAGAGTTAACTGTCATGATGAGAGAGAAAGGACTAATAGAACATCTTTTCTGAGAGACAGAATAAGTTAACTGTCAAGGATAAAGAGCATGAAGAGATATTTCCATAGAGCAATGAGGTTAACTCCTCTCCTCTGGAAAAGCTACGTTATAGAGAGTCTAACCTGAAGAGAATTCTTGAGGGACTTTAAACTATTATCTTAACAGAACTGTGATGCTACAGATAAGGAGAAGCTAACAAATATACTTGCTAATTAGATGTTGCTCCAGCTATTACCAGTCTCACAATTGATGCATTATTGAAGTATCTTAATGTCTTCATATTGCACGTTACACTGTCAATAAAATATATAGCCAATGACGTCAATGTTCTTTAAGTCTATACAACTGGGGAGATGTTATAGGTAGAAGAGCAAAAGCTCGTGAGGAAAAAAGATTTTAACAGTTGCTTTTATTTTTTAACCCTTGCCTTCTATCTTAGAATCAATACTAATCACTGCTTGCAAAACAGAAGAGTGATAAAGTTTAAGCACCTGAGGTAAAATGACTTGCCCAGAGTCACACAGATAGGAAGTATCTGAGAGCAAATTAGTTTTTTTTTAATTTTTAAAATATTTTTCCATGTTTACATAATTAATTTTCTTTCCCTTCCATCTTTCCTCCCTTATCCCAGATTCAATAAGCACTTCCACTGGGTTGTACAGATATTATTACTAATACCTATTTCCATATTATTCATATTTGTCATAGAGCAATCTTTTAAAGCCAAAACCCCCATGAGTCATTTGTTCTTCTTCTGTGTTTCTACTCCAACAGTTCTTTCCCTAAGAGCAAATCGGATCCTAAGACCTCCCATCTCCAGTTCTGGTTCTCAATCCACTAAATCACCTAACTGATCCACAAATTTAAGAAAAAAAAAATTGAGGTAGGGATTAAGAGGCAAGTGAATACTTATGACAGCTTGGGCATTTCTATTTATTTATGAAAAAATTAAAGAGCATATTCCTTGATTACCTTAAAAATCAAATAGGAATAAGTAATGAACCATTGCAGCTTAAAAGAGAAGTGACCAGTCCACTAAGACCACACATGATATAATCATCTTTAAAATATAGGGGGCAGAAGGTGGCTCAGTGGATTGAGAGATGGGAGGTCTTAGGTTCCAATCTGACCACAGACATTTCCTAGTTGTGTGACCCTGGGCTAATCACTTAACCCCCATTGTCTCCCCTTATCACCCTTCTGTCTATATATAGGATAGTATAGAAGATATACATAGTATAGTATACATAGTATAGATTCCAAGATGGAAGATAAGGTTTAAAAAACCTTATTTTATAACATTATATTAAAATTCTGAATGACAATATCACTCATACACAAATGTAAACACAAACATGCATTTAACCCAAGGTCCTTAGGAAATGTAAAAGGAAAGGTGAAAGTATTTCAAGAACATTTTGCCCCAAAATTCTGGAATAACAACAGCCTTAAAACAATAATGACAACATTATCCCACAGGCTTTTTTAGGAGGTAGTTGATATTCTCAGAAGTAATGTCACCCTGACATTTCTAAATTAATATTTGTAAAGTAGATAACAAAAAATAGAAAGCAATTTTTATGGACCTATATTTGCTTTGGAATCTACCCTGCATGTCAATGTGTTTCTCTCTAAGAGACTTTCTCTTCAAACTCAATACATTTTGATTTGAAATCATTTCTAGGATATACAACTATAAGGAAATGTGGAGGTAACCTATTACACATTTCTCATTTTAACCAAGAGAAAAATGACTATTCCAAGGTCATATGACGTTTAGCAATTACCTGCTTTCTGCAAAGCCCTGAAGTAGGCACCAAGGGAGACAGCAAGAATATAAAGAAGTCCTTATATCAACTAAAGTCTTATAGGGAGATAATACACAATGATAAGCATGACATAGTTACATGTGATGAATATAATACAGAAATATAGAAGTCTGAAAGCCATTACTAATAGGAGGTATTGCTCTAGGCCAGGGGTTCCCAAACCTTTTTGGCCTACCGACCCCTTTCCAGAAAAAAATATTACTTAGCCCCCTGTAAATCAATTTTTTTTAAAATTTTGATAGCAATTAATAGGAAAGATAAATGCACCTGTGGCCATCACTGGTCCCCTGGATCACTGCAGCACCCACCAGGGGGCGGTGGTGCCCACTTTGGGAATCACTGCTCTAGGCTTCTTGTAAGAAGTGGTATTTGAGCTGAGCTTTATAGATAGTGGTATTGTTATTGTTGTTGCCTTTGTTTTTCAGTTGTTACAGTCACATCTCACTTTTCATGACCCCATTTGTTTTTGGATTTTCTTTGCATAGATACTGGAGTGGTTAGTCACTTTCTTCTACTGCTCATTTTACAGATTAGAAAACTGAGGCAAATGGGTTTAGTAGCTTTCCCAGAGTTACACAGTCAGTAAACTTGCCTTGATCTCAGGTCTTCCTGACCCCAGAACCAGTGGGCTACCCATTGTGTCACTTCCTTGCCCAATAGTGTGTAGCATTAATTAAAGAAAAAAAAGGGTAAGAGAGTATTGTATACATAGTAGGATGGCTTGAGCCAAAGTATGGTGATGGGAAAAATGAAGATTTGGGGGGGAAAAGAAAATAGATAACTTTGGCTGGAGTAAGATAGGGCTGGAATAATAGGGTGATACTAGATTGTGAAAGGTCTTGAATATTAGTCAAAGGAGTATGAACAAACTTGGCAAGTAGTAGGATGATGCCATTAAAGATTTTTGACCATGCCTTCTGTCATAAGTAGGAAAGTTAGATTTAAAGGTCAGGGAGAAACAGAGACAGGAATATCATTTAAGAAGTTATTATAATTGTCCGTTGAGCTTGGGCTCAATGGAAATAATAAATGAAGGCTGTATGCATGAGGATGGTGACAGCTAAACTACAGAGGCACAGGCACAAAGATAATATTGGGATAAATGTGACAAGACTTGACTTTGTGGCTATGAGAGGTGAGGAAGAAAAGAGGATCAATGATAACCTCCTAAATTTCAACATAGAGAATGGTTTGAATGATTGGTAGCACTGCCAGCATTAACAAAATCAAAAGGAGGAATATATTTAGAAATCTCAGACAAAAGCCCTCTCTATTCACATAGATATTTTTCCTTTATACCTGATTTTTCCTACATAGAAATGATCCCTTGTCCTCTTCTTATTTTCAGATCTCCTCTGACATACTAACTAGTCATCTGTACCAATTCATACTTTATTCTTCTCTATTGAACTATAATCTTATTTAGTGTAAGGTAGGGATTATGTTGTTTTGCATTATTGTATCGCCAGCATCTCATATAATGTTTTAGCATAAAAGAAATTATAGAAACATGGCCATAGACCTATCTTAATTTGTTGCGCATTTAAAGAACTTAATATTATTGCAAATAATGGGATGGGTTAGATATTGATACCCATTAATATTATGAAAAATATTCTTCCCCATGGGAACTTTGCCTCCTAGGCAGAACACAATGGAAACACATTTAATCAACTTGTACTATTTCCAGTAAAGGTCCCTGGCTAGTCTTCATTTATCTGCTCACTGCTAACTAACTCTTCTTCTAAAAAAAATCCATATTTTTTTCAACTGTGTACCACTTTTTAAAAATCCTTTTTAAAATTTTTCAATTATATGTAGAAATAAGTTTTTCCCTTCCCTTACCCTTTTTCCCCCTTCCCAAGAAGAATATTAATAACTTAATATTTCCTTCATCTTCTCACAGTATTTGTAAAACCACAAACTGGTTAACTATACTTAACTCACATGAAGAACTTGGCTTGTTTGCATGGTTATTGTTTTCTTTTGAGCAAGAAATTTTGACACTTTCACTGAGTAAGAAAAATATAGAGATATGGAGTATTAAATCATTTCTTCAATAGTGCTTGATGAATTTAGTTAAATTGATATTAATCTTTTTCTTCTAAGAAAGATTCCATAAACGAGTAAACCAGAGGTTCTTTCAGAGCAACTGCTAAATCAGTCACTGACATTTCTTCTCATCATGGCCATTTTCCATACTAGACAAACTGAACTTTTAATGTATTGTGGAATTCCATTTGATTTGATTCAACAAATATTTATTGTCTTCTATAGACCAGGTACTTATCTAAGGGCTGGTGATATGGAGACAAAAACAATTTCTTTCACCAAGGTACTTATCAAATGAAATTTGAAACAAAAGACATAACAGAGGAAGAAGACAGGTCTAATAGGAAGGGCAATATGTTAACAAAGGAATAAGATTCCAGAGTTCACAATGGAATGACAGAATGGAGTGGGATAGGGACATAGAGGAATGGGATTGATACAGATAGGTATGAAAGAGTAGGTTATGGGAACCAGGGAAGGGAAATCTAGCCCAGTTAGCTTACTTAGAACCACCAAGAGGCACAGGATAATAGACCTTCAAACTCTTCAGAGTAGTACAGCTGATGTTGATTAAATTATGAATTTCTCAAATTCATGTGGTAGCAAACCAGGCATTGAATCCTTCCAATATAATAGACAAGGAAGAGGTTGGTGAAGTCTTGGAGTCTAATTAGTTGTAGAGGCTTAAGGATTTGAAATACCTTCTAATTTTCAGCCAGGTCTGCTCTTTTGGGAACTGGAGAAAATTAGAGTTGAAAGAACATTCAGATAAGGAAAGAAGCTCAAAGATTTTAAGCAGATAGGTAATACAGTTTATAAAACTCAGAAGTTGGTGCTTGAACACATGGGTTGAGGCATACATGATTGGGGATGTAGACTCGAAACTACCACACCAATGCAACTATCAATAATATGGAAATAGGTCTTGATCGATGACACACGTTAAAACCAGGGGAAATGAGTGTTGGCTATGGGGAGCAGGGTTGGGGGTGAAGGGGAAAGTAAGAACATGAATCACGTAACCATGGAAAATTTTTCTAAAAAATAAAATAAAATAACAACCACTTAGAAGTTGGAGTCAGGAAGACATGAGTTCAAATCTTGCCTCAGGTACTGCTAGCTATGTGACCCTTGGTAAGGTCTTTAACTGATCTATACCTCAGTTTTCCCACCTGTAAAATGGATGTAATAATAGCACCCAAATTATAATATTACAATGAGGATCAACTCATCTAACAGATATAAAGTACTTTATAAACTGTAAAATGCTATATAAATGCTAGCTGTTATCACATATCATCATCATCTTCACTTTAGACTTGTACAAGGAAATTATTCTCAGAAGCCTAACCAAATTGGGAGCCTTCTACCTACAGATCCATTGATCTCTATAGCATGCAACTATAATGAGATTTACCCTAGATAATATGAGCAGATTACAACTTCATTTTAGTATTGCTAATTAGCTCTCTAGATTAACAAGTAAAATTTGTGTAATGAACAAAGAGAAGTGGGAAGTTCCTCAAGAATAAAATGCAATTAATTCTATAAAACCTGAGAGGGATGATGCATAAGGTAGTGGAATAATAAAAACTAAATGAAGCATAGTTAAGCATTAGAGAATTTTAATATTATCAGGGAATAGCAAATAGACAGTATATTAAGAAATCAGATTTAATTATATGACTAATTCAATTGGAAATACTAAGAAAATCAGAAACCAAATCTATTTAAAAGGAGTTTTCGAATGAATTAAAACAAATCCTTAAGTATTCTTTTGCATACGTCTGTAATCCCTAGTATTGGGGTGGGAGAGTACATGTGCTGTCAAAGCAAGCACTTGGGGTGGGAGAGACTGAATGAAACTGGTGGATTCCATGAGTTTGGGAGTTCTGAGCTGTAGTAGGGCCAAAGCTTATCAGTTGTTCACAATAAGTCCATCACTAACATGGTAAAACCCTAAAAAAGACTCACTGGCTGCCTGAGCAGAAAATTGAGGCCATTAGGAAAAACTTATTAGGTTAAAATTTCCATATTGACTAGGATTGGAATTGTCCTAGAGGCATCTGCTATATTTTCAGTTTCAGCAAGATAGGGGAAACCCAGTTTCTGGCCCCCCAAAATAATTTTGAAAAGATTAAAAAATAGTTCCTTAAGTTAGTTGCTTTTAAAAACTCTAATTTATGAATGTTATTTTTATAGGCCCTGAGGATATAGCTGCAATTTTATTAGCAATGCATTGGGTCACTACACAGCTATAGCTCCAAGTTACAAATAATGATTCTATATTCTTCATGCCCTTCAGGAATTTGTAAATGATTTTTTTCATATGCCTTGAGTACAGTAGACACTATCCACAAAATAAGTAATTTGCCACGAAAGCCGAATAGGGTCATTTTACAGAAGGCAACAGTAATAGACAACATGAATTGTAATTTATGCCCTAGCAAGCTCAAACATATTCAAAATATCATTCCTCAAACTCTCAAAAGCCAGATACTCTGTTGCTTACTTCCTTTTTTAATATAAAAAATTATTGATGTTTATTGTTCTTACATTGCAAGCATCATTCTAATACTCAGACTTTGTGAGGTCTCTTTTAACAAAAGTAAAAGCTAAGTAAAACCAATAAAAAGCAACATCTTCACATTTGTAGCACTCCACTCCATATCTTTTTTTAACCAATAGACACTTATTTTTCTCCTTCCTATCCTGAATCTATTGGAAATAAAATAAAAATTAATTTCTTATAACTAACAAATACAGTCAAGCAAGTCAAATTCTCTCAGTGGCTGTCTTCAAATATATTCCTGCCTCATTATAGACCCTAAATCTATTGATTCTCTGTAATGATAGCATGTTTGATCATTATTCCACTGGAATCATGGTAATTGAATTGTTCATAGTTCTTAGAGCTTTCACTTATTTGTTCTTACAGTGCTGTTGCTATTATGTGAGTTCTTGTTCTGGTTCCACTTTTCTCCTTTACGTCAGTTTATAAAAATCCTCAAATGGGCATGAGAAAAAGAGCAATTTAGGTGTGTAAAATTACTAGGATGATGAGTGGGGAATAGGGGATCAGATGGACACACTTGACATAGTAACGATAACAATTGATTTGATCATAGTTTACAATTACATTAGGAGGAGGGGCACGAAAAGTTAGTTTCATGGGGCAGGGAGTAGCATGGTTGGCCAAGAGGAGAAAGCTTAGGAAGTATAAGATTAGAGAGTGAAGAAGAGGCCACTAATTAGGACAGTTGAGACTGATGGGTGGAGGTTTTCCAAGATAGCAAGGAGAGGGAAAATAGCGATGGTCATCTAACTTAAAAATTACTCTTCATGATATATTATTATCAGAAAATGTCTAGATGTTTTTGCAAAATTAGTTCAGTTCTAAATGATTGCAAAGGATCATTTTATTCACCCCAATGGAGTCAGTGGAATGTTATACCAATCAACATGCATTATTATTAAGTGCCTATCATGTGCCAGGTACTGTGCTAGAGGCTGGGTCTTCAAAGGAATAAAATAGTCCTTCCTTCAAAGGGGCTCATGTTTTACAATGAGAGATAACAAATACTTGTGCAGGTAAATGTAAAACATGTAATATAAATAAAAAATATTTTTTTTTGGAGAAAAGTTCTAGTTGTTCAGGCAGCTATGTGGTGCAGTAGAATACCAAGTCTGGAGTCAGGAAGACTCATCTTTCTGAATTCAAACCTAGCCTCAGACACTTACTAGATGTGTGATCCTGGGAAAGTCACTTAACTCTGTTTGCCTCCATTTCATCATCTGTGAAATGAACTGGAAAAGGAATTAGAAAACCACTCCAGTACTGCTAAGAAAATCCCAAATGCGGTCATGAAGAGTTGGATATGTCTGAAAAAATGCCTCGACATTAGTAGCTTGCAGAATCAGGAAAGATTTTGTAGGATTTTATCAGGAAGACGAATTACTGCTGAAATGGGACAAATTTAATAACAGAACTAAAGGAGGTGGGATTTGAAGGGGAAAATGGGATTTTAAGATGTAGAGATAAGGAAAGAGTGCACCCTAAGTATGGGGTATGGTCATTGCGAAGGCAATTATTGAATATTAAATATTTTAGTGCCAATATGGCATAACACAGTAGAACAGGTATAGACAGGGAATCATTAAATGGGATTCAAATCACAGCTTTGCTTCTCACTATCGGCTTGACTTTGGCCAAGTCATTTAACTTCTCTGGCCCAAATTTCCTCATCTATAAATCAAGGGAATTACATTAGATGACTGCTTAGGTCCCTTGCAGCTTGAAATTTATGTTCCTATGAGTCTGCCCAGTCCTAATTACTGTGAGATGCTTGGAGGGAATACAGAAAGAGTCTCAGATACAACAATCTGGCTGAAATCCTATCCAATTTTTAATTCAAGGAAAGGATGACTTTGAGGCACTTCGATATAGCAGAGGGATACATTAGGTCAAAAAAGGGCATACGGGTACGCTCCCTTCTCCCTTTCCTAACTGGCACATGCCCTGAGAGTTTCTTTGGTTTGGTAGCCAGGCTACTCATTTGTCTTAGACTAGAACCAGACATTTTCATTATCTCTGCATGTAAAGAGTGCCTCTACCAATAAAAATCAAGGAAGCCCTTGGATGGACTCAGAAGCCTGGGTTGTGGAAGTGCATTTCTGCTCATTTGACTGAGGCTCTTAAGAAGTCAGAGTCCCATAGGACATCATCTTTCATTTTCCTAAGTGGAAAAGAATCACTACAACATTTACTGTAGCTGTCGGCACTTCTAATGTATCGAATACTGTTTATCAGTGTCACAAATCTAACACTTTAAGGGAATGTAATTTGAAAGCTGCAACACATAAAGAAACCAGTCCCCTCAACGAGTCAATCAATTCAAAGAAATTAAAGCGATGTGATGACTTAAAGCCATTTGGGGACCCAAAGCCAGATGCTTAGCCTTAATCTACGTGACTTAAGGCAATGCAAATGGAATTTATTATTTTATTTTTATTTTTTAAAGCCCCTGCCTTTTGTCTTAGAATAGATACTAATTTTTGGTTTCAAGGCAGAACTATGGTAAAGGCTAAGCAATGAGAATTAAGTAACTTGCCCAGGGACATACAAGTAGGAAATATCTGAGTCCAATTTGAACTTGGGTCCTTCCATCTCCAGGCATGGCTCCCTATCCACTGAGCCACCTACGTAGGTGCCCCTTTTACTGGCATTTATTAAGCACCTACTATTGCAAACTACTACCGAAAATAGAAGGCAAAATCAAATGAAAAAAATAGGATAGTAGACTCTCAAGAAGCTTATATTCTCTTCCATTTTACATTTGACTGTTGTTGCTATGCTCTTAGAATAAACACTAGTGTCTTTACAGTCCTCATTAATCTTAGTGCTTTCCTACTGAGATTATCCCCAATTTATCTCGTCTACCTCTTGTTTGTATATAGTTGTTTGCATGTTGTCTCTTCCATTACACTGGGATAGTTTAGTTGTTGCTGTCTTTTTTGTCTTTTGGTTTTGGCTTCTCTCTGTATTCCCAAGTTTCAGCAGAGTTCCTGGCACATAGTAAGTACTTAATAAAGGCTTGGTGACTTGCCTTGACAAATTGGTGAAGCGAATATATTAGCTGTAACAACTCGTCTAACATATCAGTTGAGGCTTGTACCTACAGACCTGAACATGAAACAAGAAGGGGAAGATAAAAACCAGCAGTCTTTCTTAAATCTCTAAGGACTGCCATTTGAAACAAAACAAAAGAAAACAAAAAACAATACTTCTCAGTTCTAAGAAAACAAAAGTAATAAAAACGGCAATTCCCAACAGGTTGCTGAGAGATTCTCTAAGATCATAAATAGGAATATCATTATAGATCGGCATTTCTAGGTTCTTTAAACTAACAAAATTCTGGGGAACAAAAACCCAACAAGCCAGTGAGCAGACCACAACAAATAACAAGTGAGGAATTATGCTAGATAAGTAGTGCAGAGGCATCATCAGAGGGCATTTACTCACCGTCTACAGTGATAAAATCACAAGTCCAACAACTCTTCCCCTACCCCAATTAAAAAAATTACTCTATAACTAATATTATTATAGGTATTTCTTTTTGGTTTTAAAGACATTGCTGTAATAGCTTATAATAAAAATGCCAACAAGTGACTATTCCTTAAGGACAAAAGATTAAATCTAGTTGTAAAGGGTCAAAAATATGTGAAATTGTGGGACACATTGTCAAGGCATGGATGTAGACTGCATATAGGACCATGAACAGCATGAGGCCCAAACTTAGACTATATTAGGTCCCTAGTGGTCCAGTTTACAGGCACAGGAAATGGGTTCCTGCTTCATCTCACTGGAGAGAGAGAGAGAGAAGGGAGGACCATACATAAGAATTCCAAAGAAGAAAGAAGGGGAGAACTCCTAACCACTGCAAATGAACAGACACAGATGTTTCAGATCCTTATTTACCATCTCTTCTACTAATCTTCCATATAATGGGAATTAAATGGACTGACCTGATATGACAAGAGTGGTTTGATAATATACTTGGGAGCCAGGAAAGAGAATACATCTAAAGGTAGGTAATAAGATGCCTGGTAGATTTAGTCTCAGTCATTTCAGGACTAAGTTTCCATGTCATAGGAAGACTGCAGAGTGGTGGGCAATTTGTGTTGGAAATCAATAATCAAAGGGCAAAATGATTACTTTCCCATGAAATGATATTTCTTTGTGCTCATGTGCATGTTGTTAAAAAACCTCTAAGCCACATTGCCATTTAGCTGAAATTTCTTTATGTCATCTTATCTCACTTGTAGGGAGAATGTCAGGCAAGTGGATGATTCAGATTGTCTATTAGTACATTAGGCATCTGATTTAAAAAAAAAAACCTCATGTTAAGAGTAACAGGGAAATTCATAGTTGTAGAGCAACTAATTCTAAGTAATTATTAAGAATTAATTTTACTTAATTCTTAATTTTGCTGCCTTCCATCTGTTAATTATTTTCTATTTATTCTATATAGAGCTTGTTCAGTATATATTTGTTCACATATTGTCTTCCTTATTAGACTGTATGCTCCTTGAGAACAAGGAATATCTTTTGCCTCTTTTGATCTCTCTAGTAATTAGCACAGTGTTGGTACATAGTAGTTACTGACTAAATTCTTACTGACTCAACAATAAAACAAAAAGCAAAACCCTCTGATTCTTGGCAAGGTCTAGAACTTTCCGACCAGCATATCATAATGACTACTGAGCCAGGAGTGGGGTAATGCTGAACTGAAGTCCATTTAGTGCATTTATCGTATCAGGGACTGGGGTGAGTACATCATTTATCACCTACTGACTGATTTTTCTGGTGCTGAAACTTTCCAGATAACAAGAAGGAAAGAATAAAATAAGCATATATAGTGCCAACTTTGTGCCAGGCATTGTGATTTATGCTTTTTATGAATATTATTTTATTTGAGAATCTTGTGCTTGATAAACCTAAATATTCAAGCTTTGGGGTAAAAAAATTTCATTATTTGACAAATATTGCTGGGAAAACTTGAAAGCACCATGGCATAAAGTAGTCACAGACAAATAAACATCTCATACTGACCCAGATAAGATCAAAATGGCTACATGACTTAGACATAAAGGATGACATCATAGTCAAATGAACACAGAATGGGAAATTTTACCATTCAGATCTATGGATAAGGGAAGAATTTGTGACCAAAGAAGAGATAGGGAAGATCACAGATAATATTATGAACAATTTTGACTAAATAAAATTAAAATGATTTTAAACAAACAAAATCAATGCAGCCAAAATTAGAAGGAAAGTTGGAAACTGGGGGAAAAAAAACTTTTATAGCAAGTTTCTTTAATAAGTATCTCATCCCTCAAATAAATGGGGAATTCATAGTTATATGAAAAAAAATCTCTAAATTATTATTGATTAGAAAAATGCTAGTTATAATGATTCTGAGGTACCACCTCATATCTATTAGACTGGCTAACCTGACAGAAATGGAAAATAATAAATGTTGGAAAAAATGTGTACAAAACTGGGATACTAATTCACTGTTGCTGGGTTATAGACTAGCTCAAGTATTTTGGAGAATAATTTGGAAATACATCAAAGAGGCTAAATAACTGTTGTGGTGAATAAAATTTTGAGATAGCATTCTGAATGTTAAAGTCAATTTCTTAATTAGGCTAGAAATAATTAATAAATTAATGGTCAGTGATTTCTCTTGGTGACCAAAGATATTAAGGAGTTACAAAGAGTCAGTATGAATCTAGGGCAGTTTCCTTGAAATCAAATTACTGGGAACTTCCCTCACAAGGGAAAAGCATCTCTAATTGGTGAATAGTAAATGAAGAGTTGGGCTAAGGGATCTTCACTTTTCTTGAGTTACTTCATAGATGGGCAAAGAGTAATCATATGAGAAATGAGGTCTTGTTTCTCAAGCAATCAGGGCAAGAAATATCTCTTCACTCTGATTAGGTTTATTCTTCATGATGCAAGTCACCCCAAACCATAATGAGGTGAATGAGGACATTAGAATTCTTTTACATAGCCTGGAATAGCCCAAATTAGTTTTTTAAAGGGAAAATAAAAAAAGACTCAGGCCTTCTGAGGGCCAGAAATGTGATAACATTCCTAGTTAATGGGAGACGCTTTTTTATGAGTTTGGGTAGGGGATGGAAGGAGATTTAACAGAAAATGCTATATTGCAGATTAATATAAAAATCAAGTTACATAACATTAAAATTAATTTTCTTCACTGTGCATAGCCTTTGACTCATCAATACCACTACTAGATCTGTGTCTCAGCTCTCTTTTAAAAATCACTGGTCAAATCATATACATTGGAATCATAAAGAAGTGAAGATAGAAATAGCCATTATTTTTCCAATTATATTCTATTCAGAAGTTTCAATACAAGTATTCTGGAGATTTGTTGGTATGATTATGACAAAAGTTATTTCTACTCTTGGCTCAAATGAAGGGGTGTATTATTACTTTAAGGATGTACATGGAAGCTGTTTTTTACAACTCTCTAATAATTGAAATTAACTAGTGAATTTGAACTTTATCTTCTGCTTTCATCTTTTTAACAAAGGTAATAATCATCCTTAAGGGTTATTTGGACACATTTTCACCCAGCCCACAGATGTTATATTCTATTTGAGATTCTACTTGAGAGTCTACCTTCAGAAAAGGTAAACTCTCAGGAGCAACAGCCAATACTTTCTCGTCTTTAGTGCTGCCATTTATCCATTCAGTTCTTCCACACTGGAAGTACTAACCATCACAAAGAAATATATCCCTACCATGCATTTGTTTTTCAGCTCTCTTTCTGGTTTTCCAGGTAGATGAACATGCTCATCTCAAAAACAAACAGCTTTTTTTCTGTGGCTGAATTACTGTCTGATTACAAATAGGAAGTATCCAATCAAGGTGCCAAAAATCAAAAAAGTAATTTATATTACTCTGCATTTTCTTCAATATTCATTCACAGCAGAGGGGCAGCTGGGTAGCTCAGTGGACTGAGAGTCTGGCCTAGAGACGGGAGGTCCTAGGTTCAAATCCGGCCTTGGATACTTCCCAGCTGTGTGACCCTGGGCAAGTCACTTGAACCCCATTGCCTACCCTTACCACTCTTCCACCAAGGAGCCAATGCACAGAAGTTAAGGGTTTAAAAAAATATTCATTCACAGCATTGAAATGAAACCTCAAAACATTTCCTCATTTCACAACCATTAAAAAATAGGGCTACAATGGACAAGTCAAGTTTAATAATAACTGACTTGGACAATATTTAATACCACTGAGAGGGAAACAATATCAAAGTGTTTATTGACTAGAAGAAGTGACACTAAATTAGCTGGTAGATGGACCAAGGGTAGCAAATGATGCAACCATTTTTACTTTGCAATAAAAATTTTCATCCTATTTCTATTTTCTTTATGGAGTAAAAAATTCATTATGTCAACTGATGCAGAATGGTCCTTTAATATATCTTTTTCAAAAAGTCCTTCCCTTCAGTCTTAGAATTGATATTAAGTGTTGATTCCAAGGCAGAGTAGTAGTAAGAGTCAGGGAATTGGAGTTAAATGACTTGCCCAGGGACATACAGTTAGTGGCTGGTACCTCTTATCTCTAGGCCAGGTGCCCTATCCACTGAGCCAGCTAGCTGCCATCCTTTAATATATTCTTAATTTCGAGTCTTTCTAGTATTAGGGGGATTTGACTTTCAAAGTTATTTTTTTTAAATAAAGCTTCAAATCTCCACAATTCTCCTCTAAGGGAGGGTAAGTCTGTTGGATAAACCTACGTATCTTTCAGAACATTTTGTATCTGTCAATAACTCAATAAATATTTTATAGTTGAGGCAAAAGAGGTCCTGAGAGGTAGTGCTTTGTCCTAAGTCAAATGGCCAATCAACGGCAATGCTTGCTCTATAGCTGTGGCCTCCTGACTTCCAGTTAAGTATTCTTTCCATTACTCCCTACTAAGCTGACCCTTGAGAGTAAGAATGACTGGATTATTCAGTGAAGATTAGTATTTGGGTTAACAAGAGCTAGAAAAGATGCTATTTAATAATAAATCAATGAACAAATGAATTTTAATCAAGCATGTGTTTTATTGAGCCCTACTAGATATGCTCTTTAAAGAATAATTCCCAAAGAGCTTTCTAACGAAAAGCAAGATATATCTTAAGCGGCAAGAAGGCTACTAAAGAATAATTGTATATAAATTCTAACATGGCAAGCACAAGTTTCTACTTTGAAATATTCTTAAAGGGAGAAGGAGGCTATTACCTTTATTAAATGCTACAAAGGGAAAGGGCTCTATGCTGGGAGGCAATATGGTACATTGCAATAAACACTAAATTTTAATCTCTTGAACTTGGTGAATTGAAACTCTGTTGCTTACCATCTCTGTAAACTTGGATAAACTTCACCATTTTCTGCCTTAATTTTCTCACTAGTAAAATGAGGGGATTAGACTAGACCAGTGATGGGCAAACTTTGGCCTGCGGGACAGAAGCAACCCCCTGAAATGTTCTATAGGAGGCACAACATTCCTAATCTGATTAATATGAGTAGGATACAATACAATGAAACTTCAAAAGAGCTGCCTTAGAAACAGACTGACAGAGAGCATTTCTTTTCCTTTGGCCCCCTCTTTAAAAAATTTGCCCATCTGGGGGCAGCTGGGTAGCTCAGTAGATTGAGAGCCAGGCCTAGAGACTGGAGGTCCTAGGTTCAAATCCGGCCTCAGACACTTCCCAGCTGTGTGACCCTGGGCAAGTCACTTGACCCCCATTGCCTACCCTTACCAATCTTCCACCTATAAGTCAATACACAGAAGTTAAGGGTTTAAAATTAAAAAAAAAAAAAAAATTAAAAAAAAAAATTTGCCCATCACTGGACTAGGTGGTTTTAAGGTCTCATCTAACTGTGTCTATGATCTTATGACTACAAATGCTTTAATAAATTTTAAAATGAAAAAGATTCCCTTTTTGAAAGTAACATGCATGAATATTCTTTTAAAAATTGGACTACCAGTTGAAAAGGGATAAATGACCAGACAGTGATACAGCTATATGAAAAAAGTAGTAACAGCATTAAAAAAAATAGAAAATAGAAAATCTAGAAAGTGGTACAAATAAGTCAAGTTTATTTGAGGAAAACAAAGATGTAGAAAGGGACACAAATAGGACATTTTCATTATTGTATATAAAAGAAATGAAATGTTTCAGAGATAGTAATTTTTCCCCCTTTGTATATTGAAATTTTGTTGATTGGCAAATTTATAACAACATAACAATTTTAAAGTGAACTACACACAGATATATTTACACACTCTTCAAGTCTTCTTCTGATACCTGTATTCCAAATTTTACTTTTGAAATCTAGAAAACATTTTCTGATATACAAAAAAGTTGTTAATGATTGTCAGTTTTACTATCCAACCCACCAAATATGATGTTATCTATAGCATAATGGAAATATTTTACATATGCAATGCGTCATAGTAGAATAATTTTTTTTTTACATTTAAACTTGGAAAAATCACTCAATTTGGAACTTGGATTTGAGGAACTATTAATAGTAGTGGTAGCTGTTTTTGTTGGGAAATGTATGGATTGAGTATGATTATAAAGCTCAGGTAGTAGCCATTGTTTCATCCATCAACAAGGAGATATATATATATAAATATGTATATATATATATATATATATATATACTTACTACAGAGGTGCTAAGTTTACTACTCTAGATCAAATTACTAGGGTTTTGATGGCCCCTTTGATTTAATATAGCTGGCAACTAGCAGAAAGTAGTATCACTGAAAACCCACAGTCCTTTCTATCTTGGAACATTGGTTAGTTCCATTGGAATTTGGATCAATTGCTTCTCTAAACATTATTTTCCTCTTAACAAGAGGAATTTAACACATGTAAAACCTCACTCCTTTCCATGCTCTAACAAAGGTCATCTGTTTACCACCTATCATTGCCCCATTTTGGAGTGAGAAACTCTGATTTAGGAGAGGGAAATTCCTATCAACCCTATAAGACTGGAAACATTACAACAAAATTCCTGGGGCATGGGAAGATTTTCAGTTCTTATGGTCACATATGTGGAGCAGAGTGGTGTCTGGGAGAACTGTCAATAGAGTGGTGGGGAAACAAGGAAGTGAGAACCTAATTTAACCTTCAGTCAGGGAAGTGACTGATTGACTCATAAACTCCCAAATTTGCAAATAAAAATAAAATAACACTGCTATTTGTTAATGACAGAAACCTGTCCTGTTATCATTGCATATGCAAACACACATACAGATGCTTCCAAAGTTTTTTTCAGCAGTTTTCTTTTGCATTTTAACCTAGGAGGGATGGTAAAGTGAACCATTATATAATATGATCATTATAATTATTGAAGTGAAGTACAACTTAAGAATCCTGAAAGTGAAAGAGAAATGAAAATAACAAAATTGTCGACATTAAAGCATATTTGGGTTAAAAATTGTGGGATTTAACCTAATTAAATGCCAGAAGGTACACTAAGGCAATGTTGAGTTTGCAAATTTAAACACACAAAACTGAGGCAATTTGCACATTAAGGGATCCAGGGCAACATTAACTCATTCACACTGCACAAAGCGCATGATAAAAGTAGCATTTAGCAACCAGAATGGTAGTGCATAATGCAAAATATGTGCAGTTTGGGAACATTAGCTTTTTTATGATAAAGGTACATCTTGTACTTATTTCGAAGGTGCATTCTTCTCATTGCACTGATGTAAGGAGGGCTCCCTCCTCCTTCTCAGTTCTTATAGATTAAAAAAAAATAGTTAAAGGAAACAAGTTCTAAATCTGGCATTAGTTTTTTCATTGCATTCATATTCAGTTAGGCTCACAGCAGCACCCAATGAAATAATGCAATTTAAAATATGCTGCATGTAGCATAAACCTTCAATATGTACTTTTTATAAACACAGCAACACCACCTACAATTTTTCTAAGTTTGCTTGGAATATTATTATTCAACTACAATCACAACATTTATTATTTTAGCACACGTCCTAATGTTCCTGAAAACTCTGAGGATATAAAATCAACCATTTTCTGAATAAGTTCATATTTTTGTTTTCCAAATCTAAATGTCTTTAGTTTGTAACAAAGCCTGGGTTAAAGCAGCAAATACTGGGCATAAGCTTAGGAGGGGGAAATGTTTACTCACAAGGTAAATGGGCATAGCAAATAAGATGCTGTGCAGCCTTCCATGATTTAAACCACATTCATTGGAATACTCCATTAAGCTCCATGTCACAATACCTAGATAGCTTGTACATAGGGGTTTCTTATACAGGGCTTTCAAAGCAATAATGAACTGGGGGAATTCCATGTAAACTGAAAGACCTCCAGGAATTGATGGAGAGCAAAAGGAGCAGAACTAGTAGAACATTGTACACAGAGATGGATATACTGTGGCACAATTGAATGTAACAGACTTTTCTACTAACAACAGTGCAATGACCCAGGACAATCCAGAGGAACTTATGAGAAAGAACATTATCCATGTCCAGAGAAAGAACTGTGGGAGCAGAATGGCAGAAGAAAAACATATGACCAATCGTGTGGTTCAATGGGGTTATGATTGGGGTTTTGGCATCAAAAGATCACTTTATTTGAAGATAGGAAAAACATGGAAATAGGTTGTGAACAATGATCCATGTATAACCCAGTGGAATTGCTTGTCAGCTCCGGGAGGGGGAAGGGAAGAGGAGGGGGATCATGAATCATGTAACCCTGGAAAAATATTCTAAAGAAAAAAAGAAAAAAAAAAAAGGAAAGGGCTTTTAAATGGGTTGTCAGAGGTTAAGAAATGCCAATTCCTGAGGCTGCTTTGTCAATTTTTCTAGCAACCCAAAGGAAGGTAGAACAACTCCATGCTACACACCATTTGAGGTATCCTGTAGGTTTTTAAAAGTTCATTGTTAGGGTGGAAGAGAATCTAATTTGAGAAAAATGTCCAATGGTATGAGTGGATCCCGCCAACAGAAGAAGACAGGATGAGTCTGGAATTCCTGTTTGAGAGGCAATGATACAGATTCCTTCAGTTCCTTTTTTGGGAGTGGATAGCCTTTCAGACCTTTGGAGATATCATGGATCCTGGCATAACTGATGATAGTTCATTCATTCACAGGTGATGATCTTATATTTTTTTTATGTTTCTGTGTACAACATTCTCCTGGTTCTGCCCACTTCACTTTCTATCTGAATGCAGATTGAAGCATACCATTCTTCACTTCATTTCTTCCATAAATTTTTCTCTAGGGTAAACAATATGTATCTTCTTTCACAAATATGGAAATATGTACTATAGTTTAATACATGTTCAACCTCTATCATGTTGCCTGCTGTAGTGGGGAGTGAGGAGGGGTGGAAAGAAGAAAGAGAACATGGATCATAAAATGTCAGAAAGTTATTCCTAAAAATATATTGACATGTAAAAATAATTTTTAAAGTTTATAAAAGAAAAAAAGAAGTAATTATATACCCAAATATATATAGCCAAAAGTAGACAGCCGCTATCCCTGAATAGCTACCAAGGTCATGTTGATCTTTTTGGGGAAGGCCAATTAAGGGTGAAATATTTAAATATGATTTAAATATAATTCAAATTATACATATACACATACACATATATTCTGAGCAAAATGTTGTGTAAAAAGGGGTTTTATTTATTTATCTGACATTTCCAAAGAAACAGCATAGTAATGTAAAAGAATTAAAGATGAAAGATGGTGTAGATAGGTGCTAGACACACGTCACCAGAGAAAGCATATTTTGTTTCATTCACATGGTCTTTTAAGTAATATCATTATAATAATACTTTTAAAATAATACAAATATTGCCATTTTACAGTCGAATAAACTGAGGCAAATTGCAGTGAAGTGACCTGCCCAAGGTCACTCAGCTAGTAAATGTATGAGGTAAAATTTTAACTCACTTTTTAACTCCAGGTCCATTACTCTATCCACTGTGCCACCTAGCTGCCTATTTGAACATACTGCTGTTATAAAAATTGAATATCAGATTTTGAGAAAGCATGATTTTATCACATTGTTAGTATTTTGTATCTGATGAAAAGATGAAATGAAATATATAAACAATTCGATATGGTGCTACAAACAATGGTGATATGCAGATAATTACTGAATAGGGCAAATCTACAATTGCCTGGAGTCTAGATGAAACTGAAACAATAAACCAAAAAAAATTTTTTCTAGTATGCCCCTTGTCCATTATTAGAGATCTTGATGAGAGAACTGGATTGAATTGAATCTATGAGGATTTGGTTAAAATATTTAATGATACCAGAAGATAGGTCTAAAGAGAAAAGTCAGATTTGGAGAATTTCAAAATTGGAGCTATAAGCAACAGGACATCCAGATGTGTTTAGAAAAGAGTGTTACTTTGTGTGTAGATCTTTAAGTTGCTAAAAAGAAGTGATTTTTCACATGTCACAGAGTAAATGTTTAAACTTTGATGGTTTTTATGATCCATGACCTCATCAATTTGACAATTCTCTTCTCTAAAAATCTCTTTGATGATGGTCTATGCATATACCTAGGGTATCCTTGATGAAAGCGGTAAATAGGCAGTTTTTCCTCAGAAGATCTTATATAACAAATTATATCTTCATTGACACAAAACTCAATCAGATGTGCAGATAATATGAAATTTAATGCCTGGAAAAATATGTTCTACAATAAAAAAAAATGAACCAAGAAAGTATCTATTTTCTTCTTCTCCTACTTTAAATGAAGGATAAGCATATTATTCTCATAAAGTTTTTGTGGAATTAAAAAATAAGAGGCAATCACATCGATGCAATCACAAATCATTAAAAATGACAAAGTTGAAAATGCAAATCAAAAACTTCTCTTCAGACAATGTTTCTTCCATATATGTTAAAAATCATGTAACATTCCACAATAACCATAAAATAAAGAGAAACATGGTTGAAGTGCCCAACATTTTAATATTATTGAAGATATCCCATCTAGAATTCAAACAGAATTCTCTCTTAGTGATGATGTTGTCCACATGCTCTTTGTACTGATTACATGGCTTAAATGATTATAAAGACCCTGTAATACTACAAAGTCCCCTTAATGAAATATGAGATCATTCAAAACACATTTGTCTAATAATTCAGAGTTAAAAAACCAAAGTAGCTAAAAAAGTTCCTCAGACAATGATAATATCTAGATAGGAAGCCCATCCACTTAAACCAGTGATCGGCAAACTATGGCCCGTGGCCCAGATGCCACCCCCTGAAATGTTCTATTGGGCTTCACAACATTATTCCTAATCTGACAAATACAACCAGTAGGATACAATACAATGAAACTTCAAAAGAGTTGCCTTAGATACAGACTGACAGATGAGCATTTCCTTTCCTTTGGCCCCCTCTTTAAAAAGTTTGCCCATCACTGGCTTAGATTATATCTTTGATAGGCTACAATGATTTAGGTTTAGAACTTAATAAGATGAGCTATATAACATTTCATACATTATGTAGTTTTTTATTTTTTTTAATAATTTTTATTTTTTTAGAGAAGTTATCATGGTTACATGATTCATGTTCTTACTTTCCCCTTCACCCCCCGCCCCCCGACTACCTCCCTCCATAGCCAATGTGCATTTCCCCTGGTTTTAACATGTGTCATCAATCAAGACTTATTTCCAAATTGTTGATAGTTGCATTGGTGTGGTACTTTCGATCCCCAGTCATGTTCACTTCAACACATGTGTTCAAGCAGTTGCTTTTCTTCTATGTTTCCTCTCCTGTAGTTCTTCCTCTGAATGTGGGCAGCTTTCTTTTCCATAAGTCCCTCAGAATTGTCCTGGGTCATTGCATTGCTGCTAGTACAGAAGTTCATTACATTTGATTTTACCACAGTGTATTGATCTCTGTGTACAATGTTCTTCTGGCTCTGCTCCTTTCACTCTGCATCAGTTTGTGTAAATAGAAATTAGCTCTATCCCATTAATAGTCAAAAATCTACTCAACCCAGGCGTGCTAATGATGTCACTCCCA
Source organism: Gracilinanus agilis (assembly GCF_016433145.1). Taxonomy (NCBI): domain Eukaryota; kingdom Metazoa; phylum Chordata; class Mammalia; order Didelphimorphia; family Didelphidae; genus Gracilinanus; species Gracilinanus agilis. Next base: position 93,514,630 of record NC_058135.1, read on the forward strand.
CCTCCCTTAGTGGGGAGGGGAGACGAGTTACCCACACGTGACAATAAGTAACAAATCAAGAATAAGGGACTGCCCTTTGGGCAGTCCAAATCAATGTAGAAACTGCCATTTGTCCATTTGAATTAGAGGTGGACCACAGGAAGTGATGAAAGACATGTTCTCTTTAAGTAAGTGAGTGAACTTCCTGTGGGGGCAGTTGCCGTCTCGAACTGAAGAAGAAGCATCTCCTGAGACCACAGACAGCTTATGCTCTGTATTGTCACGTGGGTAAGTTAGGCTGGCTTCCTTGGCCTAGCTGGGCCAATTCTAAACTCTGCCTATCCGGCTGTTGGGCCTTGCGGCTTACAGCTTCATTTATTTAGACTTCTAACCTCCCTCTTCTCTTTATCCCTACTTACCTTCCTGATTGTAAATAAACTCCTCAACCCGATGCTGACTTGGGTCTGATTTAATTACGGAATCAACTTGAATTGTTGATTCCTGGCGGCCACATAATTTTAATATATAGCTAATAACTAAATTTTAATTCTTACAAGTTCCTGGAGGTCTTTCCAGTTCACATGGAATTCCTCCAGTTTATTATTCCTTTTAGCTCAATAATATTCCATCACCAGCATATACCACAGTTTGTTCAGCCATTCCCCAATAGCAGGGCATACCTTCATTTTCCAGATTTTTGCCACCACAAAGAGCTCAGCTATAAATATTTTTGTACAAGTCTGTTTATCTATGATCTCTTTGGGTTACAAACCCAACAATGGTACGGTTGGATCAAAGGGCAGGCAATCTTTTATAGTCCTTTGAGGAAAGTTCCAAATTGCCATCCAGAATGGTTGGATCAGTTCACAACTCCACCAGCAATGCATTAATGTCCCAATTTGGCCACATCCCCTCCAACATTCATTACTCTCCCCTTCTTTCATTTTAGCCAATCTGCTAGGTGTGAGGTGGTACCTCAGAGTTATTTTGATTTGCATTATTCTAATTATTAGAGATTTAGAGCACTTTCTCATGTGCTTATTGATAGTTTTGATTTCTTTATCTGAAAATTGCCTATTCATGTCCCTTGCCCATTTATCGATTGGGGAATGGCTTGATTTTTTATACAATTGATTTTACTCCTTGTATATTTGATTAATTAGACCCCTGTCAGAGTTTTTTGTTATAATGATTTTTTTCCCAATTTGTTGTTTCCCTTCTGGTTTTGGTTGTATTGCTTCTGTTTATAAAAAAGCTTTTTAATTTAGTATAATCAATCATCCCATTCACATTAAGAGTTATAATTATCAGTTGTGTATTCCCCAACATTTTGGTATCCTCTCTTAGTTCTACCCCTTCTTCTTAGGCTATTTTCTTTTAAACCAGTAATGTGTTTTAAACCAGTAACCCGTGTCCCCTCCCTTGATTTACTACCCTTTCTACCCCCTCCCTTGTTGTTCCTCTATTTTTATTTTTAAGGCCTAATGAATTCCCTCTCCCTTCTCCTTCCCCCCCTCTTTTCACTTCCCAACTCCTCTGCTCCCCTTGGTTTATCCCTTCTGACTTTCTCAGTAGGGTTAGATAGAGTTCTATATCTCAATATATATAGCTACTCTTCCCTCTTAGGGTTAATTCCACTGAGAGTAAGGTTTACATATTACCTCTTAATGCTCTCTTCCTCTCCTTCTTATAATAGTATTTATCCCCTCCCATTCCCATGCCCTCTTTGTGTGTAACAGAATATCCTATTTTTCTTATTCATTCAAGTTTCTCTTGGTGTCCTCTACTATTCACCCCCCTCGTTCCCACCTACCCCCTCATCATCTTAGACCATTTAGTACTCCAACCTCTCCTTGTGAATAATTCTTCTAATTAATATAATAGTGGATACTATAATAATGAATAGTGTTCACTACAGAGAATTACACATAACAATTCTCCATATAGGAATACAAATAATTAGATCTTATTGAAGCCCTTAAAGAGGCAACTTGAAAAATAAGTTTTCTTTCTTTCCCCTCTGTTTCTTATTTACCTTTTCATGTTTCTCTTGGTTTTTGTGGTTAGATACCGAACTTTCCATTTAGGCCTGGTCTTTTCTGTGCAAATACTTGGAAATCTTCTATCTTGTTGAATGCCCATACTTTCCCCTGGAAGTATATAGTCAGTTTTGATGGGTAGGTGATCTTTGGTTGTAGACCCAGTTCTCTTGCCTTTCTGAATATCATATTCTAAGTCTTGTGGTCTTGTAGTGTGGAGGCTGCCAGATCCTGTGTGATCCTGATTGGTGCCCCTTGATATCTGAATTATCTCTTTCTGGCTTCTTATAAAATTTTTTCTTTTACTTGGAAGCTCTTGAATTTGGCTATTATATTCCTGGGGGTTGACCTTTTAGGGTTAAGTGTAGAAGGGGATCTATGGATCCTTTCAATGTCTATACTGCCCTCTTGTTGTAGAATTTCAGGGCAATTTTACTGAATAATTTCCTTTAATATGGAGTACAAATTTCTATTAATTTCTGCTTTTTCAGGAAGACCAATGATTCTCAGATTATCTCTTCTAGACTTGTTTTCTTGATCTGTCAATTTCTCAGTGAGATATTTCATGTTTCCTTCTATTTTATCAGTCTTTTGACTTTGCTTTATTTGTTCTTGTTGTCTTGAGAGATCATTGGCTTCTACTTGCCCAATTCTTGTCTTTAGAGACTGGTTTTCTGCTATATTCTTTTGATTTTCCTTTTCAATTTGGTCTATCCTGTTTTCCAGCTGTTAGGTTTTGGTCTCCAATTTGCATATTAATTCTTTTGATTTGGGGGCATCTTTTTCAAATTGTCCAATTCTAGCCTTTAGAGACTTGTTTTCCTTTTGAATCTGCTCTGTTTGGTTCTTCAAGGCTTCCAACTGGTCATTTCTGGTCTTCAATTTGCTTATCAATTCATTTGATTTCTGAGCCTCACTTTCTAATTGTGAAATTCTGCTTTTTGAACTGTTATTTTCTTGCCAGTTGTCTACCATCTTTCTCATAATCTCAGATTTGAACTCTTCAATAGCTTGTGACCAGTTTTCATTTTTTTGGGAAGGTTTGGATATGATTACTTGTTTGTTCTCTGCTGTTTGCTTTGTTGTCTGGATTTTTTCTGTATAAAAGTTGTCGCTTGTTAAAGATTTCTTCTTGATCTTTCTCTTCTGGGGTTCTTGTCTCTGGCTTGCCATTGTTGCCATTGTTAGCCCAGTGCCCTCTCAGCTTTATTCTCACGCCAAGGGTCTGTCTGCGCTGTTTGTGCTCCTGAGGTCTCAGATTTAGTTGTTCTCAGGGTCAAGCCTCCTAGTGGTCCCCTTGCTTGTTCCTCTGCCCAAAGCTCCTTTAACAGTCTCAGGGCGCTGCTTCCACAGTCGTGCTCCCCTCTGCTCTGGGTCCCCACACACAGTCTGCGTCTGCGCTCAGGGTCTGTGTCTGCAGGTGAGACCTTGCCTGCACTCAGGGTCTGTGTTCAAAGTCTGCATGTTCTTTAGCCTCTTGGGGTCTTAAGTCTTGCTGCTCTCAGTTTAGGCCCTGGTGAGCTGCCAATGAATTAATGGGTGCCCCAAACTTACTCTAAGTCTTTTGCACTGGCTTTGGCACTGTAAGTGGTATGGGGGAGGGGGTTGCTCAGCTCATGTTTTAGTAGAGCTATTTCACCCCTTTATAGCATGGAAATGCCCCGATTCCAAGTACTTTCAATGCTGCACCCTATTGTGGGGTCCCTTCGTTTGTCTGGATTTGTTTTTATGTCTTCTTGAGGAGTCCTGTATGTGTGGGTTAAGAGAGGTTAAGCAAGCTGCTTTTACTCTGCCGCCATCTTAACCTGGAAGTCTCCCATTATGTAGTTTTTAAAAGTTATTCTAATATGTTCACCTCCATAAAAGCCCATCTTTTCAATATACTAGAATTCTCATGGTGGTGTAATCTTGCTGGTATCATAAAATACCTTGGAACAACAACAAAATGTTCCTAAGGGCAACAGAAAGCTCATTGGGATATCATACAGAGTTGAAATACTATACATAAATTCATATCACTCATTCTTTCACAATCTAATAGAAAAAAAATTTAAATTCTTTTTAATGTCATTTTGAATGTTGAAATTATTTAGTTCCTCAAAGCAAATGTTTTTTTTAAGATGTCTTTCAGTTTCAGAAACACAAATCATTTGACCTAAAATCTTACTGGTAAATTAATGAATACACATAAACACTCAGAGATTATAATCTTTTTATATTGCCTTTAGATTTTTCACTACTAAATAAGTGAAACATGAATTTGGACTTTGTATTTTCTATTAATAGAAATTGAGTGTCTGAAAGAATAAAGATGAGAAAAAGGAAGGAAAAAAAGTCAGTGTTATCTTTCAGTTTTTGTTGTCTGGGGATAAAGAATGTAATTTCTATCTCAACATAAAAAGAGAGTATATTCACTTTGTCTATTCTGACGTCATTGTTTTTTAAAACAAGAACCCTAGACTTCAAAGCTTTATTACTTAGATGTGAGAACTCTTATCTTAAAGAAAGGATTTCAGAATATTAAAAGATTCCTTGGGTCTCTAGGTTATTGCAATACTTTTTTTTTCCTATGAAAAAGGTATGAAAAAAGTAATTGGACTTTGATGACCAATTGCATGAAATGAGCTGTACCAGCATAGGAAGTATTAGGAGGATGGGAAGCTTCCCACGTGTTTTTAATTCAAGGGGAATTTCTTTTCTACTGAGTTTCTGTAAAAAAGCTTTATGATTAGGCCAAATGTGCAAATTTCCCTTTGTAGACCAGAAATTAGTTTTCAAATCAACATATATCCTTAATACATTTGCTTAGGGAAATTGTTTTTAAAAATGAGTAATATTATTTCCATAGCTCATTCTTAATTCCCTTTTAAACTTAGTTGGATCTGAGGGGAGTATTGTGTGAAATGCATAGCCTTGGGCTTTAGGAAGATCATTTTGGTCACTGTTGGAGGATGGAAACATTTCAAACAGATGGAGGTAGGAAGATAAATAAGAATGCTTCCATAATATCCTAGATATGATGTAATGAGGGGCTGAGACCAGGAGGGTCCTTGTGTAAATGGAAAGAAGTAGATGTATATGAGAGATGTGAAGGGAGAAAAGATGACTCAACAATACATTGGTTATGTTGGTGAATGTAAGTGCAGATTTAATGTTTACCTCTAGGTTGTAAGCCTGAATAATAGTGAAATGGGGAAGTCTGAAATGAAGGATTTTGAAGGAAAAATCCTTAGTTCTATTTAAGACTTTTTGAAATGTTAATAAGGCATTCAGGTCAAAATGTACAATAGGTAGTTAGTGATATGTGACTGGGATTCCAGGAGAGATCAGTGCTAGAAAAATAGATCGGTTAATCATTGGTGTAGAGATGATAACTGCCTTAGGAATCAATGAGATTAGCAAATGAGATTTTTTGAAGGGAGAAGAGAAGTCAAAGAAAGAAACTGGAGTTGTGCTATGTCCTGTGTTGTAGTGGATAATTCCACAAGAGAAGATGCAAAAAGATTGTCAAGGAGCAGTCAAGTAGGTAGGAGAACAAAGGAAGAGCAATGGCATTTTAGTGATCTAGAGAGGAGGGAATGTACAGGAGAAGAGGATATTTGATTGTGTTAAAGGCAGCAAAAATGTCAGCAAGGTGGAGAATTGAGAAAGGTCATTAAATTTGGCAGAATCTAGACACCAAAGTGTTTAGAAGAAAGTAAAAAAGGATGAAATGTGGATGGAACCAATTGTAGAGCATTTAGCAACAAAAGAGAGGAAAGTTATAGGCTAATAGCTAGCTATTGACTGTATTTGCCATGCTATTAGGTACACCACATTGGTAGATAATTCTGATAAAAAATTCACTGTAAAGTATCATTGATAAAGAATTATAGCAATAGTACCACTAATGCTCACCAAGTAATGATCAAAATTTCAGGAAACTAGAGAGTCTATATAGTCCCTAGAGTTTCAAAAAGCAGATGGTTAGTTACTCTGCCTAGTATTAGCTGTTTAGTTGTTTTGAAGTTGTTTCATATTCTTTGTGATCCCATCTGGGGTTTTCTTTGCAAAGATATGGGAGTGGTTTTTCATTTCCTACTCTAGTAGATGAGAAAACTGAGGCAAACATGGCTAAATGACTCACCCAGGGACACATAGCTGGTAAGTATCTGAGGTGGGAGTTGAACACAGGAAGATAAGTCTTCCTGACTCCAGGCTTGGTGTTCTTTTCACAGTGCTGTCTAAATGCCCAGTATACGTCAGCTTTATTTCAGTAGCAGTTACTGTTCAGTGATACTACCTTATCATCATGCTGCACATAGGATATCATCACTGTGTCCTAAGAATTCTAACGTGTCTTTATAATTGGCAAGCAAAGGTACCACATATCTTTTTTTTTTTTTTTTTTTTTTTTTTTAAACCCTTAACTTCTATGTATTGACTTATAGGTGGAAGAGTGGTAAGGGTAGGCAATGGGGGTCAAGTGACTTGCCCAGGGTCACACAGCTGGGAAGTGTCTGAGGCCGGAATTGAACCTAGGACCTCCCGTCTCTAGGCCTGGCTCTCAATCCACTGAGCTACCCAGCTGCCCCCCGGTACCACATATCTTTTAAAAAATCTAACACACCAAAGTAATTGACGCTCTTTCCACTTATTCCATTATTTTCAACAAGTGAAGGAAAAGACAGTCAACACATCTGAATGTGAGATAGTTTAAAGGCCATTCCCTCACCCCTTACCAAGGAAGTCCAGTGGTGAGCATACAGATCACATTAGGAACTAAATGAGAATTCAATTCCATAGAAAATGATGCTTGCCCAAGACGTATTTTCTCTTTGTGATATTGGGATGAGAATGGCTAGGAAGCAGATAGAAAGAATAGCAAGGCAGGATTGTGAACAAGAATGAAATCCTCTGCCCAAAACGTTCTAAAACTGAATCTACCATTTGACCTAGCAATGCCACTATTACGTTTGTTTCCGAAGATGATCATGGAAAAAAGGAGAAGAACCTATATGTTCTAAATATTTATAGCAGCTCTCTTTGTACTGGCAAAGGACTGGGAACTGAGAGGATGTCTATCCATTGGGGAATGGCTGGGCAAGTTGTGGCACATGTTTGTGATGGAATAGTACTGTACCATAAGAAACAATGAGCAGGATAATTAAAAAAAGAAAAGAAAGACCAAATTAAAATTATGGAGAGTGAAATGAACAGAACCAACTGAGCACTATATACAGAAACAGAACTATTGTTTGAAGAATAACGTGTATGTTCACCTCCAGAGAAAGAACTGATAAACAGAAACAAGCAAGACATATCTTTTTTTTGTCAAGAGATTCCTTCTCTAGGGGCAGCTGGGTAGCTCAGTAGATTGAGAGCCAGGCCTAGAGACAGGAGGTCCTAAGTTCAAATCTGACCTCAGACACTTCTTAGCTGTGTGACCCTGGCCAAGTCACTTAACCTCACTGACCCCGCCCCCCCCCACTGACTAGCCCTTACTGCTCTTCTGCCTTAGAACAAAATACACAGCATTGATTCTAAGACAGAAGGAAAGGGTGTTTAAAAATGATGCCTTCCCTACTACAGGGAGGGGAGGCAGGGAAATACTTGGAGATTTTAATGTAGGAAACCAAAAAATGAAGACATTTGAAAAAAGAAATTCTGGCCCTGGAACATAGGGATCCTTTAATAGGAAAATCTGGACAACAGAAGCCAAAGGTTAAGGGAAAAAAATGTGCTAAAATGGGAAGGATAAAAATCAAAAGTCAGAGAGTATACACAAGTTGAAATTAAAGGCAGAGTAATTTTTCAGAACAGAAGTAGCAGTCAGGAAGCAACTAAGAGTATAAAGAATCAAGAAAATCCAAGTGGAGAAAAACATTAAGATCTGTAATTAGTTGTGAAAATAGAAGTTGGCATCATGAAAGGTGGTTTTGAAAGTGAGACAAAACATTTCTTAACTCTTGAAGCTCTTGGATGATTGTGACCAGTGAGCTAATGCCATCCACTAGACAAAGTATGTGGCACAGTCTCTTGCTGAACTTGGCAAAAATTTAAGTGCTGTCTCTGGACTTAGAATGGTGATTGGCATGGATTAGAGGCCTATCTTATTGGGTATCTTAGAATTAATTATAGTCTGTGGCACAGAGTAGGTACTTAATAAATGTTCAAATAAGAAAATATTCATAAAAAAATGCTTAGCACAGTTCTTACTACATGGTAGGGACTATGTAAAAACTTATTCCTTTCTCTTCATTCTTCCCTCTTATCCATTCTCCATTCTTCAACTAATTTATTATTTTTATAATGTAGAAAGGTTGTGTTAAAATCCAGTGGAGGAAGCACTAGATTTGAAGTTTCAAGATCTAGATTCAAATTTGAGTTCTTCTTTTGACCTTGGATGAGTTGCTTAACCTTTAGTTCTTGACTTCTGTAAAATGATGGAGGAGCTTCATTTAGTTCATAAGAGGTAAAGTTGAAAGAATGTTAGATTTGGAGTGAAGTTACTATTTGTATCCTCAAAGAGAATATAATGTAGGTTCTCAATTAAGGGTAAGGCAATTAGTTTCAGAGATTTCTTTTGTTATTCCCTACTAAATGGCTCACTCCTTAGAGTAAAAACTTGTTCAGGATGCAATAAAAAATCAGCTTATCTTTTTCTGGAAACAGAACTCATTATAATAGTACAGACAGTCAATAAACAAGATTTAAAGAGAGCAAAAACAAAAACATAAAACTTCCCCAGGGTAAGAGATGAGCCAGGTATCCAGGTAGCAAGGGAGTGGAAAATAGATAAATTAAATAGGTCCCTGTTGCAACAAAGTAGTCACTGTCAGGAGAATAGCAAAATCTTCCCAGGTATATCACTTTATAAGTTTGTCAGTAGGTCAGGACTCTAAATCATAATTATATTCAGCTCTGGATAACACTTTTCTTCACTTACAGTTAATTCATAATTGGCATGCATCCACAATTACTGGCTCTCCTGTCCTCTCTGTGCATCTTAAAAGTTCTCATGCTTCCTCTGCCACTTTGTACTCTGACTCCCCTTCCCCAGTGATCCTTCAGTCACTCCTTCCAACCAGGAAAACTGCATTTTCTATCAGCTCCTCCCCACCATATACAGTTCCTAGGGGAATCAATTTGGAGTTAAGAGGTTCTTGGTTTCAGTCCTAGCTCTGCAATTTACCATAGTGTTTTTACCCATGGAAGCATATTTATAACACCTGTCTTTTATTTTCTCTAGAAAGACTGAGAAATAATAAATCTCTTCTCTAAAGAGTCTTTTTTGAAATCCTTAGAAAGGTAGTTGATAGGGTGAGGACACAAAGGTCTTTCTTAACGAAATAGATTAAGGAATATATCCAAACTTAATTTCTTCTTGTTTACATTATTAGCTTTTTTTACCTCTAAAGCAATTGGTGCTACAGCCCATCCAATGAAAGTATACTCTATCTGGAGGAAGTCAGCATGGGTTTGGTTCAGAAAGGATTGTGTAAGATATAGATCTCTCGTTGATCCTACAAGGAGAAGAGTCTGAGAAGGAATGTGAGAATAACTTAACTATTACAGAACTTCAGTCCCCAAAGTATTTTATTTATTTATTTATTTATTTATTTATTTATTTATTTATTTATTTTTATTTTAAACCCTTAACTTCTGTGTATTGACTTATAGGTGGAAGAGTGGTAAGGGTAGGCAATGGGGGTCAAGTGACTTGCCCAAGGTCACACAGCTGAGAAGTGTCTGAGGCCGGATTTGAACCTAGGACCTCTCGTCTCTAGGCCTGGTTCTCAACCCACTGAGCTACCCAGCTGCCCCTCAAAGTATTTTTTTTTTAACATATGATCTTTTCCTCATTCAGGATTCCTTTATTATGTTACTTCAAACCATTTTTCACATAAAAAGTCATACTGGAGGATATAGGGAATCTGAGTTTGTTATAAATTCTTTGATAAAGATTAATGTTAAGTAAAATTGATTCTGGCAGACTTAAGTATAAAATCTAGAGTAGAGTAAGAATATTAATATTTTTGATAGAATTTGCATAAATGACTTCAACTTTCTCAATCTCAGTTTCTTTATGTGCAAAAAAAATAATAAAGGTGGATCCTATGGCCTCTGTGACCTGAAAGATCCTTTTCAGCTTTAAATCCATATTCAGATAGTAACTGAAATTTTCTAGCTATGTCATCTTAGTCAAACCATTTAATATTTTTGAGTCACCTTTGTGAGTTAGATCATTTCTGAGGCCCCTTCCAGGTTTATATCCATGATTCTATGACAAAATGACCTCTAAGCTTCCTTCTTATCTATCAGTGGATCTATGATATCTAGTCAACCCATAAAAATTTGACCTTCTATGATCCTATGATTTTTACAAACTTTTAACCATATGCTTCTCATAGAATTCTTTAAACTATAGTATGTAAATAGGAATGCTTTTCCTGAAGATTTCCAGTGTTTATTTGCAAGTAGTTTTATGATAAAGAACAATATGAGGTCTTTTCTCCTTAATGGAGTTGAATTATTTTTTATTTGGCCTTTGTCAGGCACTGTGCTAAGCACTGGGAATTCAAAAAAAGGGCAAAAAATAACAAAAGTAGCAACTAATAGATAATAGTCTGTTCACAAAGAGCTTAGAGACCAATAAAATCCAGATTGCAGAACACTGAAAACTGAGTAAGAGGCAAGCAAGTGGAGACAAGTAGAGGGTTTTATTTAGGAATCTTACTAGGAAAGAGTGGAGCAATATATAGGCCCAAAGTTTCATGAAATGGTAAGACCATCTGAAGTATTTTTAAGAATGGGGGAGATAGATATGTTTGAAGGCATTTAGGAAATCAAAATAGAGGGAGAAAGGAGACTTATGGTTGCAATTTACTGGAGAAGAAAGAAGGAGATAGGATCAAGAGTAAAAATAGAAGAGTTGAGCTTGGCAAAAAGAAAAGATAACATATTTGTTAGGAACTCAAGAAAGAGAGTAAGGAATGATGTCAAACAATTTTGAGATGAACAGAATGAGAGAGGATGGAATTTATGTTGAATGGACTAGCTTTTTTCCATAAAGATTATTTACAAAAGGACAGAGTAGAGATAGGAGAGAAGAGAAAGTTTGCAATAGTTTTAGGGGAGTGATATAAAGATTGAACTGAAGAGTACTATCAAAGGAAATCATGAAAAAAATGTTAAGGAAGTCTAGCCATACAAGATTTGAAACTGTATTTTAAAGGAGTAATTATCCGAACTATCTGGGACTAGCTAAGAAATGGAAAACATCAGTGGAACAGAATGGATATACAACAACAGTTGTAAAAGACTATAGTAATCTTGTGTTTGACACAGGTGAAAATTCTAAATTTTTAAATAGAATTCACTATTTGTTAAAAATTGTTGGGAAAATTGGAAAGAAGTTTGTTAGAAACAAGATATAGACCAATATCTTATACCATTTATGAAGATGAGATCAAAATGGAAACATGACATAGATATAAAGGGAAACTGTAGAAACAAATTAGAATGGAGACCATATTACCCATCAGATTTATGGATAGAAGAAGGATATATGAATCAACAAGAGATAGAAAGCATTGTAAAATGGTTAATTTAAATATATTAAATTGAAAGGTTTTTGTACAAATGAAATGAATGTAGCCAAAAGTAGACAGAAAGCAATAAGTTGTGGGAAAAAATTTACAAGACGATTTCTAAGATTGAAGTCATACCTAAAACATGTAGAGAACTTTGTCAAATAGATAAGAATGTAAAAGGGAATTATTAATTCCTTTCTTCTAATTTAACTGCAGACATGGAGGTCCTTTTAGCATAGAGATGTGTGAAGATGTACCAGCCCACAGAAAAGGAAGTAGAAACCGGAGAGACAGGAAGAGAGGTAAGAATGGAATATAAAAGGCAGTGGGGGGATTGAGAGGGGATTTTTTACCTTTGTTTGGGTTGGTAGGTCGTTGGTCATTGGTAGTTGATTGTTGGGGGTTGGGAGATAGATATAGATATTGATTCCCCCTTGTGAGGTGAGCTGAGCTGAAAGGTGATCAGCTAGACTTTCTCTAACAGCAGTTATAGGCAGTCATAGGTAGTTATAGAGTTGCTAGTTAGGTAATTTCTCTCTCTATCTCTTTCCTATATTTCCCTCCCTTTACTATATTCTCATTAAAACTAAAATTATTAAAAGCTGCTCTCTTATTTTGTCAGACTCTTAATTTAACCCTTATAAGAATTTGAGCCAGTTCTGAATTAATAAATGGTCAAAATATATGAATAAACAGTTCTTGGATGAAGAAAGCAAAGCTATATATAAGTATATGAAAAAATGTTCTAAATCATTATTGATTAGAGAAATGTAAATCAAAACAACCTTGAGATTCCACTTCATAAATACCAGATTGGCTAAAATGATAAAAGGGCAAAATGACAAATGTTAGAGGGGCTGTTAAAAAATAGGGACACTGTTGGTGGAACTGTTAACTAATGCAACCATTTTGGAGAGCAATCTGAAATTATACTCAAAGAGTTATAAAACTACGCATACTTTTTGACCCAGCAATATCACTATTAAGTTTATTCCTCAACATGATCAAGGACAAAAGAAAAGAAACTATGTGTTCTATAATATTTGTATAAGCTCTATTTATGGTGGCAAAGAACTAGATACTGAAGGGGATGTTCATAGATTGGGGAAAGGCTGGACAAGTTGTAATAATTCAGGGCATGGGTTTCATGAAGCCTGAAAGATGTTAGAATTAGGAATTGAGGGATGTGAGAGGAAAGAACAATACCTTCATGAATTGGCTACAGGAATAAAACAGAAAAAGGAATATGTTACAAGGATAATGTTCTGAGAAAGGACATGAGAAGTCTATATACAGGCAAATAGTTTTAGGAATGGTGAAGTACAAGGGGAGAGGGAGTGATAGACACTATGGATAGACAGAGGAATGTTAAAACTTTTGTTTAAGACAATATAACACTTATTGACAATGGTGAAATAGAAGTTTTAACCATTCCTCTGGGTGGTCAAGATGGAGCAAAATAGTAGGTCATTGGATATAAATATAAAGAGAAAGTAGAAGATTAGAGTTGGAGAGAGCACTTGTATAGGTATTCATATCCCTTAGTATAGGGTATAAGAGTTGAAGAGGATAGGAAGATGATGAAGCAGGTACTGAATTCCTAAAGAAGAGGAAAAGATCAACTTGGGGAAGGCACTCAATAGCCATCATGATCTGGTTTGAAATAAAAATTTCGCATGATCTGAATTCCCTACTTGACAACTTTGAAATGTAGTCAATTGAATCTCAGAACATTTCCAATGGAAATAGTTAATGTTATTTGTTTTTCTGGAAGTGACATTCCACTGCATTTTTCATTTCTGTATGAAAATACAAACCTTTTCTTGGCCAATATTGTATTGCTCCCAGAAATGTTTCCTTTTTTCAGGCTACTTTCCCTGGTTCATCCTTAGATAGAAAATATTTTGTCTGCTATTAATCAATATCATCATCTTCATATTTGCTAAGCACATACATACATATAATTCTAAGCAACACAATCTAACAATCTTTTTGAATAGTCATTTCATGTTGACTTTTTATATAAATATGACTTTTTATATCCAGAAAAATGGAGGCAAACTTATTAGAATGCCTTTGTTTATACTCATCCAAAACATAGTATATCTCTGCCCTCCTATATATTATCTATCCCTTAACCCTTCGCTCCAGTCTTAGGTAAAGAAATTCCTCTTTTTCCTTTCTAAAGGTCTCTCTCTTTTTTTTTTTTTTACCTTTTTAAAATTTTTTTTTTTAATTTTAAACCCTTAACTTCTGTGTATTGACTTATAGGTGGAAGAGTGGTAAGGGTAGGCAATGGGGGTCAAGTGACTTGCCCAGGGTCACACAGCTGGGAAGTGTCTGAGGCTAGATTTGAACCTAGGACCTCCCGTCTCTAGGCCTGACTCTCAATCCACTGAGCTACCCAGCTGCCCCCTCTTCTTTTTTTTTTATTTTTATCCTATCCTTATTCATTAGGGTCCTATCACATTTAGCCCTTTCTCACATTTTCCATCTCCATTTCTTCTCTCCATCTTCAAACACAAAGAGATCTTGTTATGAACAAAAAAATCTCAACCTTGTCAGTTGAAGATGCTATACCATCTGGTTACTGTCTTATTTCTTTCTAAGTTTCTTAAGAGAATCACCTACAACCCCATTATATTCTTTTTTTTAAAAAAATCTATTTCCTCCTTAATTTAACCCCTCAATTCAATTTCTATAACTCTGAAAAATATTTTCCCCCAAACCACAAATTATGTATTTTTCTAGATAGTCTTCAAAGATGCTTTATATGTCCTCATCCCCTATTTATTCCTTAGCAGAACAGACTATGAGGTTCCTCATTAGACATCTCATTCTTTCTTATATACTCAAATATTATCTGTAAAACAGTAACTCCCAAGAGAAGCTTCTGTGGGGTATTAGATGGAAAGCTAGTCTCAGAGGGTAAAACTGAGACTATGTCTTACTAACTTACACACACTATATGTCTCTGAGCAAGGCATTTAACTTCTCACTGCTCCCAAGCAATTCTCTAAAATTATATGATTTACAGAGCAGGTATTGATAAGAGTTTAATCAATAAAAATTCTATGCCTATGAAATAACAAGTCTGGTTTTATATGGAGTTATATCTATATCTATATGAATTCTGATATCTATAAACATATTTAGGACTAGATCTATATATTTGGAATTAGAAACTTGGGGTTATGGGACTAGAATGCAAGAGAGAACTGGAAACATGGTTTTGAGAATAAATTAATCTCCTCAGCTCCAGTTTCATATCTCCAATACCTATCTAATTTAAACTAAAATTCTAAATACCACTCAAAATTTAAGAAAAATGAACCTGAATTCATCATCATAGTCCCCTTAAATTTTTTCTCATACCAATTGTCCTATATCTGTTAATGTTACACTTATTTACCTACATCTCCAACTTCAAACTTTGGGAGTGTAATGTGTGCCTGCCCTTCATATTCTAAATGCAGGCTCAACATTGAATTTATTCCCCATTCATTGCTTTGGCCATCTGGTTCAGCCTTGGGATGAGGACCAAGCTGGGCTATGGCAAAAACAAATATCTGTTCCACAGTACTGATTGAACCCTTTTCAAAGCACAGAGGAAGAAGAAAAGTGTTAGAATTACAATACAGATTAGATTCAGAAATTGACAGTGAGGTGGGAAAAATCAGAAGGGATATACTAGGTAGAGGAAAGTATATATAAAATGAGGATTAAAATGAAAAGTCCAAAACAATACCCTAAAGAGGAATAAGTGATAAAAAGTGAAATACACAAGGAGTTTTATTTATGATCATGTACTGAAAAATTTCTCAACTCAGCCAACCTCCTCTCAGATAGGGATCCCAGAGAGGTTACCTTTAACTCCATTAATCTCTATGGAATCAATATAGGTTGGCCCGATCCACTATCAGCAAAAGCCTGCTTTGTGCTGCCATCACCTTTCTTAATCTCCATAATTTTATTTTGGAAGGCAATAGATTCTGGCATCCCTTTTTCTCTATTTTCACCCTTCCTACACCTAGTCAAATCCTTTATCATTTAATGTCTGGACTATTGCCATCTACTTTCTAAATAGTTGCCATGACTACAACCTCTTCTTGCTCCATACTCTTCTATATGACTACCTTGATAAACTTCCTTAAAATAATTTTCAGTACTGCTCTTGCTTTAAAAAAAAAAATCAAACTTTTGATTGCTCCCTGTTGTCTGCTTCATAAAGTCTAGACTTCTTTTTTTGTCTTTCAGTGGTTCTTCATAATCTTGATCTAACCTTGTCCATTGCTGATCACAGAACCTATGTTTGGGACTAGAGGAAAGGAACATCAAGGAAGTATAGTACAAAAAACATCATTGAAATAATAGAGTGAAACTTTCACTGCTAAAAGCTAGGTAGATTCCAATCAAATCTTGGAGGAATGACATATGTTAATGGGAGAGTTCCCAACTCATACATTTGCTCCAAGTTGATGACTCACTAAGATAGCACAGGACAATGCTTTCTATATTAAACCAACTTTTTCTAGGAACTGTGTAAGCAATTTAACCTTCCACTAAATAAATCACTCAATGGTTTAACACTTAAAAATACATACATATAAGGTAAATTTAAAAAAAAATTCTGGTACCAAGCTTTGGCAGATATCACTTTATATCTTAAAAAAAAATAGAGAGAGAGAGATCCTTTGTTTAATTTGGCTTCTATACATTTTCCTGTCTTCTAAATTTACCAAAATGGATTTCCCACTAGCTCTTCATTAAAAATTCTCTAGAGCTTCTCAGGGGGAATTCTGGGAAAATGGCAGCCTAGAAGCAGCAAGGCTCTAAACCTCAGTAAACCCTTCAACACAGATCAGGGACGAGGGGCTTAGAGGGGACAGAAAACCAAATCTGACAACAGAACAGAGCTGGGGGGTCCTCCTGCTGAATCCAACTTAAAAGGTACATGATAAAAACAAAGTAACAACAAAAAAAACCCTAAATTCTAGAACTGTTGGGTTTGAGGGGAAAGAAAAAAGGATGATCCCAGGTCCCCTCCCCCACCAAATGTACTGAGTCTCCAACAGATCTTAGCATCTCTGAGAGTGCAAGGGCTCTGGTCTGGAAGGAGTGCCTCACTGGCACAGCTGTGCTAGACTCAAGACTTTGATCACAGACCACAGGGAAGAAGCTGGAGAAGAAGTGCAGAGAGGGTAGCCAAATATTCCACCATTCTCCCCCCACCCCTTTTTCTTGATGTTTTGGCCTCTGGGGACATCAAGCTCTGCAGATTAACTCCACCCTGGCTTAATCTTATCAAAAGGGCAGATAAGAAGTCTTCAGAGGGCAGGGAAGCTCCAACACCCCTCCCCCATAGACTACAATGAAAGTAGCAGAATATACATTTCAAGACTTATTTCACATAAAAGAACCCCCCCCCCCAAACTTTGCAGATGTGCAGAAGTTACAAATTATGTCACATCAAAACACAAAACACTGGCTTCAGAATAGACCAAGGCCAAGGCTGAATTTTGACTGGCTTCTTATCAGGAAGCCAAGTTGGGGAGTATCCCTCTCAGGGTCGAATTGCCCTCCCCCCCAAGATTTTGGCCTTGGCTATACCAGGCAGCAGCATTCCTGGTCAAAGGGGGAACAGTGTTAACCCCTTAAATTCAGGTTTGCTAGGAACTTAAAGCTTTTCAATAAGGCCACAATACTTTTCAACAAGAAATCACCAGGATCACAAAAGGGTTCAAAAGAGGAGTCTCAGATTTTTATCTATTCTCTTATTGGCTTCCCACAAAAATGTACAATAAATAATTTGATTACATTAAATTAAAAATTTTATAAAAACAAAACTAGTGCAATCAAAATTAGAAAGGAAGCAACAAATTGGGGAAAAAATCTTTATAACAAAAACTTCTAATAAAGGTCTAATTACTCAAATTTATAAGGAGCTAAGTCAATGGTACAAAAAAAAAAAATCAAACCATTTCCTAACTGATAAATATGCAAGGAACATGAATGGGCAATATTCAGATAATGAATTCAAAACTATCAATAAACACATGAGAAAGTATTCTAAATCTCTAACAATTAGAGAAATGCAAATCAAAACAACTCTGAGGTACCACCTCACACCAGCAGATTGGCTAAAATGACAGCAAAGGAAAGTAATAAATGTTGGAGGGGATGTTGCAAAATTGGGACATTAATGCATTGCTGGTGGAGTTGTGAATTGATACAACCATTCTGGATGGCAATTTGGAACTATGCTCAAATAGCTCTAAAAGACTGCTTGCCCTTTGATCCAGCTATACCACTGCTGAGTTTATACCCCAAAGAGATCATAAGGAAAAATACTTGTACAAAAATATTTATAACTGTGCTCTTTGTGGTGGCAAAAAAAAAGGAAAACAATGCACGCACTTCAATTGGGGAATGGCTGAAAAAATTGTGCTATTTGTTGTTGATGGAATACTATTTTGCTTAAAAGAATTATGAACTGGAGGAATTCCATGTGAACTGGAATGACCTCCAGGAATTGATGCAGAGTGAAAGGAGCAGAACCAGGAGAACATTATACAAAGAGATGGATACACTGTGGTAAAATCGAATGTAATGGACTTCTCTCCTCGCAACAATGCAATGATCCAGGACTACTATGAGGAACCTATGAAAAAGAACACTATCCACATTCAGAAGAAGAACTGTGGGAGTAGAAATACAGAAGAAAAACAACTGCCTGATCACATGAGAGGATGGGGATATAATTAGGGATATTGGCTCAAAATGAGCACCCTACCTCAAATATCAGTAATATGGAAATAGGTCTTGGTCAATGACGCATATAAAACCCAGTGTAATTGTGCATCTGCAATGGGAGGGGGGTGGATATGGGAGAGGGTTAGAACATGAATCCTATAACCATGGAAAAAGTTCCAAAATAATTAATTAAATAAAATTTTAAAATTTAAAAAATTCTTTATTCCATTGTGACTGATATTTTTGCCATTCTCCATGTGAAGATCATTACAATATTCATTCCTTCAAGGTGTTCCCTTACCCTGGAATACTATCTTTTTCTTGGTCTGTTTACTCATATTGTACAAATTATTCAGGCCAGTTCAAAACTGATACCCTTTAAGATTCCTTTTTTTTTTTCTATACTAAATCAGTGACTTCTCATTTTCTGACAGCATGTCATAATCTGAATAATAGGATAATTTAAAAAGAATGTTTACTGTACCTACAATACACAAGGCACTATGCAAGATACTATTGCTATAAAGATAATGAAAACATTATTGCTCTCATGGATCACATTTAAGGAGGTTCAGGAATAAGACACCAAAAATGGTAATAGGCAGATCAAAGGCTATTAAATTCAGATTTGGCTATCAAGACTCATTTTTTAAAATACTTTCTGTGTATTTTAGATAAGAAATCTTCAATTAATTAATTCAATTAATACAATTCAACAAATTGGGGGGTTGGACTCTGGGCTGGAGGGAGGAGGAAGGTAGGTTTAGATTACTTAAGCAGGTAGGCTTAATTATCATTGCTGGCCAATAGCAACATCTCATTGACAAACCCAACAATCTCTTGGGAACAAGAATATATTTCAACCAACTAAACATCACCATCTGGCCCAGGGCAAACCCCCAATTTGTTGAATTGTATTATTTGAACCTAAAACTCAGAAATAATTCTGTAGCTTTCAGGTATGCTAGTTGATATTTGGCTAGATTAATAAAATGAGGAGAGAAAGGATTAACCTCAACCACCCTGGATCCCAAAATGAGTCACAGGGTCCAGTCTCTGCCTCCCTTATATAGGGCATAGGCCAACCGACGATTGGTCTCATGCCCCAGGATGGCATCAGGAATCTCCCAAGATTCCAAGTGTCCAACTGCAAACCCTGCCCATAGGCATGGCTTCTTGCAAATCCTTGCAAAACTTAACTTACAAATAGTAGCAATGATACTACTAAAAGTTAGTATTTAGATAAAGTTTTAACATTTTGGAGATACAAATATCTCATTTTATCCTCACAACAACCTTGTAATATAAGTAGTATCATTATCCTCATTTTGCAATTAAAGACACTGAGGGATACAGCAGGTAAATGACTTGCCCTGGTTACACAGCTGGCAAGCTTCTGAGATTATATTTGAACTTGGGTTTGTTTTTTGTTTCCAGGTCCAGAATTCTATCCATTGTGCTACCTAGCAAGTTTAGATTTAAAATATGTCAGTTTTCTATTTTACCACTGTGCTATAGAACACCAAAAGTCACAATCAAGTCTTTTACAGCGCAGAAAAGGGATGTTATTGCCCCGCAACCCCTTAAATATTTTCGACTAAGCAAATAAGCCAGTATATTTGACATATATTTGAGCCTTTCTACTAGTGTCCATGTGTAACAAATGCCATGCAAAATCTTATGTGATTTAAAGATGCAGATGAATTAGTAACTGTGGGAAAGTGTGTCTGAAAGGAAAGCTTATCATCTAATCAATTTGCTGATGGTAAAGAACTGTTCTGATCATTGCTCCTGCCTGTGTGTCTAGAAATCCATCAGCTTCATCTCTGGCTCTATTTGGAAAGAATTTCAATCTGCTTTCTATCATCCATGACTCTCTGCTAAGTATCCATTTACTGGTGGGAGCTAGAAAAGTGTCATGGCAAGGAGACAATATGAAATCAGAAAGAAAGAAAGAAAAATATTTTTCTCTTTAGACAGCAAAGAAAACACATTTTGTTGTGAATGATTACATTTGAATTAAAATGATCATCCTCAGGGTTTCCTTCAATTGTTTCAGTTGTCATAACTACTCTGTGATGACCTTTGAGCGAAGACTAAGTGTACATGCTAGCTAATGACTAAAATGATAAAAAAGATTATCATTTAGTCATATGCTCTTTTGATAGACAAATATTCCTTAAATTTATGGTGAACTGTCTAATGATACAGCAGACTGAAGATGAACTTAATGCTTCGATAAACCAATTTCTTTGATTAAAGAAATGTTGAGATACCCAATTACTTATAAAAAGGGTAACATGGTAGGTGGGAGGTGACACATTGAAATAATGCTTTAATGCAATCTGATAGTAATTTATTTACTCATTAAATGAATACTTTCAACGAGAGGAAATGTAAAAATAAAGTTGAATTTAGTCATATTTTTTTTCAGAAAAGGCAGATTTTCAAGAAAATAATCAGATAGAAATTTTTATATTATTTTAGGAAGAGGCAATGTAATTTACAGCATAGAAGGCTGGCCTTGGATTTAGGAAGACATAGGTTAAAATCTTGCCTCAGACACTAACCAGCTATGTGACTGAGCAATTCACTTAGCCTTTATTAGCCTCAGCTTTCTTTTCTCTAAAATGGGGATGATAATAGCACCTATGTCCCAGAATTGTTTTGAGTATGAAATGAGATATTTGTAGTGATTTGCAAACCTTAAAAGGCTATATAAATGCTAGCTATTATTATTATAGCCATTTTTGGCAGCAACCTAATAAATGCTTCTTTAATTATTAAATGATTAATGCCCTCATACAAATCTTTAACACCCTAAGTTTCAGAACTTATGACGAGATTGCGCTTGAAGACATGCATTTGGAAAAGGAGTTTCCTCACCAGAAAGTTCTCTACAATGGTGAAACTACAGTGCTTGACATGGGAGTCAAGAATACCTGAATTCACATCTTTCCTCAGATAACTGCTATGTAATGCTGGGGAAGTCATTTAACATTCCTTTCTCACTTTCCTCATTTATAAACAGGGACAACAATAATCTACCTTAATGCTAGTGTATTCCACCTGTGATTACCTCCCATTTATCCCATTCACATCTCATTTGACATACTTGTTTGCAAGTTCTCTAGACCATTATTTTGTGAATTTCTTGAAAGAATGAACCATTTCTTTAAAATCACTTTTTGATATCCTCAGCATTTAGCATGGTGCCTGCCACATAGTAGGCATTTAATAGATGCTACTAGATTACCTCATAGGATTATGTTGTTGTTCAGTTGTTTCATTCATCTCCAACTTTTTCTGATCCCACTTGGGGTTTTCTTGGAAAAAATACTAGAATAGTTTATCATTTCCTTTTCCAGGAACTGAGGCAAACAGGGTTTAGTGACTTGCCTAGGATCACACAGTCAGTAAGTGTCTGTGGTCAGGTTTGAACTCAAGAAGACTGACTTGAAGTCCAACCTTCTACCCTGCTGCCTTCATGGAGTCCCACAGTAAGGTTCAAGTGAGATCAAAATAGGAAAGTAATCAAGCTTTAAAAACCTAAATGAATGTCAGCTATTATTGAACGTTTGGCAAACTTTAAAGTGTATATTTTAGCATATATGTATGTAATGGACAGACAGGTGGTAGGAAAAGGGGAAGAGGAGAGAAAGGGAGAAAGAGATGAAGAAATAATGTGAAAACCTTTTTTGATAGACTACTTTAACAATCAATATCTTTTGACTCCTCAGGTCCTCAGGTCATGTAGCTATTTCCTTTCTAAACCAGTGAATAAAAACTTTGGGGTTATTTTAGTTTGTCATTCCACCTAGCCTTCTCTCAGCTCTTTGGAGAAGACATATGCAAATTCTTTCAAGGTTTTTCATTTATTCTTGCCTGGCCATTTTTTTGCCAAGTGCAGTGGCTCCACACTTGTGTGATGAATGCATTAGCCACAGATGATTGCAGTGAGTCATTTTCCTAAGAAATCATTAGAACTCTGCCTGATATATAATGGACTTTCTAAAAACCTATCAAGATACCTCAGCTCCTCCAGGCCCCAGGAGGATTAGTCTGCTGGCTATGGCCTCTGCTGCCCTCATCTCCATATTGACCAGTTTAACTGTCCTGTCAGAGAGACTAAGAGTTTCTTGTATTGAATATTCAGAGAATATTTCTTTCTTTTTCTAAACCTGACATCCAGTTGAATCTCACTGAAAGCAATTTACATAGTTAGTGTCGCTAAAGAAGTCCATTCATCCCATAGAAAATATTCACTCTCACAATCAGTTTTGTTCTGTAGAGGAGTGGTTTCCATTTTCTTTGGAAAGGCTTAAAATAAAGAATTATGGCAGACTAAATGGGTTCTCTTCACAGAGTTGGCATTGCTGTTTTCATCATACAATGTACAATAAAGGAAGATACCCTACTTGGGGGCACATTCTGCTTTTATTCTTTTCAATTGAGAAGTTGAGGAAAAGTTGCCCAACAATATTTATAAACTGATGAATACAAGAATGGATAGTGACAGAGTAGAGTTGAGGACACATCCTGTTCAAAATAGGAGACAAAAAATTCTATCTTAAGACTAGAAAAATATAGCTATTAAAATTTTGCTCTGAGATAAATAGGTCACCATTATTGAAAATAGACTTTCATCTCTCATTGCTTCATTTTTTTTATCCTCTCACTTTGCCCCTTTCCTGAGCTACAATCTGGTTTTTAATCTCATCAATCAACTGAAACAGCTCTTTCAAATATTACCCAGCGTCTTTTAATTGTCAAATATGATCATCTTTTCTCAATTCTCATATGCCTTGACCTATAAGTAGCCTATGACATTGCTGCCCACCTTGTCTCTCCTCTTGGCATTTGCAACTCTTTTCTCTCTTGATTCTCCTCCTTTCCATCTGATTCATCTTCAGTCTCCTTTGCCCATTACAGGTAGATCATAATTAGTGTGAATAATGAACCCTCTGAAGTCATTGCACATATTCAAATTCACACTATTCGAAGTTATAATTATGGAAAATACAGTAATTGGTTCCAGTCTGATGGAAATTTGCAGTGCAAACTCAAATAATCCAACTACTTTAGAAAATTCTTTATTGTACTAAGGACCAGATGTAGTTACTTGGGGGCAAGAAGGGCATTCTATAATTAAAATGTCTTCAAAAGTTACAATATGGTCATGCAAAAAAGGGTAAATAAAACCACTGTCTCATCAAACATCTAAATATACTAACAAACATATGTTAAATGCTTACTGTGTGACAGATACCATGAAAAAAGGGACTATATAAAGTTACATTTTAAAAATGATTTGTTAGGTAATTTCTCCTGTTTTTAAGCTTTTGGAGTGAAAAAATATATAGTCTAAGTTATAATAATACAAAGGATGAGGTCTGATTTATGAGTTGATTGATACTCATTAAATTCCCAGGTAAGGAAACTCCTATCAATTTTTCAATTTATGGTGTTAGAAATTTGCCAAGAGACCTGAGAGTTTAAGTGACTTTCCCAGGCTTTCATCAGCAATAAGTGTCAGAGGCAGGACTTGAATGTGAGTCTTCCTGGCTTCAAGACTGGCTTGACTGAAACTTTATTTTAGATGTTAATAAAGTCAAGGGAACACTAAAATATATCAGTTTGGGGATCTGAGTGCATAGAAGTAGCACTAACAGAAATGGGCAGAGTAGGAAAAAGGACAGGATTAGGAATTTTAGACATGAGTCTATAATTCTTTGGGAGTCTTGGTATGAATAAGTTTAATTACTTCATAATTTTAGATATTTTTTTCCTGGATTTGAAATCAGGAGATTTTGGATTGAATCTTGGCTCTGTTACTTACTGCCTGTGTAACTGCTGGCAAATTAATTACCATCTCTAAGCCATACCTTTCCATATTTTTCAAATGGGAGGAAATGATGATAACATCAACAATATTTATATTCTTCCTTAAAGGTTATAAAATACTTTGCATAATAATCTTATTTAATTCTTACAAGAACTTGGTTTCATAGGCACAAAAGGTATTTTTATTTTTCTTATAAGGAAAATGAGGTTAAGAAAGTTTCAGTAACTTTCACATAGTCATACTGTTCAGTATAAGAAATGAAATGTGAACTCAGGTCTTTTTGATTTTAAGTCCAGCACCCTATTCTCTATGCCACACTATCCCTCCATGCTTTTTAGGTAGCTTGAGAAGAGGTACATATATGGATTTTACATTTCATAAAAAAATAGCAAGCTATCAATTCTTTCAGCAAATGACTTTAAATCACAAATATCAAAGAGATTCATTTTACCTTTGGAAGCAAACACATTTTTCAACCTTTCATGCTTCTTCCCATTTTCCAACCAACAGAATTTCTAAGTTCTTAGCAAGAAGCAATCCTAAGACATAGATAAACTATGTTTTAAGTTTTTATTCAATGTACACAAAGAAAAGCTTTGGAAAGGACTGCCTTGCCCTGTGGAAATTAAGCCTCTCCAGTGGAAGGGAGGTCTGACCACTGAAATGCAGGAATTACTTGACAAGTATGCACATTCAGGACATTGGGCATAAGCATATATCTATATCTGGCTATTTCTGCAGCCAAGTGGCACCATGGATAAAGCACTAGGATTATAATCAAGAGGTCTTGAGTTCATATTTGGCCTTAGATACTTCCTAGCTGTGTGACTATGGACTTAATTTATGTCTGCCTCAGTTTCCTCATCTATAAAAATAGGGATAATAATAGCATCTTCCCAGCATTGTTGTGAGGATCCAATGGGATGATAATTGTAAAGCATTTAGCATATTGCCTGGTACATAGTAAATACAATATGTAGGTATTATGATTATTATTGCCTACCTGTACTCTCATTATATTTATCTGTATCTCTATGAATATATGATCTGAAACTGATATATGGATGTTTATATGTATTCATTTAAGTATCTATCTATATGTATATATATATATACACACAGATTATATATGTATATTTGTATCACTCTCTTTCTCTCTCCCTCTGTCTGTCTGTCTCTTTCTCTCTCTCCATATATACATATACATATATATATATTTATATTTACATAGTTATACCTGATATAGACCAATTGGGGCTTCATGAGAGGACACTAACATGTGGGGGCATTTAGTGCTAGGGAGGGTAGACTTCTTCCCTGTGGTAACTGTTCCCATCCCTTGCTTTCCTGTGACCTTCAAGGTTCCACTGAAATATTTATGTGTTCTTTTCCTCATATTCAAAAAGATTTATACTTGTAACTTTAGGTAATAGTAGATATAGGAAAATCTAAATTTGGTTTCATTAAGTGGCAAACTATACACATTGATTTTCATGGCATATTTTTAATCATACATACAAAGAAAAATCTCCATCATACTTAAAATGTGTTGGCATATCTAATCTCAGAAACAATATTATAAATTGTAATGTAATGACCTTATTGGAAGAGCCTGAGTATTTCACAAGTACAGTGTGAAAAACCATAATTAAATTACTGGAGATGGCTGTCAACATTATGTTTTAGTTTTACTTTCAAAATCATAGCCTTCTTGAATGTTTTCAATACATTCATCTTGTGTTCTTAAAGTCAATACATCAGAAAAGTCTCTTAAAGGAAACTAGATTCTTATAACATAGAACCCAGGTATGGTTAAAAGAGGGTAAATGTCACAGAGTTACCATTCTTTCATTTAATGAATATTTAGGACCTACTACATAAAGCCTTGTGCTAGGCACTACATGGAACTTGACAACAAATAGCACATTTCCTTCCCTTAAAGAACTTGGAATCCATTGGAGGAGATAAGACTAGTAACAGTGTTGAATAGAATAGGATTAGCATCAACAGAGAATTGTATAAAGTGCTATGGGAGTTCAGAAGAAGACAAGATTATAGTTGGCCAGGGAAGGAAGTGACATGGAAGACTGTTCTTAAAGGGCAAAATTGGGACAAATGGAGATTAGGTTGAGAGTGTCTTTTCAAGTGATATAATAACTACACTAGAAAAATTAAGTAGATAGAAAAGTGCAGTATCCATTCAGAAAATAGGGAGTTTATATTTGTCCAAAAAGTTAGATTAGTGTCAGAGCATTGAGGCTAAGCTAAGTAATTTATGTTTAATTAGTACATAATAGGAGACTAAAGGTTTTTGAGTAGCAGAGTGATACAAACAAAGTGATGCTTTTGGAACCTTAATTTGCCAGTGAGAGAGGTATAGGATAGATTTAATTGGAAGGAGTAGCAACTAGAAGTTGGTAACCAGGAAGGCAGCTTTTGAATAATTAGAGAAGTAATGGTGGCCTGGCCTAGGGTGGTGTGTGTTTGAATTTAAAGAATGAACTCTTGGTGTGGCTATGTTAGTGAATCACTTTAAAGAATATTACATGGAATCTTTGTAATGGAAAAGGATGATAAATTGACACTGGTGATGTTAAAAGTACTTTCAAAATTTGCAATACAGAAAGAGGGGATGGAAGAGAAAGAAAGACATACTAAAAGGCAAAGCTTTAGCATCTCATTATGGAATTCAAGCCCCATCCAATTCACTTTAATCCAATTCAACCTAAATGTGTATTTTCTTAAGAGCCCACCATTTGTCTCCAATGAGTTGATTGTCTATTAGAAAGAGCAGAAGGTGAATTAAAGTTTTCTGAGTTCAGAAATTCTGTATAGTTTCCTTGTATTATTTCTTATCTCATTGTGTTCAGGCTTTTTTGACTCATATTCTTCTGGGAACTCTTAAGTTGGTTGTATGCAGCCTGTCTTTTAGATCAATGTGTTTTGCTTTTCTGGAGATCATGATTTCTTTTAATATTATTGGTTTTGATTCTATTCTTCCAGATTGTTCTTAACTTCCATGTATTTGTATTCATGATCAATTACTTTCTCTTTTTTTAGTGAGACTTCAGTTTTTTATTGTGCAAATTATTTCTACTGTGTATATTATAAATTCTGATTTTGCAATTTTTATTTTGTTTTTAAACCACTAAGAAGCAGTTCATTGTCATTGAATGACTACCATACACTTCAAAATTCACAAGATTTTCTGCTTTGTCTTTCTGTTTTTCTTTTGTCTTTCAATATTTATTCAAAATCTGACCTCTTACTAGATTTAGAGGGGATTTTTCTTTCAGTTTTCTTCATCACTGTTTACCTGCTTATGACCCAGGTCTTTGCATTTTATTCCTTTAGAGATCTTTGGCCATTTTAATCTTGTTTCTCTTATTTACCCCTAATGTACTGATACTCTCTTGTTTGTTAGCAGTTTTGCTGGGGCCAGATCTCAAAGTATAACAGCTTTTTCCCAGGCTAGATAATTAATAGTTCGTGATTCATCAGCTTTAGTCTTTATTCCAACTAACTCCTAAAAGGAAAGAATTTACTCCATCTGTATGCTGGGCTCTTTTCCTCAGGCTTTTAGGGGTAGCACACAACCACTCACATGTGCCCTGATCCTGGTTCTATTAATCATACATTTGCTGTTTGAACTATGTATATATAGCATAGAATGCTGCCATGCTGCAATTATAGCTTGAGCATTTTTTTCTCAATTGGATCTCTATGCCACTGGGAAGAGAAGGGAGTTGAATTTAGGTATTGAGTTGCATTGAAAGTACTTGCTGTTGAAATGTGGTACATAATTCCTGTTTTGGAGAGCTTTGTAAGGTAGTGTGCATCTGGGCATTATCTGTTATCCATCTTATTCTTTATATGGTACAGAATTTAAAATGAAAGCAACATAAAATCTGATAGGTAAGAGGCAAAGCGTTCTCTGAAAATTTACAGCATGAGAGATCAGGAGAGTTTAATTGGAGAAGGTTATACCCAAGCTGGAACTAGAAAGAAGAGAGAGGTGTACATGCTGATCTCTGTGCACATCCTTTTCCCCTCATTAGAATCCAAGGACCTCCCGGGGAGGGAATTTTATTATTTTATTATTTTTTTTTTTGCTCTTATATATTATAAGAATTTAAAATTTAGGTTTTATGCTAAATATGAGAATTCTAAAGCAATATTGTGATCACTAATGTAAAAATATTACAGTTTAGGTCAAATGACTTTTAGCAGCTTTATTTACAAAGGTGGAAAGAGTGAAAGTGGAAAAGTGTAGATGAAGAGTTGGATTCTAATAAGCCTACCAGCTATTATCCTGAGAAGCCAAGCTCAGCCCTAGCAGGGCTTTCCCAGGACTCTGTCTCCATGTGGATTTTTAGGCATTTAAGGCATTAGTTTAGTTCCCCACGTATAAAATGGGTGTGTTGGGCTAGAGGATTTCTAAGTGAACTTCCTCTTTTAAAATTCTGATTTTATGACTTATCTATGTTCACATCTCACTCTGGCAGAACATGGGCTAGAATTCAGTGTTCCCAGGTTTCAGTTCAGTCCCCATCCAACTATACCATGCTATCTCTTGTCTTATAAACCTAATAATATAAGCTTTTAGAAGACAGTTCTCTTATTTTGTGGCATTGGTGGAAATCGTGGTGGTAGGAATTCCTAAAAGTACCTCAGATAGTGTAAGCACAAGGTAGTACACTAATAATGCCTCATTGAATGAATAAGCTTTTCTAAATATGTAAAATGTTGATACTAAAATCATAGACAATATTGTATTGTGAAGAATATTAGAACATATCATATAGATGATTTTCCACCCTTATCTAGCTTAGCACAAAGAGATATAGAATCCACATACACTACTATAATTCAAGACATGATAAATGGATTTAAGTGGTCAGGAAAAATGGTGTTATATAAATATTGAGAATTAAAAACCCAAGAAGCCTTTTGCCCATCTAGAATATACCTCAAAGGATTATTTTTTTTTTCACTTTTCATTCATATCTGAGAATTGTAGGTTTTTTCTTTTAGTCTTTAAGAATTTTAATTAGGTTTTATTAGATTGACACTGTCCCCCCACATTTTTACACATAAGTATTGAGATATTTTTATTAGCTTATCATGTATCCCTCAGTAGGCTGAGTAAATTCACATAGTAGAGAAAATCACTGAGAAAATATTTTAAGATCACTTTTAATTGTTGAAAGATTTTAGGAAGTCTAGAGAGAGGTTGAAAATATAAATTCTTTCTTGGACATCAGTGAAAAGTTTCAACAGTTCTGGTAATTCATTTTGACTCAATTTGCTTTTGATGAATTATGATTGCTGAAACCACAACTTATTTTCAGAAAGCTCCTTAGAAGGTAAATTTACATAGTTCATTTCCATACTGTCAGTATGAATTTTCACTTTAAGTAATATTGGATAACCAATTCACTTTATTATTTTATAATTGAGTGAAATGTAAAAATGAAGTTCACAGAATCAGAATAAATGCTGAAACAGAAAGAAATGTTGTTTGAATGCCCTTTTAAATCTTAGAGGCTTTGTCATTTTTATTTTTAGAAATGCATAAAACTTTTATGAACTATTTTCAGTTGAAACTCAATTGAATCACAAATATTTATTAAAGCACCTAGTGTGTCCTCTGAAATAATCCGGCTAATTTGCATTTCAAGGTTTCTTTTTGTGTCAGGCCCTGGCTCTCTTCCACCTCCAGAAATTTAAATACGCTTTCTGTCAGAGTACATGCTCTTTCTTCTTCTCTTTAATAATTGAGATAATGCAATAAATGCAGCTATTACAAGAGATGCAAGACAGTGCTAAGTACTAGATAAATAAAGACAAAAATGAAAATGTCCCTGCCCTCAAGGATGTTATATTCTACATGAGGGAAATGGGAAAATAAAAATAAAAATAAATGATGATAGTTTTAAAGGGGCTTTTATTGGCAAAAACAATATGTACATACTCTATAGTATGCACACATTAAATATGTATATATATAACTATATATTGCATAAACAAAGAATAAACACAAAGTATTGACTATAAAGTTAGGGGGACAGGATACTTTCAGCTAAGAGGGTCAGAAAGGATGTCCAATAAAAGGTGGTTGCTAAACCATGTCTTAAGAAGAGAATTTTATAAAATGAAGGTAAGGTGGGAGTGTATTCCAGGCACAGTTTTTAACTAGACCAAAAGCTTGGTCATAGAAGATAGATGTCTGTTTGTGAGGAACAGAGCAAATGAATTTGGTTGGACCACCGAATATGGGAATGAGAGGAATATGATGAAGGAAGAAAGGGAGATTGGGGCTCAAGTTATGCAGGTCTTTAAAACTCAAATAGAGGAGTCTATGTTTCAAAGTAAGACTTATAGGAAAATCACTGTAGTTTATCAAGAATAAAAGTGGCATGGCTATATCTGCACTTAAGGACGATCATGTTGTCAAGTTTGTGAAGGATGACTGGTATGAGGAGACACTTAAAGCACAGAGGTTATTGTGATAGATTAGATGAAGAGTGGAAAAGGTCCGAACTAAGGTTATAGAGACATGAGAAAAAATGGTGTCAGATGAAAGAGATTGCAGAAGTAGAAATGTCAAGCTTTGCCCAATGATTGAATATGGAGTGGAGTGAGTGAAGGAGAGTGGGAGCCAAACATGATGCTGACATTGGGAACTTGGTATAGTGAAAGAATGGTAGTATCCATGACAGAAATAAGGAACTTTGTTAAGAGAAATGGGTATGGTGATGAGTTTTATTTTGGATATGTTGAATTTGAAATATCCTCTGGAGGGGGCAGCTGGGTAGCTCAGTGGATTGAGAGCCAGGCCTAGAGACCGGAGGTCCTAGGTTCAAATCTGACCTCAGACACTTCCAGCTGTGTGACCCTGGGCAAGTCACTTGACCCCCATTGCCTACCCTTACCACTCTTCCACCTATAAGTCAATACACAGAAGTTAAGGGTTTAAAATTAAAAAAAAAGAAAAGAAAAGAAAAGAAATATCCTCTGGATATTCAATTTGAAAAATATAGTGATGCAGAATTGAAGCTAAAGAGAAAGGTCAGAAATAGATATAAGCAACTGAGTCATCTGAAAGGGGATTGAAAATTAAGCTCATAGGATCTGTTGAATCAATGAGAAAGTATAGAGAAAGAAGAGAAGAGAGCCCATAGCAGAGCCTTGAGGAATAATAGTTAAGGGGCATGATATGAATGATGAATTCAAGCAAAAAATTGAAGAATGACAATAACAATCAACACTAATTTGATTTATCACTCAATCCTATAAATTATATAATTTTAGAGCAAACGTGTAGATTCATCGCTAAAAAAGAAAAGAGTGATTATTGATACCAGATCATAATTCATCTTATTAAACAGTTTCTCAATATCCTGGTTCCCAACTAACTCACAGAAAATAAACAACAACTTATGTTTCAGAAATAATTTTAGGATATTGTAATAATACTGTACTTTAAGACAAATCCAAAACATAAACTTGGGCCAAATTCTTCTCCCCTGCTGTAAATTATAACTTTAGGCTAATGATAAATCAATTACAGTGAGTAATTTGGTGGCATAGTAATAAGGAATGTTTTAAAGGGAAAAATGAATATGGAGTAAGAAGACATAAGTTTTTATCTTAGTTCTGACATTTGTTGACTATTAAATTATGATATAATTCACGATAATTCTTCTGTTTATATGTCAGTGTCTGTAAAATAGGCAAAGTAAATATTATATGTGCTAATCTCCCTATTTGGAGTCATTTTAAAATCAGCAGTCTGCATTCCAGTAACTAACTGGTTAGTGCAAAGGTCATAATTAATTCTCAATTAGAGGAAAGGACAAAGATAATGAACTTTGTACAAATAAAAAAATAATCCAACCTGACCTATTTAAATGAATTATCATCTCAAAAAATTCAGAAATGGACAAAAGCAAAGATAATGACTGGTCATAAAAATTTCATAGGAAAGTATAATTAATAAAAATCAGATGTTTCCTGAGGATACTGAAATATCCTGATGTTAAACTGCTGCATGTCACTAATAAATTCATGTATATGAGCAGTAGGTAAACATTCCAATGAGGCTGTATAAATGGATAATAAAGACCTGGGTCATTCATGTATACCAAGTCCTGAAAGTATTCAAAGACAGATAATTGCTTCTAATTTCTTGATTATAATCATCTGTGGGGGATTAAACACAGAAACAATAATCACACACTCATGATAAGAAAACATAAATGTCTTATGATCCACAGAGTTACAGGGAATATACTTGCACCAAAATTATCATTAATATACTGAAGTATTAAGGTTGCTACAGCTTTAAGCATGTTCTAAGTCATTTTACCTTTTGTGCTCTGAAACTACTTTTCAACTCACAAGATAGATTTACATAGTTATATTAAAAACTATTACTTATAACTTTTGTTAATTTTTTTCTCTTTATATATTAGGATGTTTCATTTTTAAGTCAGAAAAGACATGTGCCAAGGAGCCATAGAAGCAATTTCCTATATTGTAACATGTCTGATGTCATCTCCCTAGCTTAAAAATCTTCAGTATTTCCCTACTGATTTATAGATAAAATAGAAAAAATAGAAAATAATCTTAAAATATAAAGCCTCTATTTCCAGCCTTATTTCATGTTACTTTTATTTATGTTGCAGATACACATCTTAATAGCTCTTCATCAAACTCATTGTTGCACTTTTGCTCCTCTGTCTTTGTACAAGTTTCTCCCTAAACTTGGAATGAACTTTTTCCTCATCTGTGACTCATAGAATTCCCAGTTTCCTTCATGTACCAGCTCCTCTAAAAAACTTTTCTTGATGTTGATCCAGCTATTAATGATTTCTCCCTCAATTTGCTGATACTTGCTTGGTTAGGCAGGTATTCTATCTCACCTTCCTATCGTAGTAAAATATAAGCTTTCTGAAGGCTGTAGATATTTCACTTTTTTATCTTATTAGTATCAGAACCTAGCAAAGAATCTCGCAAATGGCGAATGCTTAAGATATTTATTAAATTAAATTTTAGGGGGAAATAATAATTTTTAGCAATTTCCCAATGAAATTATATTTTAAAAATAGCACTTACTCTCTTGATAATTGGGAATTCAAATGATAACTATTAGGACAAGGAGGAAAAAAAAGTTTTATTAGAGAATAAAATACTGACTACCAGGGACACTCAGTGAATTCATTACATTTGGTTTCTTTGTACAAAAGTGAAAACTGAAGTACCCAAACTTAGACAGTAGACCAATATTTGACATCTTCATCTCTAATGATGAAGTTGAGTTATGAAATAATTGCATGTGTCTCTTCATTCTCCCTACTCTCTTGGCTTTCCCCTTCTATCATTACACAGATTCCCAATCATTGTCAAACACTAGCTTGAGGTCCCTGGCTCCATGCTACATACAAGAAGTGGAAAAAATAATTACCTGGTCGATGACAACAGATTTGGCCAAATTTAAGAGAGAATTTAAACCATTGTCTCATATAACTAGATGAGTTGAAATAAAACCTATTAGATATTTTTATAAGTTGCAAGAGTTAAAAAGATATTAGCTTACAACCAAATAATGACAGGGCCTACTGGACTGATATACACCTATGACTTTAGATAGTTTTGATGCAAACTGTAATTTTGATGTAATTCTATGTAATGCTTCCTCCTAGTTAGTTTTTGCATATTGGTTAAATTGCTTCTTGTGATAAGCTGAACCCCAAATTTTGACAGAGAGAGTTTGCAGAGGGACTTTTGCTTTTTTGACAATATGCAGCACTTCATCTCAAAGCATCCCCTGAGCACTGTCCAAGTGACATTTGGAAATTAAAGTAACATGTGCCAATTAGACCATGGACTACTTCATTATCATTCTTTTTGGGGGAGTGTTAATGCAATTAAGTGCCAGTTTTGAAATCAAGTTATACAGCACATGATGAAATTGTCCCCTTATAAAATCCTAATGAATAAGATCAAGTTGAAAGAATTTCACTGAAAACTATGAATAGCATCCATCCACTTTATCTTCTATTACATTGACTGCTTCATATAATTTCATTTCTCTTTTTTTCAGGGCAACATAAAATGAAAAATTCCACTGTCTGCTTAGCTGCCATCTCTCTTGATATCTGAAATATATTTAATTACACAAGGTCACATCTGAAGAGATAAAGCTCTCTGGAGAGAATGAAAATGAACTTTTCCCTATCAGATCACTTCTCTCTCCAGAAATGAATTCTTTATTACCCTAAAATTACATGATATTATCCTGAAATGACACGAAATGTCTTATTTCTTGCCTTACACATTCCAGGAATTAAGTTGGAATAGAAAAGAAAACTAATGGCTCTGAGAATTGGCTGCTCCAAAGGGGATATATGCTTTCATTACTCACGCTTCATAATTGGCAGGCCACAGCAGGAAGAGCAGTAAGGAATATGCTGGTTACATTTAGAGATAGGAGTTATGGCTTTTCCTTTATGATGCGGTATAAAAAATTATGGCAAATTATAACAGCTGTTAGGGATGTGTTAACCCTGCCAAAGTCCTGTTTGTGCTAAAATATTTCATTCCAATATTCAAAGTTCAGGGAGAATTTTCCAATTGGTCAAGTACCGAAAATGCAATTTGGAGATTAAAAATCTTTAAAGTGCAGACATGCCACCACAGAGCAAAATAATGTTTTTTTGACTATTTTACCTTTTTGATTCAAATCCAAATTTCTCAAAATGAATGCTAGAGGGAGACTGGCAATCTAAGTAAGCTCCCATTTATGCAATATTGTATCATGCTCCCTATTTTTTTGACACATAGCAATCATGTATATATTTGCATAGCATATGGGGACCTATGAAAATGGTATTCTTACAAGGAAAAACATTTCTGGTTTTAGTTTTACTTCTCAGCTCTCATTATCTAATTTTTCATAGCTGTCTGGGGAAAAAAAAATCAATTTCATCCAAAAATTTGTTGATGGGTCTCTGCCCTAAAGTGACATTTCAGAGAGTTGCAGCTTCACTGACAATTGATTGTTCCATTTTTAAAGTTTTATGAGCTAAGTTAAACAGTACATCGACAAATTACTTACAAGATACCAGTAACTTTGAACATTCAATTAAAGGCAAAGCAAAATGTTCCAAGGCCCATAAAGTTACTGAGAATGAGAATCCAGTCCTAAGATTCTCTTAGCCAAGGATCTGTTAGCATTCTGAAGGACTGTTGCATAGAATGCTTTCTCCTCAAAAGTAATTCAATACATTTAAAAAAATATGCATTCAGTGTCTGTCATTGATACTGCCATTTTGGGACAGGCAAAGACCAAGACTTGGCCCCAGGAAACATACAATCTATTCCAGGGGATACATATAGACAAGCTTAGTAAAAGGAAAATAGAGGCGGAAGAGAGAACCAGTAACTGGATGGAGTGGGGAAGCAATTAGGAAAGATTTAATTATTAGGCCGACACTGGAGTTGAGAGGTAGAGATGAGGAGGAGCTACATTCTGGGCTTGATGGCATACTTTATGTTAATCAGGGGAGGTGGGACATGGTATATCTGTTTCAGGAAATAGCTGGACTGCATCACTATTTTTAACAGATGTTAATACAATATGATATGATGTGCCATTCTGTTTATACATAAATTCCCATTAATTAGCGCAATCAGAACCTGCTTATAATTTAGTAAGTCGAATCAAAAAGCAGGTCAAGCAAACAGACATTTAAGTACCTAATATGTGGTAGAGGCTGTGTTAAGCTCTGAGAATACCCCCACCAAAAGCAAAATTAGTCCCTATTAACCCCATGGAGTTAATAATTTAATGGGAGAAATGTTAGGAAGTTGTCTGAGGCCCAAAATGGTTGTTTAATTCGCCAAAAAGTATCATAGACATATTTGGGACTGACTTCAAGTTCAGCATTGAAGCTTCCATCCATTCTGTCTTTCATTGATACAATATTATGTTGATTTAGATTTCCCTTTAAAGGATGAAAAATGCTTTAAATACTTTATCTCATCAGAGCCTCACAGCAACCTTGAATAATATATTATAATATTGCTATTATAATTCCCATTTTACAGATGAGAAAATTGAGGATTAGGGAGGTTAAGAAATTTACCCATGGTTATAAATTTATTGTTAGAAGTAAGATTTTCATTGTTCCATGTTCAGCACCTTCTACCCTTAATATAACATTGCCTCTCCATAATTAATGTACAAAATTAAGGAAAGTCATAAGAAAAATCGCATGTTACTCCATTAATGACTGTTTACAGTTCCTCAATTAAAAACTCTCTGGAGTGTCCCTGTTGAATGGGAGTTATATAGAGGGGGAAATTATGGTGTGGGTAGGAGCCCTGTCAAAAGGGCAATGTTATTACATTTAACACTGACTGGAGAAAATTAAGCAGCAAGCCAGATGTCTCTAGTTTGGAGGGTGGAGAAATTTTCTTCAAAAGACCAAGAATGGAGAAAATACTTGTTCATTATGGTTATTAAGGGAAGTACTATGCAACTCTGAAATGTGTAGTGGAATATCATGAGCCAATTTTAGAAATAAGAACATGGGGGCAGCTTGGTGGCTCAGTGCATCTCCAGAGCCAGGCCTAGAAACAGGAGGTCCTGGGTTCAAATCTGGCCTCAGACACTTGCTAGCTATGTGACCCTGGGCAAGTCCCTTAACCCCCATTGCCTAGCCCTTACCACTCTTCTGCCTTGGAACCAATATGTAGTATTGATTCTAAGACAGAAGGTAAGAGTTTAGAGAGAGAGAGACAGAGACAGAGAGAGATTGAGAGAGAGAGAGAGAGAGAGAGAGAGAGAGAGAGAGAGAGAGAGAGAGAGAGATAAGAGCAAACATTTGTGGAGGACTTTAATATTTGCATTTTATTTTCACAATAGTCCTGGGAAGTAGGTACTATTATTATTCCCCCCTGGGAGTCCAATCTCTTGAGCCATTTGGAGAACAGCAGAGTCAAAATCTTCTTGGAGGATTAGATACAGTTTGTAGAAATTGATGTTGACATTGTGACTCCAGATAATCTCAATTAGTGAGGTAGAGAAGTGCCAGACTCACTTAGGCAGTCCACCCAAATCCAGCCTAAATACCAACTCTGTGATCTATCAATTTTCATAGTGCTGTTCCTTAAGGACTTAAAGATACCTCTACCTCTAGGGCCACTAACTATCTGCATCTTGGAGGGCTTTTCTAATCCTTATTAAAATATGCCTTTCTGATTCTGGCAAGAAAGGCTTCTTACCATCTGGCTCCAATGTATCTGTCCTGCTTTAATCATTCTTGCTTTTGCTTTATTCTAATCCATGCTACTATTGCTCCTGGAAAGAAAGTAGCAATCTTCTTCATTTATAATCTGAGATGTTCTAAATCTAAACACTCTTTTCTATCCACAACTGTCATATGTATTGCATCTCTCTATTAGAATATAAGCTCCTTGAGGGTAGCAATTTTGTCAATTGTCTATTTGTATCCCCAAAACTTAGCACTGTGCCTGGAACATAGTAAATGTTTAATAAATGTTTGGTGAGTCGCTGCTAAATCACTTCGTCATTAACTCTATAATCTGGTCTACTTTCTGTCTACCTTTCTACACCGTTACTCTCATGTCTCTGGGTTTGCTTATACTCTCCCTTAAGCCAAGAATTGTTCCTTTCCTACCCCATTTCTGCTTCTCTTTCTTTCCTAACAGTGCAAAAGCTTCTTCCTCTTTGTATCTTCTCCTCATTCTGCTGCTTGTCTCTCCCTAGCACTCTGGAAGCTCACATCACGCCTTTCGTTTCTCAAAGCACTTTGCCTGGACCTAACAATTTCCTAACAATTTCACTTTGTATTATAGTTATTTGTGTAATGTGTCTTCCCCAAATCCAATTAGATTATAAAATTCTTGGAGGCAGGACCTGTGTCTTACAGATCTTTGTGTCTCTGGTGCTTTATATGGGGAGGCACATAATGAAAGCCTGTTCACTTGAGTTTCATTGTTGTTTAGCCATGACTTAAGCCTTTATCAGTTAGTACATTAATTAAATTCAATTAAATTCTTAGCCAGGATTAGTTTAAAGTCAGCCAACTAAGAGAAAGAAAGAGACACAATATAGGAACCTTAGAGCTGGCTAGGACACTGAGACTGAAGGGAAAGGAAGGGCTCAGAAACAAAAGTAATAAAGGAATAAATAAAAAGTATATATAATATATAATAAATATATGTAATACATAATTAAGTTTAATTTTAAAATCCTCTGCTTCCTGCATATGTCTACCTATGCTGAACCCAGCCAGATCAGTTAGAGCTGACCTATAAAATTATAGAGCCATAGCCAGAAGAGTGTTGAACCTGATTCAGAGGACCAGATTTTAAATCTTAATTTTGTATGGCCTGGGGCAAGTTAATTCATTTTTCTGGTCCTAAATTTCTTTCTATGTAAAATGAAAGGGAAGCATTTCATGACATCTAAGGTCTTTTTTTTTTTTTTCCCCAGTTCTAGAGCTCTGGCTCAATGACTCATAGAAAATTAAATCCAATCTAGTGAACTACTATTAAGTGCTTACTATATGCCAGGCATTATGCTAAGTGCCTACTAAGTGCTAGGTACTGAGGTTAGTGCTAGGGATACAATGAATAAAAAGAAAGACCGTCCCTCACCTCAAGGAGCTTATAATTTAAAGGGGGTGAGAACACAGAAAATGAGCAAAAGAAACAGGTTCAGGGTAGGGAATACCAGGAGGTAGTTGGCACAGGGCTATCTCGTTCTGTGGAGTTGAATCTTGCTAAAACTGCAAATTCAAAGTGGAGTGAGTTAAGAGACCAGTTTCTGCTCTCTATATAAAGGAAGGCACTGGGAGGAGTTTGTTCTCTGCCCTCCAGCCCTCTAATTAGGGAGGAGAAAAGGCTGAAGGAGGTGGTATCAATCAAGGCATGCATTAGCAATATAATGGTGTTTTAGAAGTGATGAGCTTATCCTGGGAGGGGTATCTTTTCCCTCTGGAAACCAAGAAGAGTTACAAATGCAAAGTGGAGTGAATAGAATATTGGTTCCTTAAAGGCTGAAACTGTTTTCTTTCAATTTTTTTTCCTTTTCCTTGCTCCCCTCTTTCATCTCCTCCTTCTTTGTCTCTATGCCACTCTGTCTCTATGTCAGTCTCTCTCTCTCTCTCTCTCTCTCTCTCTCTCTCTCT